>NC_090653.1:63675094-63975094 GCF_040937935.1 Hyperolius riggenbachi | reverse complement strand
TGTGAGGATTAGCAGTGCGGAGGAAGAAGAGAAGTCTGTAATGAGACTCTGCCATCAGCTCTGATCACCGTATCCAGCCCATCTACATTCAGAGGACTCACAGAGAGCTGTCCAGACGCTCATGTAAGGGTTCCTCAGATGGCGTGATGATGGGATTCTGTGGTGCATGAAGCTGTGTTCTTCTTTTGTGTGTGTCGTATAGTAATAATCTGAGGGTGACCATAGAGGGGTAGATATCTCACTGTGAATGGTGGGCGGTAAAACATCTGCCCGCCATCTAATGAGTCAGACACGGCCGGCAGACCGCTGTGACTTTCTTCCTGATTAGACCCATGGGTGTTATCAGCGTCTGCACAGTGTGAACTGCTTTCCTTTTCTGTTAGCCAGGAGTTACAAAGAAATGCTTACAGGTGGTGTAAACACGTCAGAAATATCTGAGCCAGAGCCCGCAGGCTTTTCCTGTGCTGCCACTAGAAAAATAAAAGTGCATACACACACACTAGTCTATACCGACTGCCTCTGCTGAGAATCTAGTATGTGTACGCAGGGCCAGATTTACCATAGGACACTGTAGGCATGTGCCTATAGGCGCCTGATGATGGAATGGTGTCTCACTTCCCTCCCCAGCAGAGCGTAAATGAGAAGATACTCACCCGGGTCTCGGAATTCCACTGACCAGATCTCCCTTCAGTCGGGGGCATCTCTAGCTAACTAATACTTGGGGGTACCTCTAGCTGCTTTATACTGAGAGTAGCTATGGCTACCTAATACCAAGGGGCACCTGTAGGTACCTATGACAGGGAAGGGAAGTAAGGGAGAAGTGACAGCTGGGCCAGCCAGCCAGCACACTTACGGTGCGGTTTGGATGGAGTTTGTAGGTTCCTGGAGGGCGGAGTCTAGGGTGCCAGAACATCTGTGCCTATAGGCTCCTGTGATGTAAATCCGAGCCTGTGTGTACAGCTGCCCTGATGTGTCACTGGAAGATCCAGCGTGCCCCTCCTTACCCAGCCAGAAGTCGCTTTATTGTGTGCTGCACTGTTGTCCCTTCTCCGCCTTCCACAGCAGCAGAGCCTGTACAGCACTTGCTCCTGACCTGTCACCCGAGGGATTGAGTCCCGATACTTGAGAGTGATGGCAGTTATCAGGCCCGGGAGCCTATAGGCACAGATACTCTGGCACCTTAGACCTCGCCCTCCATGCACCTGCAAACGTCCGCCGAACTGCACCGCAAGTGTGCTGGCTGGCCCTGCTGTCACTTCTCACTTACTTCCCTTGTCCATCATAGCTACAGGTGTCCCTAAGTATTAGATATCCAGAGCTATCCTCAGTATTAAGTACCGTATTTTCCGCTGTATAAGACACTCCGGAATATAGGACGCACCCAGGTTTAGAGGGCAAAAACCAGGAAAAAAAAATACTAAACCTACTGCGTCCATATTCCAGGAGCGTCTTATAATGTTCTCCCCCAACTGGTGTCCTCCTGTGTTCCCTTCTGTCCCCTGTGTATCCCCAGGTGTCTTGTTCGGTCGCTGGTTGTCCCCCTTCTGTCCTCTGTGTGGCCGCTCTGTCCAGCCTGTGTCCCCTTCTGACTCCAGGTGTCATCTCTTCTGTCCCTAGGTGTCCCTTTCTGTCACCTATGTGTCCCCTTCTACCCCCCAGGTGTCACCTTTTGTCTTCTGTGTGACGACTCTGTGCAGCCTGTATCCTCCTGTGTCCCCTTCTTTCCTCTCTTATGTATCTTGTGTGTCCCCAGATGTCCCATATGTGTCCCCTTCTGTCCTCTGTGTGGCTGCTCTGTCCACCCCCTTAGCCTGTGTCTCCGCTCCCCTGCATTAAGTGTCGCCCCCACCCCCCCCCTTCTGACACATGTGGACACTGTCCAGCCCCCTAGCCTGTGTCTTTGCTCCCCTGTTTTAAGTGTCCGCCCCTTCTGACCCATGTGGCCGCTCTGTCCTGTCCCCTAGCCTGTGTCTCTGCATGTTATCGAAATGGATGAAAATCGGTGCCGCCAAGAGCATGCCTGAGGATGCGATCAATTTCGAGCCAAAATTGGTTGCATGTATCGATCAAACATGTTGCAAGATGTTGTGTGTGCTGTTGTGGTCAATGCACGGCAGTAACGGATAGCGATATTGAGACAATTGTCAAAAGCCCGGCGCTGTCCACCCAATGTCAAATATCACCCCCTCCACCCCGTGCCTGGTGCAGTATATTTGTCTGTCGCTGGCTCCAGGCTCCACATCCACAGTCTGCATATACATGCCACACATGGTTGCCGGAGTAGTGTATGTGTGTGTGTGTGTGTTCGTGCGTGCGTGCGTGCGTGTGTGGGGTGTGTGTGTGTGCGTGCGTGTGTGGGGTGTGTGTGTGTGTGTGTGTGTGTGTGTGTGCGCGTGCGTGTGTGTGTGAGGTCAGACACACTCCCACGTATATGTTAAGTTAAGATTAGGTATTTTTTGTTAGGTTAAGTATTTTTAACTCTTTACTATACTGATCCTATCACTGGAAATCCCTTAAAGGAAACATGAGGGGAAAATAAACTGATGAGATAAACAATTGTACTTTTTGATGTCCTACAGTTTTGTTTTATTTTTAAATCTACTTTGGATTTTTTTTCTGTTTCACTGACTCTGCTCAATGACACATGCATTGAAATATGTCAGAACTAAAATCAATGAAGTTTTGGTCCTTTTTATCTTTTTTTCCTGTTCTTAGATGCTATTTTCTGCCAGGAAAGTATTTTATGGTTGTAATTCCTTACCAATAAGGCTTGTGCTATAGTCCGACCCGGCCCCAATCCAAACAGAAACTGTCACTTGTATACCTGATTTTTAACTCTTTCAGGCAGAGAAAGAAGGAAAAAAAAGGAACACAGCATAGTTATTTGTATGCTTGGCACTGTGCATGTCTGTCTTATCACTTTGGATATCCTTTAAAGGCGCTAGTACCCTTTTCGTTATTTGGCTGCCTATTTATGCTTTCAAGCGCTCTTACTTTGTTTTACAGCGCTGCTTTCCTGTCAGTAGGGATGCTCGGATGTGCCTCATCCACGAATTCGGAAATCCGCGTGGTTGCAAAAAAAAATCCGCATTCGGCCCCGCCGCATGCGGATTTTCGTTCACGTCCACGCAACCACGCGGATTTTCTGCCGTGAATGGCGTAATCACGCGTGGATTCCCGCCCGGAGGCGGATTTTCTTTTAACGTTAATAACAAAGCCCCCATACATGCTACAATCCCCCAAATTGCATGGATTATCGAGGTGATAAGGGGCAACATAACTTCAACATAAAAAATTCCCCCCAAATTTTTTTTTCTAGAGAAAATGGATTTTAAAGTGAAATCAACACTTTAAATGGGGCTATTAATTGGTAATAAGTGGTTTTAAAAAGGGATATACGCGTTAAGCAGTCAAAGAGGTGAAGGCGAGTTCCAATGGCACTTGGCGGCGAAGGTACCGCTGGAGGAGGATGAGTGGCTGACGCCAAAAAGGCCCCAGAGAGGTTTTTGTAATTTTTTTTTTTTTTTTTTTTGCAGCAATTAGCAATGACATCGCAGCAGAGTTGTCAGTGGACACGGGCAGTGTGAACGCAGAGTGCAGTGGTGGTAGCGACTGAGTCAGGAGAAGGACTATGCGGGTGGTCAGTTCAGCAGCACAGAAGGACCACGGCAACATACTGGTAGTAGTAGTAGCAGCACAGCGTCATAGTGCTGGCCAAAAAATTAAATGCACCCGGTGACCCGGGCAGTGTGAACGCAGACAGAGTACATTGGTGGAAGCGAGTGAGTCAGGAGGAGGAGGACAATGCCGGCGGTCAATTCAGCAGCACAGAAGGACCATGGCAACATACTGGTGCTAGTAGTAGCAGCACAGCGTCATAGTGCTGGCCAAAAAATTAAATGCACCCGGTGATCCGGGCAGTGTGAACGCAGACAGAGTACATTGGTGGAAGCGAGTGAGTCAGGAGGAGGAGGACAATGCCGGCGGTCAATTCAGCAGCACAGAAGGACCATGGCAACATACTGGTGCTAGTAGTAGCAGCACAGCGTCATAGTGCTGGCCAAAAAATTAAATGCACCCGGTGACCCGGGCAGTGTGAACGCAGACAGAGTACATTGGTGGAAGCGACTGAGTCAGGAGGAGGAGGACAATGCGGGCGGTCAGATCAGCAGCAGCAGCACAGAAGGACCATGGCAACATACTGGTGGTAGTAGTAGTAGTAGCACAGTGTCATAGTGCTGGCCAAAAAATTAAATGCACCCGGGTGACCCGGGCCGTGATAACGCAGACAGAGTGCATTGGTGGTACCGTGGTAGCGACTGAGTCAGGAGGAGGAGGAGGACAAAGCGGGCGTTCAGTTCAGCAGCAGCAGCAGCACAGAAGGACCATGGCAACATACTGGTGCTAGTAGTAGCAGCACAGCGTCATAGTGCTGGCCAAAAAATTAAATGCACCCGGTGACCCAGGCAGTGATAACGCAGACAGAGTACATTGGTGGTACCGTGGTAGCGACTGAGTCAGGAGGAGGAGGAGGACAAAGCGGGCGTTCAGTTCAGCAGCAGCAGCAGCAGCAGCACAGAAGGACCATGGCAACATACTGGTGGTAGTAGTAGCAGTACAAGGTCACTGAAGGATGCAGTGGGCACAGTACAAGGTCACTGAAGGATGCAGTGGGCACAGCAGTGGGCGCTGGATATACAACTAGGTCACTGAAGGATGCAGTGGGCACAGTACAAGGTCACTGAAGGATGCAGTGGGCACAGTACAAGGTCACTTAAGGATGCAGTGGGCACAGCAGTGGGCACTGGATATACAACTAGGTCACTGAGGGATGCAGTGGGCACAGTACAAGGTCACTGAAGGATGCAGTGGGCACAGTACAAGGTCACTGAAGGATGCAGTGGGCACAGCAGTGGGCACTGGATATACAACTAGGTCACTAAAGGATGCAGTGGGCACAGTACAAGGTCACTGAAGGATGCAGTGGGCACAGCAGTGGGCACTGGATATACAACTAGGTCACTGAAGGATGCAGTGGGCACAGCACAAGGTCACTGAAGGATGCAGTGGGCACAGCAGTGGGCACTGGATATACAACTAGGTCACTGAAGGATGCAGTGGGCACAGTACAAGGTCACTGAAGGATGCAGTGGGCACAGTACAAGGTCACTGAAGGATGCAGTGGGCACAGCAGTGGGCACTGGATATACAACTAGGTCACTGAAGGATGCATTGGGCACAGCACAAGGTCACTGAAGGATGCAGTGGGCACAGCAGTGGGCACTGGATATACAACTAGGTCACTGAAGGATGCAGTGGGCACAGTACAAGGTCACTGAAGGATGCAGTGGGCACAGCAGTGGGCACTGGATATACAACTAGGTCACTGAAGGATGCAGTGGGCACACAAGGATGTCACACTGTGTAATGAGATGCTCATATGCCAGCGAGCGAGCAGTGGGCACTGGGCACGGCACAAGGTCACTGACAGAATGAATGAACAGCGCTGGCAGAGAGTGGCGGCGCCGGCGGTGTGACTGGCTGCCTGCAAATAGTACAAGTGTATAACTGTCACTGGAATATACAAGTGAACACTGCAGTTGCACTAACCTGCCTGCCTGCACTACACACAGATAATCCCCACTCCCACTACACTGACTACACTGCAGCACTGAACCTGCCTGCACTACACACAGTTAAATAATCACTAGACTCCCACACTCCCACTACACTACACTGACTACAACTAACTACAGCAATCACTCACTGACTAGCTAACTGTGTACAGTATAAGAGCAGTGTTAGCAAAAAAAACGCTTTGTTTTTAACACAATAAATGCACTTGCTCAAACAACAATGGCCTGGAGATAATCCTCTCAGCACCACAGTCTAGCAAGGACAGAGCTTTTCCATCATGGCCGCCGCTTTATATTCAGGAGGGGAGGGCATAGCTCCCCTCCTGTGATTGGTTGCTAGGGCCTGGCTGGGGCACTCTGATTGGCCTGCAATGTGTCACTTCCGCATAGTTTGACGCATTTCCGCAAACCACGACTTCAGCGCCGGGTTTCACGAGCGTGAATGCGGATTTCTGTTCGCATTCACGCGAAGCCGAAGTAGATTTTCGTGGTTGAAAATCTATTCACGGATTTTCGTGTCCGAGGCAGAACGCATCAAAATGGCCGGGAATCCACGCGTAAGCGTGATCACGACCTGGCGGTGAGCACCACTGCCTGTCAGCCTACACAGTGGTGGTCTCAATGGTAACCCGCTCCTGTGACTATATTTGCTGTTATGTCTCAACTTGATTTCACCACACTGGACCACACTTTCCCTCAGTCTGTCCCTGTTTTGTCCATTCCTTGACTCCTAGCTTGGTACTGTGAATAGTGAAGCCTATTTTCTTTCCATGTTTGTTCTTTTTTTTTTTATCTCGGATTTGCTCAGCTTCCCTTATGCGGGGGGCACATATAAAAGAAATAGGGAAACTGTTGTTACACTTTAACTAAGCTAGACCTCGTCTGCAGAATCACTTGTGATTTCCAGCCCTGGAGAAATCATTCCTTCTGTGTGATGGAAATATCACGGCTTAAGGATGACCTCAGAACTCTTGTAGGTCACTTGACGTAAGTACGGCCATCTTTTATAGTGACAGGACAGGGAATCCGCAGAGACTCCTGCTCAATAATCTCAGATGTCTTCACCTGTAGACATTGCACGTTTCTTTGTAAGCTGTACAAACGGCAATGAAGCTGACACTGTGCATACACTGTTACTTATTACTGTATTATTGATTTATATGCACCAGCATCGTCCATAGCGCTGTTCAGCAGAATACAAGGTATAACATTATAAACAATACAACAATTAACAATACAAGACAGTGGTGGATTACAGGTGATGCAGCAAACAAATTGACTACAGATCTTTACACGGTGAGGAAGATATGTACGCACATTACGCAGCATTAAGAGACGGGGGCGCGGATAAGAGCCCTGACCAACCGACCTTACAGTTAAAGGGTTAAAGGGACCCTGAAAAAAGCTCAAAAATAGAATACTGAACTCACTTGCGGCTTCCTCCAGCCTTCGGTAGCCCGTGAGGTCCCTTTGTGTCTTTTAGGCCCCCTGTGTTCTCCTGCTGGCAGCTCCTTTAGTAGCACGACCTGGCTGGGAGTTGTGTACTGCTGTGCATGCACAGGCTGTCCACGCGCCCATCTCACTAACTTGCCCTGAGCATTCTGCACATGTGCGGTTCTCAGAAGAATGAACGGAGCCACCAGCGGGAGAACGGAGGGGACCCAGAAGTCGCTGAGGGACCTCACAGGCTATGGGGGAGGGAGGGGTTAGGGGGGTAGAGGAAGCTCAGTATTCCATTTTTGAACTCTGTTCAGGGTTCCTTTAAGGGATTAAGGGACAGGACAATAGGTGAAGGGATGCTGTGTATGAGATGGTAAAATGTTGGTCAGTGGCCAAGTGACAGGCTATGCTCTATCTTAAAAGGAACCTGAAGCGAGTAAAATTAATCAAAAATAAACTGCAAATGAATATTACATACTTACTTCACCATCAGTTCCTCTCAGAAGCTCACCATTTTCTTCTTACAGTGATCCCTTCCAGTTCTGACAATATTTTGTCAGAACTGAAATATACCAGTTGCTGTCAGTTATATATCAGCTGCTGCCAGTTACACCTGAATGTGCAAGGCAATGTCCATGTTTCCCTATGGCTCAAGCGGGTGATATAACAGTTTAACAGTGTGCTGACCAGGAAGCTGTTATGTGGTAATGGCCATTTTTAAAATGGAGGACAGAGAATTCCATTGATCACAGTTGACAAAAAAGACGCTGGAGAGGAGAAAGAGATTATTGAGCAGACTACACAGGAGGTAAGTACGACCTGTGTATGGTTATTTTGACTATTTATTTTCAGTTCAGGTTCTCTTTAAAGTGGTCTGAAACTCTGATGTAACATTCAATAAAAATGTGTTTTCCTACTTTTTATTACTCATACAGTTATCATATTTACTTTTGTGCACATGCAATATTATCGGTTTACAAATTGCAAGTTTCTGAAGTGTAGTTTTTCTTACCCTGAAAGCTGGCATTGCATTTTATAATTTTTCTATTATAACAGCTTTTTATTATATATTAAAATCTTCTAATAAGCTATTCTGAACACTGTGTGTGCCTGAAGCAGAGGCAGCTTTTCAGAGATTGTTTTGTTTACATTCCAGTGTTGATACATTTATGTTTGACAAGTAAAAAACATACTGCTATCTCCAGTTTGGATGCGGATTTGAAGCTGAATAGCAGGAGAAAGGGATGTTCTACTAGAATTGTTTTCTGGGATAGTAGCTTTCAAGCTGTGAGGAATCTTTTAGAGCAAAGTAGAAATGCTGACTTTCAGACCACTTTAAGTTAGAGTATGCTTGCCTGTAAGTTTTTAGGTAAGTGTAGGTGAGTGGCAGATGTGTTGAGGGAGGGAGTTCCAGAGGAGGGAAGAGGATTGAGAGACTCTTGTAGGTGGTAGCTTAGCTCCCAACTGTCCCTCTTTTGGAGGGACAGTCCCTCTTTGGGAGCCCTGTCCCTCTTTCCTCCCCATTTGTCCCTCTTTCAGGACTTTGTCCCTCTTTCTATGTAAATATATATATTTCTCTACTAAAAAAATTTGTTTGATTGACTCTAAACTTTATTCCTATCCTTTAAATTGATATATTACTAATTTTAAAATGTTAAAATGAAGAAAAATGAACCAGCATAGAAAGGACCAATGTGGTTTGAATTATAAAACAACAAATTTTTCTTATGAAATCTTCATTGTATGCGTGACTAGGGGTGTGATCAGAGGTGTGGCAGGGATGTGGCCTAAGTGTCCCTCTTTCTCATCTCAAAAAGTTGGGAGGTATGGTGGTAGTAAGAAGAGGTGACCAGAGTGGAAGATAGGGAAAAATTGTTAGTAGAGCGAAGATTGCACGTAGGATGGTATCTGGAAGTATTGTTGATATAAATGAGAAGGAGCTAGGGTGTAAAGTGATTGAAAGCAAGAGTCAGGATTTTGGATTGTATTCTTTGTGTAACTGGCAACCAGTGAAGGGACTGACAGATGCTAATAACTATAATTAGGTCCAGTGTTTACATAGCCAGCCTGTTTGATCTGGAGGATCTCTGAGTGACAACCTAGGAGAAGCCTTTGACCCTGGAGGGTATGCAGTAAACCTTTGTCTATGCAGTGAGTTAGAAGTCTAAGATATTCTTTTGCTCATGCACTGATTGCCGACAAGGATGGAGGACCAGACAATCCACTATGGTTTCCTTTCACTGCAAATTAGCCAAATTAGATGCCCAACTCTGTTCTTGTAAAACAATCCACTAATCACCAATTATCAGCACAACGCGATCAGGCAAATGACAGGGCAGAAACTATTCCGTGTGACGGGAGGAACTCTCTGCTCCACAGTCTTACTTAAAGAGGACCTGTAGTGAAAATAACATAATAAAGTTGCTTACTTTTTTTTTTTTTTGCAATATTTAATTATAAATTATTTAGTCAGTGTTTGCCCATTGTAAAATCTTTTCCGTCTCTGATTTACATTCTGAAATTGATGACATCTTTAGTCGTGTCAGGTGAATTGCCAAAGTCTCTCTATTGCAGTGAATTTAGAGATTAAAATCAAATTAAATAATCCTTAATACGCATTTTCAGTTTAACCACTTAAGGACCACAGGCTTTACTCCCAGTAGTGACCAGGCTATTTTTTTACAAATTAAGCCACTGCAGCTTTAATGGCTTGCTGCAGGGCTGTACAAATAAGCACACTAGTGATTCCCCCCCCCCTTTTTCTGCCCACCCACAGAGCTTTCTGTTGGTGGGCTCTGATCGCTGCTGGGGGTTATTTTTGTTTTTTATTGATATATTATTTTTTAAATAAAATGTGCTATTTTTGTTGTTGTTCCCGCCCCTCCCCCATGACAGCTGATCACTCACTCCTGCGCCTCCCAGAGCACAACGCTACCTTAGATCGCAGCGCGGAACATTGTAAATAGACAACGGTTTTGCCGTCTAACAGTCTCCTAGCTGCGATCGCCGCTGGGAGATTCAAGCGGGGATGCGTGCGCACAGGCGCGCCCGATCCCCTGCAATCTCCACCACCAGGACTTCACGCCAATTGGCGTTGAGCGGTCCTGGGGCTGCTGCCGCCTTCACGCCAATTGGCGTGGGGCAATCGGCAAGAAGTTAAAAGCATAAGGGGATTTTTGAAAGCATTTATATACCAATATTGATAACATACATGTGTCAGGGAGTATTTGGGTTGATGTTATTAACAATCAGTGGTAATCAGCAACAACTTTCTTACATAAAAGGGTACAAGCTGTGATAACACTGAAATACACTGCTCTGTAAGATCCCTTTCATCCTGAAACAGGAAATATTCTTTCAAAAGGGGACTGTCATTAGTGATGGCCAGGGGCGTCTCTAGCTATTTTGTCACTCCAGGCGAGAAAACTTGTGGCACCCCCCCCCCCCGTGTAGTGTCCCCCTGATGAAAATAATAGTAACGCAGCAATGGTTCACCATAAAATAATTATAACGCAGCAATGATTCACCATAACATAATTATAACCCAGCAATGATTTACCATAAAATAATGATTCACCATGAAATAATTATAACGCAGCAATAATTCACCATAAAATAATTATAACGCAGCAATGATTCACCATAAAATAATTGTAATGTGGGCAGCATTCACCAGAAAATAATCGTAATGCGGCAGCGTTCACCAGAAAATAATCGTAATGTGGCCAGCATTCACCAGGAAATAATCAATGTGTCCAGCGTTCACCAGGAAATAATCATAATGCGGCAGTGTTCACCAGGAAATAATCATAATGCGGCCAGCGTTCCCCAGGAAATAATCGTAATGTGGCCAGCGTTCCCCAGGAAATAATCGTAATGTGGCCAGCGTTCCCCAGGAAATAATCGTAATGTGGCAGCGTTCACCAGGAAATAGTCGTAATGCGGCCAGCGTTCCCCAGGAAATAATCGTAATGAGGCAGCGTTCACCAGGAAATAATCGTAATGCGGCCAGCGTTCCCCAGGAAATAATCATAATGTGGCCAGCGTTCCCCAGGAAATAATCGTAATGTGGCCAGCGTTCCCCAGAAAATAATCGTAATGTGGCCAGCATTCACCAGGAAATAATCAATGTGTCCAGCGGTCACCAGGAAATAATCATAATGCGGCAGCGTTCCCCAGGAAATAATCGTAATGTGGCCATCGTTCCCCAGGAAATAATCGTAATGTGGCCAGCGTTCACCAGGAAATAATCGTAATGTGGCCAGCATTCACCAGGAAATAATCAATGTGTCCAGCGTTCACCAGGAAATAATCATAATGCGGCAGCGTTCACCAGGAAATAATCATAATGCGGCCAGCGTTCCCCAGAAAATAATCGTAATGCGGCCAGCGTTCCCCAGGAAATAATCGTAATGTGGCCAGCGTTCCCCAGGAAATAATCGTTATGTGGCCAGCGTTCCCCAGGAAATAATCGTTATGTGGCCAGCGTTCCCCAGGAAATAATCGTAATGTGGCAGCGTTCACCAGGAAATAGTCGTAATGCGGCCAGCGTTCACCAGGAAATAATCGTAATGCGGCCAGCGTTCCCCAGGAAATAATCGTAATGTGGCAGCGTTCACCAGGAAATAATCGAAATGCGGCCAGCGTTCCCCAGGAAATAATCGTAATGTGGCAGCGTTCACCAGGAAATAATCATAATGCGGCCAGCGTTCCCCAGGAAATCGTAATGCGGCCAGCGTTCCCTAGGAAATAATCGTAATGTGGCCAGCGTTCCCCAGGAAATAATCGTAACGTGACCAGCGTTCCCCAGGAAATAATCGTAATGTGGCCAGCGTTCCCCAGGAAATAATCGTTATGTGGCCAGCGTTCCCCAGGAAATAATCGTAATGTGGCAGCGTTCACCAGGAAATAGTCGTAATGCGGCCAGCGTTCACCAGGAAATAATCGTAATGCGGCCAGCGTTCCCCAGGAAATAATCGTAATGTGGCAGCGTTCACCAGGAAATAATCGTAATGCGGCCAGCGTTCCCCAGGAAATAATCGTAATGTGGCAGCGTTCACCAGGAAATAATCGTAATGCGGCCAGCGTTCCCCAGGAAATCGTAATGCGGCCAGCGTTCCCTAGGAAATAATCGTAATGTGGCCAGCGTTCCCCAGGAAATAATCGTAACGTGACCAGCGTTCCCCAGGAAATAATCGTAATGTGGCCAGCGTTCCCCAGGAAATAATCGTAATGTGACCAGCGTTCCCCAGGAAATAATCGTAATGTGGCAGCGTTCCCCAGGTCAGGAAATAATCCTAACGTCGCCAGCATTCACCAGGAAATAATCATAATGTGGCCAGGGGAGGTGGGGGCGGAAATCAGGGCCAGCCAGGGGGGCATATATAAAAATTATCAAGACGAGCAGTAGCAGAGGGCACTCACTGTGAGGTGTCGCCTCTGCAGATATTTTGTGTAGAGAGCCGGCGGTAGCACTGGTCCCTGTGGTGCGTCACTCACAGTGCCTTCAACCACATGTGACAGGCGGGGGGCGGAGTTAGGGGCGGCGCCGTCATGTAAACTAACTAGCGTGCGGCAGAGAGGGGGCGGGGAGAGGGGGCGGACCAGTAGGCGGCAGCACCGCACATATAAACTAACGTGCGTGCTGCTCGCTCTGAAAGGAGGAGAGGAAGGGGGCGGACCAGTAGGCGGCGCCGGGCACAGGCTGAGCTGCCTGTCACAGCCGGCGCCGACCTGGGTGAAAGGAAAAATAAATAAATAAACACGCTCAGAACGGCGAGAGAGCGCCCACTTCCACCAACGGCGCCATAGGCAAAAATTTATAGTTGCCTAGTGACTCAGACGCCCCTGGTGATGGCTGTAATCAGTTAACTACGATTACCCAAAATATCACGTGCATTTTCCCAATTATGCCCATAGGAAATTACGATTTGTAAATTCCATTGATTTAGTGTAATCCATGTGTAATTTCGCATAATTTTGTGGCGTTAGTGGTGAATAGTAAAGTCCCCATATTGTACATGCTGTTGCCACCAAAATTGCTACAATTGTTAAAGAGAATCTGTACTGTAAAATTCTTACAATACAAAGCATACCATTCTCTTCATTATGTTCTCCTGTGCCCCTATGTGCTGTTTCTGCCACTCCCTGCTGCAATCCTGGCTTATAATTAACAGTTTTAGGCAGTGTTCACAAACAAATGACATGGCTTCTATAGGCTGAGAACAGCTTACTGTGTGACTCATGCAGAGCTTGGAGAGGGTGTGTAAAGCTTCTGCCAATGACAAGCAGTGCTGCACATTCCACACATTCCAGCCTAAGCCCGACAGAGCCGACAGAGGAAAGAAGATAAGATTTATTACAGAGACAGTGCAACTAGAAAATGCTACAGTAAGACAGACCGCATTACAACAGGCATAGGAACTTATAGGATAGAAGAAATAAGGCTCAAAATTGTGTTACAGAGTCTCTTTAAGGAGAATAGTGGGTACAAGAAAAAACAAGAATTTTTGCAAGAGGACAATAAGACCTTGGGGTTTTTGAGTATCGATTTTAAAAATGCAAAGGAAAAAATGGTTTTTAAAGTGTAAAGTCTGAGTTTAAAAAACATTTTTCTTAAGCAATTTTGGGGACAATAGCATGTATAAGGGCTGTGCTATTACCTGCTAAAGTCGGCATGAAATAACGCTAAAATTACGCAAAAATGCACAATGACAGTTCCTGATTACAATGACAGATAAAATAAATTGCAATTTTTCCTGAAGTTTTGCATTATGATTTTGCATCGTGATTGCAAATTTCAATGTGAAAATACCACTAAATGAAATTTGTGCTCATCACTAACTGTCATGTGACCTTTGAACTGAAGCAGCTTCTATTCGCTTTCATTACTTTTTAGATAACACAACTTCCTCCTGCAAAGTCAGCATCTATCAGCTCTTCAGTTCCTACTGTTGCAGAGCACATTGGGATTCCATTGGAGAGCTAAGGTGAGGCAGTCACGTGATGGCAGCAGTTTTTTAAATAAGTGGAAATCACAATAATGTCCATGAGACACTAAGGAATCCACGTGGATTGCTTGGAGTTCTCCTTAAAGTCTCCATTCTCTAAACATGTCTGTGCTCTGTCTCTCAATATGCCTCCCGTTCCTTTCCCAGAGGAAACCACTTTGTGCTCACATCATATCCTCATTGCCATCTCTCTCCTGGGGGCCCGTTCTCTTTCGACTTCCATGAAGGTCGCAGCTACCTTGGCCGTTGCATCACCGGAATCTCTAACACAACCAGCACATAACCAAGAAGGAAAAATATAACTCTCTTAACATTGGAGACAAGTCGCAGTTTTGTAAGAAACTGAATTCGGAGCACAAGTACAATTTCTTTTTTTGTTAATTTTTTTTTATGTATTTTTTTAAATCTACTTTTTATACTTAGAAGGAAAAGGCCAGTCATTGGTCTCTTTGTCAGCACACTCCTTGCACCTGCTCCCTGGTATTAATGAGTTTACCAAACCACTGTTTATAAAGAGAGGGGGTGAGTAATCATATGCAGAGATGAGCCCGCAAACAGGGCCGGCCTTAGTTTTACAGCTCCCTGAGTGTAACCTGATTTTGGTGCCCCCCCCCCCCCCTTTGCTCTTTGCGCTCGCGCGCGCACACGCACACACACACACACAGGCTCATATGCAACTCACCTTTTCTCCTAAGATATCTCCTAGGACATTGGTTGCCAAACTTTTTGAAGATAGCCAGGTATAGGTACCCTCAGTACAGGATCTCATGTGTAGTTGCCCTCAATATAGGTAGCCAAGCATAGGTGCCCCCAGTATAGGATGTCAGGTGAAGGTGCCCCCCCCTCAGTATAGACAGACAGCTATAGGTGCCCCCAAAATAGGAAGTCAAGTGTAGGTGCCCTATGCATAGGTAACCAGGCATAGGCGCCCTTAGTATAAAAAGTCAGGTGTAGGTACCCTCAGTATAGGTAGCCAAGCATAGGTAGTATAGTTGCCACAGCAAAGGTAGCTAGTATAGTTGCCACAGTATAGGTAGCTAGTATAGTTGCCCCCAGTATAGGAAGCTAGTATAGTTGCCCCAGTGTAGGTAGTATAGTTGCCCCCAGTATAGGTAGCCAGTATAGTTGCCCCAGTATAGGTAGCTAGTATAATTACCCCAGTATAGGTAGCTAGTATAATTGCCATCAGTATAGGTAGTATAGTTGCCCCAGTATAAGTAGCTACCGTAGTATAGCTGCCCCAGCATATGTAGCTAGTAAAGTTGCCCCAGTATATGTAGCTAGTAGAGTTGCCCCAGTAAAGGTAGCAAGTATTGTTGCCCCACTTTAGGTAGCTGATATAGTTGCCCCAATATAGGTTGTATAGTTGCCTCCAGTATAGATAGTATAGTTTCCCCATATAGGTAGCTAGTATATTTGCCCCAGTATAGATAGAATATTTGCCCCCAGTGTAGGTAGTATAGTTGCCCCCAGTGTAGGTAGTATAGTTGCCCCCAGTGTAGGTAGTATAGTTGCCCCCAGTCCCCCCCTTCTGTGGCAGCGGGTCATGAAAGACTCACCTGACTTCCGTGTTCCAGCGCTGACGTCACTCTTCTCTCCGTGCCTCTGCTCCATCTTTAATTAGAGCAGGGCTACAAGAAAATGGCCGCCGATGTTCGCATTTGTGGACATCGGTGAGCATTTTCTTGTAGCCCCGCTCTAATTACAGATGGAGCGGAGGCAGGGAGAGACAGCGGAGCGGCAAGGGGCGACACTGACCTGTGCACATGCTCCCTTAAGAGGTGGCGCCCTGAGCGACTGCTCCAGTCGCTCAGGTCAAATGCTGGCCATGCCCTCAAAATATTTTAGTGCTGAAAAGTTCAAAGGGTCATTACATCTGTTTGTTTTGCAGCTGAATGAAGCAGATTTCACATCAGGCTGTCATGGCTGCTGTTTGGAATTCATCTCTTACACTGAAAATAAATATTCTATGTTGCCAAAGGGAGGTGAAAAAAGGGAATCACCTTAGCAAAAAAGCACACAGACAACAGTAGCCCAATAGTGCAATATGTCACAATTAACTGAAACAAATCATTGACGGGAAATATACTCACAAACGTGGGTTGCAGTAAGAAGCAACCAACCATTTAAAAGACAACTGAAGTGAGAGACGTGATGACTGCCATATTTGTTTGCTTTTAAACAATACCAGTTGCCTGGCAGTCCTGCTGGTCTATTTGGCTGCAGTGGTGTCTGAATAACACCAGAAACAAGCATGCAGCTAATCTCGTCATATCTGACAATAATGTCAGAAACATCTGATCTGCTGCATGCTTGTTCAGGGTCTGTGGCTGAATATATTAGAGGCAGAAGATCAGCAGGATAGCCAGGCAACTGGTATTGCTTAAAAAGGAAATAAACATGGCAGCCTCCATATCTCTCTCACTTCAGTTGTCATTTAAAACAGGTGGAGAGAATCAGCCCATCTTCACTCGGGTAATCCAGTATTATCCGGATAGGACTAGGTCGCACTCTAGGAAAAAATGTGGATTAAATCAGTTAGTGGCCACAGCACTGCAGACTAAAAGCACAAGCCCCCCCCCCATAGAAACGAGGGAAAGATAAAACTCAGCACTAATAAGGGTGAAGAGACGCCTAGAATAAATACAATTTTGTTAAGAACACAATGAATAAAAAAATAGGAGGTGGCTTACCTCTGCAATGACACTAACAAGGATAAACAATAAAGATTTTTATTTTGCACAGGCAACACATTTCGTGGGTATTCATCCACTTCCTCAGGCCAGTGACAGCGCCACTTTAAACAAGCCAAAAAGCCAGGAGCGCCTCTCGAGAGGCGAAACCCACATGCAGCTGGTCTATCTTGCTTTGCTTACTAACCCTCTGCTTTGAACAGCATATACTAGCAGGGTAAACTACGCCAGCGCGAATCTACGCATCGTAGTACGCAACTACGCATCATAGTTCGTAGGCGAAGTTTAAGAACTACACGTACGCATTTCCGCGTAGTCGTAGTCCCGCTATGCGTAGCTTCGCCCACTACGCGTAGTTGACTTATGTATTGCGAAGTCAACTACGCGTGCGGTAACTGCATTTATATGGGTCATTGCCTATGCGCAGAAATTTTATTGCCCTTTATACGCATACAATTCCGCATTGGATGTTGGAATGTATGCTTATATTAGTTTGTCTATGCGCATAGTTAGCAGATTATTGCGGAAATTTTTCCGCATAAGGGCATAAGCGGTCGCATCAACTACGCTACACAATACGTGAAGCTTGCGTATTTTAATGCGTAGTCTACGGTATGCTAACGTAGCGAAGTGGCTGATTTCGGAGCCGTAGATTGTGAAGCGTATTTGCGTAAAAATACGCGTAGTTCCAGCGTAGCGAAGTTGGCTGACTACGACCATCCCTGTATACTAGGACTCAAATACAAACACAGGGAATTTAACTAACCCATGCTTTGCTTTTTGAACTCTTGTACATAGATAGTGCTGGCATATTGTAAAGAGGTGTGGTTGACTACATGTGTGGGGTGATTACAATGGCTAACTCAAATAACTTTAATTGGAGGGAATTAAAGATAAAACGTAACTTTTAATTAAATAAGGATACAAGCCATATGATGCTGATAGACATCAATGTAAAGTTAAAAAAAACAGGGGGTAGTGAAGCAGTCACATAAAATAATCCCAACTAGATTAAAGTGGACCAGAACTCAGAACTCCTCTCTGCTCTAAAAGATATACAACAGCATAATAACCTTTAAAGAGACACTGAAGCGGAAAAAAATATATGAGATAATGAATTGGTTGTGTACTATGAATAATTACTAGAAGATTAGCAGCAAAGAAAATATTCTCATATTTTTATTTTCAGGTATATGGTGTTTTTTCTAACATTGCATCATTCTCTAATATGTGCAGATTACACAACACTCAGCATTCAAAATGATTCTTTCAGAGCAGTCTGTGAACTAATGACCTCTCCTCTGGCAGAGAAAAAGTAAACAGTTGAGATAATAAAAGTCAGAAGACAGCCCTCTCCACGACTTTTGAAAGTCGTAGAAATGAATGGCTTTTTTGCATAGAGATAACAACTGGAGTTTCTTAACTCTTCCTGTACTGGAAACAATTAGACTGATGTATCTGATCTTAATGTTTTATTTCTTAGCTGTACCACACATACAAATCATAATATCATCATTTTTTTTTCGCTTCAGTGTCTCTTTAAACAAAAATATTTCTTTGTTACAGCTGATAGAAAACCTAAAATAAATCTGCACAGTTTCTACTTCCTGTTTCATGAAAGCAGACATATTGTTTACAGCCTGTACTTTCAAATGGGCTTATCGGCTTATCGGCTTATCTGGCATAGGCAGTCATGTGACGCAGAGGGGGGGGGGGGGGGGGGGGGGAGAGATCAAATTACATCCAGTGACACAAATGAGGGGGATTAGACAGGCTAAACTCTTTAAATACACATGGTGCATTTCTGACTTGTTTTCCTTGTTTCCTGTGCAAGAGTTCAGGTCCACTTTAAAAGAGATATTATCACAACTCACACTGTCATGTAAACAAAAAATCACCCCCTACATCAAAACCCTACATGTTTCAACCCCTCAATGAGGGTCTTCATCAGGGGAACGAAAGTGCTATGTGCTAGAGGTGCCTAGTGCTAAGGTGCAATAAATCTACATAACAAAAAAAGTTCACATATTATCACAAATTGATAGCTTGTCAGTGTGCTGGCATATCAAATCAACTCAAAGATAGCTTTATTGGCATGACCAAGATTCATTACAGGCAGGGCCGGATTACCGACCAGGCAACAAAAGCAGTCGCTTGGGGCCCCCATTCAGAGTCAAAGGGGCCCCATCAGCACATAAACCAGCCCTCGCCATCCTGTCAGCGGTGGCTGGATGGTATAATGGTTAAAGGGACTCTGAGCAGTGCAGTAACTATGGAAAGATGCATATCATTTTAAAGCTCTCTTTCTCCTCTTTCCAATGATATATAAACCACCGCCCTATGCCTTTTAGTTTTCGCTATTTTCGCGATCGAAATTGCGGACACGGCAATTTCAATCGTAAAATTGTGAAAACTAAAAGGCGTAGGATGGCAGTTTATCATTGGAAAGAGGAGAAAGAGAGCTTCAAAATGATATGCATCTTTCCATAGTTACATTGTATTACACAGGACGACTTTTCTCCAAAGTCGGCAGCTCGATTCAGCACAATGCAATGAAATATAAGGAACCCAGGGGGATATAATTACAAACATCATGCTGGTAGGTGTGAGGATGTAATCAATTAGTTGTGGGTATGCTTAAAGGCATACCCACAGGCACTACTCGGAGTCCCTTTAAGGGCTCTGCCTCTGACACAGGAGACCAGGGTTCAAATCTCGGCTCTGCCTGTTCAGTAAGGCAGCACCTATTCAGTAGGAGACCTTAGGCAAGTCTCTCTAACACTGCTACTGCCTATATGGCACGTCCTAGTGGCTGCAGCTCTGGCGCTTTGAGTCCGCCAGGAGAAAAGCGCGATATAAATTATTTGTCTTTGTTATTTGTCTTGTCTTGTCAAATGATGCCGTGCACTGCTGATTGTATTCAGAGCCAGGCTCTCCTCCTAGGTCCCCCTCCTGCTACTGTGTGCTCTGCCACTGCTCACTCCTCCCTCCCTTCCCACAGAGAACCACAGCTGCAGCAAGAATGATAGCAGCAGATGGCAAACGCTCACTCACCTATCCATGGTCCAAGCGATAGAGATCCCGTCATCGGAAACCCATCTGTCTCTTCTACAGTGCAGCCGCTCGCTCTGAACTTCCTGATTCTCAGATCAGACAGGAAGTAGGAACTAGTAATAGTGTTAGTAAGAGCGGCAGCACTCTAGAGAAGACAGATGGGCTCCGGATGAAGGGACCTCTATTGCTTGGATCGCAATAGGAGAATGTGAGTCATCTGGTGCTATCATTCTCCCCCGCTGTGGCTGCCTTCTCTGCTGGACTATCATATTCACTGGGATGAAGGCTGTATGGTGTCTGTCTAGTTTGGGAGGAAATCGGTTGTTCGGTGGTGGGGGTGGTTATGTAATTCTGTCTGGGGAACGGCTTCCGGGTTGGCGGTGTCCAGAGCTTTCTGCTATTGCCAGGCTGGAGATGCAGGGGGAAAGTGCTGCTGCTGTGATATCTGGCGCCCTCTTCACAGGGGTGCCCCAGCCCCTGAGTGCAAATGTCCCAGCCATTCATCTCACTCTGCATTTTGCCGTTGCTATTCCCTACATTGTGCACCCACAGAGGAAAGCGTGCTGTTGCCCCTAGCAACCAGTAGCTCGGCTGCCCCGGTGTGTGCGGCATGTTGCTGTGCAGCTGCATCTTCTGATTCTATTACAACATGATTGGGGGGGGGGGGGGGGGAATCAGTTACCTTGCTTAGGGCCCCATTTAGCCTTAATCCGGCTCTGATTACAGGTATTGCCAAAGCAAGGGGAAATAGGGGACATGGGAGTTGGTGGGGTAGGGGGACAATGGCTAAGCAGTCTGTGGAATTTTTTTTTAGGTTTACAGTTATGCTCCTCTCAGTCTGTGGCATGCTGTGACATAGTGTGCAGCGATTGTCACTGTGGATTCCTCTTCTCCCAGTACGATATATGTTTTTCTCTCGTCTTCTAGTGTGAGAAAGTTCAGGAATAGTTCCAACAATTTCTTAAAGTAAGTGTCCCTGGTTGCAGTATATTTGGGGCAGTGCAATAGGAAGTGGCTTTCATCCTCAAGGGTCTTCTGCTCACAGTGTTGGCAAAGTCTCTCCTCCCTGAGTTTGTACGTCTGTCTGTGTCTCCCAGACTCTATTTCGAGGTTGTGAGCACTCAATCTGTAGACACTCAGGATTTTCCTCTCTTGAGAGTTTTGCAGCTTTTCCAGGTATGGGGCCATTTTATATTCTCTTTGTAGAGACTGGTATATGGTTAGCTTTTGTGACTGTTTTATTTCACTCCTCCATTTTTCCACCTTGTCTTCTTTGCTCTTAGCTGTGGTGTGTTTTATCTGGACTTTTGTTATGACCTGTGGGTCGGGGGTTGGAGGGAGTATAGAGCTGACCACGACTTTCAGTGCACACGGCTTTTCTTGGTCTTCATTGTGCAGCATGGCTTTGTAGTGGGGTGAGTCGGGGCTGCTGCTCTGTAGGTGGGCCCAGAAGGACAACACTCTCTTCTGTATCTCAAACAGTAATGGGAATCTCCCCAGCTCAGCTCGGCAGGCATTGTTTGAGGTACTCCGATGGACATGGAGAAGGTGTTTGCAGAACTCAAGGTGGAATATTTCTGTTCGGCTGGATTCCCATTTTGATTGGTCTGGGTAGGTGGTGGGGCCCCATACTTCACTTCCATACAGTAGGATTGGGGTGATGACACTGTCAAATACTTTCAGCCAGACCTTTACTGGTGGTTTGATGTGGTACAGTTCTTTCCTGATGGTGTAGAGAGGTGTGGATGTGTGGATGGTTTACTGCATGTGTGTTTTTTTAGATACATCACCAGCTGATGTCCTTTTTGATAAACGGCCACGTGTTACATATTTCTAAGGGGGGATAAGGGGATTTTTTATGGTTGCACAATTTTTCCGTAAACTATGTTTTTTTTTTGTTTTTCTTGACACTTCTGGCTGTCCATGAGGTGGCTCCCTGATATACTTCGGGTAACAGTTATTCTTAGATTTCCAGCTTTCCGACGATTTTTTTCAGATGCGTTTTATTCCGGTGCCAGGCAGTTGGGCACAGGACAAGACGAATGACGGCTCTCCCTGCTGCCACTTATCCCCCTGGTGGCGTTAAATACTATTTTGCCTCTGAGTGGCGCAATTCGGAGTCTGGCAACCGCCGGAGCCCCGAATTGCCGTTACACGGGGTGCGCAGCATTACATTGCTGCTATGACGATGCCCAGCTCATCGCCGAAATGAATTTCGGATTCTTTCTAGTTTCTGGCTGGCTGGACTGAATGAAAATACTTTTGCTAGCTCTGACATCTCACATAAAATAAAGTGCATCTGCATTTTGTCGTTCGCTACTAAGAGTTCATCTCAGTAATGACAGCTTTAATTTTTCTTTTAATCATTTCTTTTAATTTTCTTCTTTACCACTCATTTGTGCCTGACGCTTTACTCCTGAAAGAAAGTCTTTCTATTTTTTGAAGGGTTCTCTGAGACTTTGATCCTTACGTAGAGATCCCGTTCCCTCTCTGACAAATACCTTCTCTTCTGTGCTTTTATACCAGCCCTGACCTCTGCCATGTGCGCACAAACACTGCTGACCCCACTGGCAGAGGGGAGGAGATGTTTAATTAGAAGTTCTGCTAATAGTCTGCAAGATTAATTTATACACTGCACGCAGGGCTTCTGGGACTTCTAATGGGTGCCTAATAAGGCATCAATTAGATATTTGCATAAATTTAATAAGGAGGCTGGCTGGCAGAATTCATATCGCCGGGATTGAAATGTGAGCGGCGTCGCTTACCGTCCCAAAAGGACGCGGGAGCGGCGAGGAAAAAGAGAGAGACAAGGGCTAATGCCGAGCAAAATCAATATATACAGAGAGAGGAAGAAAAGTCACTAAACAGAGGACAGAATAACACACGTGAATGGAATGTAAAAAATAAAATTAAAAAAATGAGAATCTACCAAAAAAACAAAAACAAAACAAAGCCCAAAACAAAAAAAGGCTTACAGTTTCAAAGTGGAAAAGCCATTGAAATAATTAATACTGGCGTCACATAATTAAGATATAAAGCAAACGGGAAGTAAAAATATACTGATGAGATAAACAATCATAGTCCTACTATTAAATTATAGATAGATTTTCCTGGAATCCCTAAAGCTAGGTCACCACTTAAAGAGAAACTCCGACCAAGAATTGAACTTTATCCCAATTAGTAGCTGATACCCCCTTTTACATGAGAAATCCATTCCTTTTCACAAACAAACCATCAGCGGGCACTGTATGAATGATATTGTGGTGAAACCCCTCCCACAAGAAAAGTACGTACTCTTGGCAGTTTCCTGTCTGTGAACCTTGCTGCATTGTGGGAAATAGCTGTTTATAGCTGTTTCCAACTGCCAAAAAATCATGCAGCAGCTACAACACCTGCCAACAGTAAAAATGTCACCATATAATACATGTCAGAATGTAGGGATTTAAAAGATTTTACAATGTGCAAACACTGACTAAATCATTTATATATCATTATTGTAAAAATGAAGCACTTTTTTATTACATTGCTTTCACTGGAGTTCCTCTTTAAGCAGGACCACGTATGGCTAGAGGGAGTGGACAGTGTAGTGTCTGCTCCGAAAGTCCATTGTGGTCTGGCCTGAGCCCGGGGCAGATGCTTTACCCCCATGGGCTGAATGGGGAATGCATCTGCACTTCCGGGATTATAGGGAACTGCACAGAAGAGTGGCCCGCTTACCGCAATGGATGCCGTGGGCCCATTTCTGACTGACAAGTGTAAACGGCTCCTTTTTATAAAATGGGAGCTGTTCACTGTCAGTTTTGAACAGAGAGTGGACTAAAAATGTCTGTTCTCAGCTCAAGTGGGAACAGAGCCTTGGGTTGGGCTCACAGTAGGAGTTGTGTTGCCTTCCTTTTAGCAGCGGGATGTGGATGCTCATTCAGGTTCAGCGGAATTGAAATTTTCGATCAGAATCCGGAAATTAGAAAACGGAAATCAGAATTCCATGGAAATCCAATTCACGGCAACTCAGTCATATTAGCCCAATCACAGAACTCAGAAAGCATTGGGCCAATCAGAGAATGCAGAATTGTTCTGCAAAAATGTAAATTTTTAGACTGATCACACATTTCCATTTTTCCGATTTTCCGTTTTTCCAATTTTATTTTTCTTTCATTTTTTGCATTATCTGAAGCAAAAAATGACCTCGGAAATCGGCAAATCAGAAATGTGGAGATTGAAAATCAGAATCTCTGCGGAATCGGAGATGGGCATTCCTGGATGGCAATGCAATGGGAAAGTTGTGCCTCATGGTATCTGCGTGTTGCGTCACATACAGTGTAATACAGTGAAGCATCTATTCATTGACAAGCATGCTTCTTACTTGCTGTTGGCTTGAAAGGCATTTCATGACAAGTGAATTGCATAAGAACCACCTAATCTGTTTATCCAATTAATCATCTCTCCTTATTTGTTTATCTCCCCTCACAGCTAAGGTGAAAAATAAGTAAGCTTTGTGAATCAACCCCATATGAGATAAATGATGAGTTATGTGTAATAAGGAAAGATAAGTCATGAGTTAAGTCAGATAAGAAGGCTTACATCATAGGAAAAGGTAAATGTAATAAACAGATAAGGAGGGATAATTGATAATACTTGTTACATATCACTTTAGGTGCTCTTTATAGGTTACCTCTTTTACTAAAAAAACAACATAATTCTATCTCTATATTATATACTTAAAGAGACGCAGAGATTAAAAAATAAAAAGAATCAATACTTACCCGGGGCTTTTTCTAGCCCCATAAGCATGTGTGAGTCCTTTGCCGTCCTCTCGCGGTCTGCCGTTCAGCCACGATCAGCCCTGGTAACTGGCTCAATCGGGATCAATCTGGGTCTTCTGTGCATGACTGGGCCCACTGCGCATGTGCTGTAGACCCGGACAGACGCGACTGAGCCAGTTACCGGGGCTGATCGCAGCTGAACGGGAGACCACGGGAGGACGGCGTGGGACTCACGCGTGTTTATGGGGTGGGAGGAAGCCCCGGTATTGATTCTTTTTATTTTTTCATCTCTGAGTTCTTTAAAGAGGAACTTTAACCAAGGATTGAACCTCATCCCAATCAGTAGCTGATACCCCCTTTCCCACCAAAAATCTTTACGTTTTCTCAAATAGAATCATCAGGGAGGTCTGTTTGGCTGATATTGTGGCGGAACCCCACCTACAGTGTGATGTCATGACCAATGGTCCTGACAGTTTGCTGTCTGTGAACCTCTGTTTTCCTCGCATTGCGGGAAACAATGGGCTTGATTCACAAAAGGGTGCTAACTCAGTTAGCATGCCTAAAATTCCCTTAGCACACCTAAAGCACTTTAGGACGCGCAAAATTTAGCACGCTAAGTTAGCACGCGCAAAGTTTAGCGCTGCGCAGTGCGCGCTGCCCAGTGCACACGTAAAGTTTAAGAGATGTGCGTAGCGCGCAATATGTCGCACCAGGTGCGATTAAAACGTTGCACTGGGTGCACCTAAAGCATCGCACCAGGTGTGCCCGAAACGTCGCACATTGCGCGCGATCAAAAAAAACTTTGGGCGTGCTAACTTCTTAGCACCATAGTTAGCATGCCCAAAGCCTTTAGGCGAGCTAACTGAGTTAGCACCCTTTTGCGAATCGTGCCCAATGGCTTTTTCTAACTGCCTAGCAAGCAGTATCTCCCTCTG
This sequence comes from Hyperolius riggenbachi, assembly GCF_040937935.1. Lineage (NCBI taxonomy): Eukaryota > Metazoa > Chordata > Amphibia > Anura > Hyperoliidae > Hyperolius > Hyperolius riggenbachi. Next base: position 63,949,563 of record NC_090653.1, on the reverse strand, counting down.
TGTATAAAACACTGAGTAACAAACATTCCGTACCGATCACATTACAGGACTTAAGATGTTGCCAACAGTGATACATTTTAGAATGTATATCAGGGTGAGGAAAAATTTTACAATGGGCAAACACTGACTAGATAATCTATAAATTGATATTGTAAAAGTAAGCAATTTTATTCATTATGTTATTTTCAGTAGAGTTCCTCTTTAAAGTGTCTTAGCATGTTGCATTACACTGACAAATCTCTGGTTACTGTGGTGTTTTTTCAGAGCCCTCCCTTGAACCTTTCCATATGCTTTATGCAGAGTAACTGGGGAAGCTGCCCTGTGTGGCTCAGCTGGTACTGAGACTGGATTGATTGCGCCGAGCTACCTACCCATGCCAGTATCCCTGTGGGTGTGAGGATCCCCCCTCCACCCCGTGGAATGAATGTTTCACTGCAGTAAACTAGCAAAGCTGTAGGGGGGCGAATGAAGCAATCCGTTCTGCTACTTGCTTTGCACAGACTTGTGAACCAATAAGGCAAACAGAGAGAGGAGAGGATTCTGGGTATCTCTAGCATCAATCTGCATGCTATTACTATAGTTCTGTAAATGGTTACAGCAGCTGTAGACCGGCATAGAATAATAATTGATGGAATTCAGTCACAAATGGCTGTATAGATTTTTGTACTGCAGCGGAGTGACCGTTTAAGACTGATCTCATTATACGTTTGATTTGAAAGTGAATGCCTGTGAGTGCAAAGCAAACAAAATCATCTGAGGTCCAGTGTTCAATGCAACCTCCCAATGAGTCATCCGTACCGCTGCTAACAGCTCATCATTTTCACATTCCAGGGCTCACCTGGCTTTTGCCCAGAACTCAGAGTGACACAACTGTGGGCGTGAAGAATCCATACTAAACACCACAGAACAAATGCTGTGTTATAAATTACCATATTTTTCAGAATTTAAGACACACTTTTTCTCCCTAAAAATAGCGAGATAAAAGTCACTGCGTCTTATATTACAAATACAGGGACTTACAAACGCCCGCCAATATGAACCGCCGACCCATTGGTCACATGCAGGACAAAAGGGGACACATGGTTGCCAGAAAAGGATACATGGGGGACAGAGGGGAATACACAGACTCTGATGGATTAGGTGAGATGCGCTGGCAGCTTTCATCTATTCAGGGGCAGTGGAAGAGGAGACAGGAGGAGCGGAGAAGACATGGAGGACAGAAGGGGACACACAGGCTCCGATAGATTAGATGAGACATGTGCTGGAGCATCCAGAGTCTTCCCTCTACAGAGGTAAGTATCTAATTGGGGTACTTTAAAGTGACTCTGTAACAAAAATTACAACGTTTTTTCTACCATCCTACAAGTTCCTAAACCTATTCTAATGTGATCTGGCTTGCTGCAGCTCTTTCTACTATAACCATCTCTGTAATAAATCAATGTATCTTTCCCCTGTCAGACTTGTCGGCCTGTGTCTGGAAGGCTGCCAAGTTCTTCAGTGTTGAACTGTTCCTCTATGCACACTCCAGTGTGTGTTTTATTTACATAAGCCAGCAGCTTCTCTGCTATCTCATCAGTGATAGAAGAGAGCTGGATAAAAATCCTCCTCTGGAGGCTGTGAAAGGAGCTGGTCTGTCACATACTAAGGAATTAACGACATAGGCAGAGCTGTCTGCAGGAAGCCTGTAATGTTCAGTGCATGAGAGAAGCTGGGGACAGAAGGTAAACACACACAAGTGATCTCTTGAGATTCAGAAGTAAGGCTGTATACAGCCTGCTTGTGTATGGATGTATTTTCTATGTGTGGACATGTTGTACATCAACCTACTTCCTGTTTTGGTGGCCATTTTGTTTGTTTATAAACAAACTTTTTAAAACAGTTTTTGACTACTTTTAATGCGGCGGGGAGCGGCGAAATTGTGACAGAGGGGAATAGGAGATGTCCCCTAACGCACTGGTATGTTTACTTTTGTGCGATTTTAACAATACAGATTCTCTTTAAAGGACAACGGAAGCGAAAGGGATATGGAGGCTGCCATATTTGTTTAATTTTAAACAATACCAGTTGTCTGGTAGCCCTGCTGATCCAGAGGCGTAGCTAGGGGTGGGCAAAGGGGGACATGTGTCCCCGGGAGCAGCACTGTGAAGGCGCTCAGCATGACCATTGCACCCCCACATGCATGAGAGGTGGCTTGCTGGCTGCCCGAAGTGCCCCTGCTTCTCTCCCTCCCTCTGCAGAAGGGTTAACAGCAGCAAAATAAGGCTATCTAAAGGGGGCACATCTGGCTATCTAAACAGTGAGAAGGGGGTCACGTCTGGCTAACTAAAGAGGCATACATTTGGCTATTTAAAGGGGGGCACATCTGGCTATCTGAATGGGGTAAGGGGGCACATATGGCTATCTAAATAACTTTTGACTCCACCCATGACCACATTCTGATGTGTGGCCACACCCATTTTGTCCAGAGGGGGGTGCAAAAACTGTCTTTGTCCCCAGGCGCTTAAAGAAATACTGTAGGGGGGGTCAGGAGAAAATGAGTTGAACTTACCCGGGGCTTCTAATGGTCCCCCGCAGACGTCCTGTGCCTGTACAGCCACTCACCGATGCTCTGGCCCCGCCTCCGGTTCACTTCTGGAATTTCACACTTTAAAGTCTGAAAACCACTGTGCCTGCGTTGCCGTGTCCTCATTCCCGCTGATCGCACCAGGAGCGTACTGCGCAGGCCCAGTATGGTCTGTGCCTGTGCAGTACACTACTGGTGCCATCAGCGGGAGCGAGGACACGGCAACGCAGGCGTAGTGGTTTTCAGACTTTAAAGTCTGAAATTCCAGAAGTGAACCGGAGGCGGGGCCGGAGCATCTGTAAGTGGCTGCGCAGGCAGGGGAAGTCTGCGGGGGACCATTAGAAGCCCCGGGTAAGTTCAGCTCATTTTCCCCCGAACCCCTACAGTGTTCCTTTAATAGCCTAGCTACGCCTCTGTGCTGATCGTATCTGAATAACACCAGAGCCAAGCATGCAGTTAATCTTGTCAGACCTGGCAATAATGTCAGAAACACCCGATCTGCTGCATGCCTGTTCAATGTCTGTGGCTAAAAGTATTAAATGCAGAGGATCAGCAGGGCTGCCTGGCAACTGGTATTGCTACAAAGGAAATAAATATGGCAGCCTGCATTTACCTCTCACTTCAGTTGTCCTTTAAATTGGATAGCATAGTGACCAAATGATTAGCAGTGTCCTCTAGCAGCAGTAGAGTGTCAGGTTTAAATCCCAGCGAGGATCTGCCTGGACTTCCTAATGCTCCTATTTGTGTAAATTTCTGACATAGTGTGACTGTTTGACATTTATAAAATCAGTGTATTTCCTTCTTTCTTGTATTTACGGAGTGCCACATATTATGCAGAGCTTCCCAGAGAACAAAGCTCCATTCACATCCGTGACCGTGAACAAAGATAGGCTCAATTCATTGCAGAGCTTTGATTTTTAGCCTTGATTTACTAAGCGCAGGGCCTGTGTGATTCAGCAAACACAGGCTGGATGCTTTTCAAACATCTCTGCTGTTGGGTGGCAAAGGCATACAAATCTCTCCTGTGTTATATCAGATCATATTTAGGATTACTAAAAGGCTAGTGACCTAGTCAATATGCACAGTGCCTGCCTGGTATGAGCTTTATACCGGAATACACAATACAGTTAAACCTTGGAGTGCAGGTAACTTGGTTTAGGAGCGCTTTGCAAGACAGGATCAACTAATCCGAAACAGTCTTTATGCATGTTAGATTATTGTGGCTCTGTAAGGGCCCTTTTCCACTAGCGACGATTGCGATGCTGAATCGCAAAATCGCAAACCGCTAGTGATTTTTAAATCGCTACGGTTTGCCAAATAACATAGGAATCACGGTAGGTAATTTCCACTACCGCAATTTGTTTTTTAATTAATCGCGATTGCGTCGTGGAACAATTTTTGCAGCGATTTTGCTATGCAGTGCATTGCATAGCAAAATCGCAATCGCCGGGAGAATTTGGAACTTTGCTGAATCGTAATCGCTAGCGTTTAGCGCGAACGCTAGCGATTGCTAGTGGAAAAGGGCCCAAATATTCAGACACATCATTGCATTCCAGCTGCTCTGGAGGCGTGGTTAGCTTACATGGACAACGAATGATAATTTGCATATTCAGCAGTGATGCATTGTGGGAGACATCACATTCTTACTCCAATCTGAATAATCGCAAATACCTTCTGGTTTAAAGGCATACTGAGCAGGTACAAAAACACAGAATTGGTACTTACCTGGGGCTTCCTCCAGCCAACCATAGGCCGCGGAGTCCCACATCGTCCTCCTGGCTCCTCTCACGGTCCTGCTGATGGCTCCGTTAATTGGCGACTTCCGCCTGAAGTCGCCAGTATGAGTCCCCGCAGTGCACATTACGCGTCATCACGCCGGCCAGTGTGAGAGTCCTGCCCATGTGCGGTTCAGAGTAAGAGAAACGCGCATGCGCAGGACTCTCATCCAGCTGGCATGATGACGCGTAACATGATGGCGGGAACTTGTAGTGGCAACAATTGACCGAGCCACCAGCGGGACCGGGAGAGGAGCAAGGAGGATGCTGGGGGACTTTGTGGCCTACGGTGGGCTGGAGGAAGCCCCAGGTAAGTACCAATTCTGTTTTTTTGTACCTGCTCAGTATTCCTTTAAAAAGGCAAACTTGTTTTGCATAACATTTTAATAAGAGGGTTCTTTGGTCCTTTGTAGCCCCTTACACAATCCTAGGAGTTTTTAGTGTTTTACCATCAGCTTGTTGGGTAGTCTGTAGTCTGCAAAACAAGAAAAGATTTTTCTGAAATTTGACTTGACTTGATAAGCAAGCAAGTGCAACGTCTAGATATACAAGCAAGAAATGTAGCTGTTAGGAATCTGGGCCCCAGGGTCAGGCTGAGGCAGAGGCAAGAGAGTCTCCAGCCTCAGGGCGCAGTGTCGGAGGGGGGCGCACAACTCACTCAGCTATCATTCCCTTATTGTGTTTGAAGCGAGAAGAAATAAGAAAAGGGGATACATGACAGTGACTGCAAGCCAGATAACTAGAGATTAAGGTGCTGGGGGCCCTGGGGCACCTCTTACTCTAATAGCAATCAGTGTGTGACGGCTGGGAAGGGGGGGGGGGGGGGCGCACTTTGGTGTTGTAGCCTTGGGTACTGGAGGACCTTGTCCCAGCTCTGCTGGGCCCCACCATACATTAACCCCAACCATCCATTAACTAACCATATCTCTTTCATATGTGTCATTCATTTTATTTAAAACCACTGATTGCCACAGTTGGAGATTGAGATGAAGTGATGAAGGTTTCAAGGACACTCAATTTAATAATAGAATGGAGAGATTGATAAGTGTTACAGCTTTTTCACACTGGCAACTGAAGACAGTGAATTCACTTCCTGTCAGCAGCTCTCTTGCAGCGGCTGGGCACTTCTTAGCACTTGGTACCAGCAGTAGACAGGCCCCCTGTGAAGTTACATCTGAGAGTGGCCCACACCCGTGCTTAGACATGACATGTGTCGATATAAAATGGTTAATACATCTCCTTAGTAATGATCTATGGCAGGCATTCTCAAAGTTTGGCCCGGGGGGAAAATACGTCCCACCAAGCCTTTTCTTGTGGCTTCTACAGTTCTTTCCAAGTGGCCTGCAGGCCGTTGCTGTGGTGCTGCATGCGGGTGCCACCTTGTATCGCCATTCTGCTTCCCCCTTTTCTCACCTGTAGGTTATCAGCCACCACTGTAGCAGTAGCAGCCGCCACTGTGCCGTCAGCAGTAACAGCCACTGATTAGCAGCCGCCACTGTGCCAGCAGCAGTAACAGCCACTGATTAGCAGCCGCCACTGTGCCAGCAGCAGTAACAGCCACTGATTAGCAGCCGCCACTGTGCCAGCAGCAGTAACAGCCACTGATTAGCAGCTGCCACAGTGCCAGCAGGAGTAACAGCCACTGATTAGCAGCTGCCACTATGCCAGCAGCAGTAACAGCCACTGATTAGCAGCTGATACTGTGCCAGCAGCAGTAACAGCCAATGATTGGCAGCTGCCACTGTGCCAGCAGCAGTAACAGCCAATGATTAGCAGCTGCTACTGTTTCAGCAGCAGTAACAGCCACTGATTAGCAGCTGATACTGTGCCAGCGGCAGTAACAGCCAATGATTAGCAGCCGGCACTATGCCAGTAGCAGCATGCCTGCATACTGAAAGGGATATGCTAACTGCACATGGTATATGGGTTATTTTCCATAAAAATGTTTTGTTTGACAAAATGTCATAGGCATAGTGTACCTAATTGCAATCTACAAAAATTGTGTTTAATTACGCTAGTTCGGCCCCTAGCACTCTCAAGAGCTATCTATGGAGAGGAATGCACAGGGTTTTTTTCAGTAAAAAAATTTCATGCAGAACAAACATTTTGAAAGAAGCTACTGATGACAACCAGAATGGAATATGATGTGCAATCTTGCATTCCTTACACTGGTACAGATGGACAAATACTGTATACTTCACACGATCCTCTGCAGCTTCAGTAAGCCCGACTGTCAGGGAGGGAAGCTTAAAACAAAAACCTTAAAAAACAAAGAAGTGCTGGATCGTGAAGTACATAAAAACAGATTTATTCACACACACTCCATGAATCTACTTAGGAGACATAAAGTTAAAAATGCTTCTCAAGGGTCCCAAGCCTTATATACTGGCACGGTGAATCTTCTTGACTTCGTCACTATGGCCGGTAGGTGACTTGCCTGAGGAAGGCTTGGAAAGCTGAAACGAGCCGTGAGGTCACTGGCAGAGGTTTACCAGGGTATCCAGCTGCATTCCCTTTTCCAACTGGGACCGAGCACTACCGGCCATAGTGACGGGGTCAGGATTCACCTTGCGAGTGTATAAGGGTTGGGACCCTTGAGAAGCATTTTTAAAGAGAACCCGAGGTGGGTTTGAAGAATATTATCTGCATACAGAGGCTGGATCTGCCTATACAGCTAGCCTCTGTTGCTATCCCAAACCCCCCTAAGGTCCCCCTGCATTCTGCAATCCCTCATAAATCGCAGCCACGCTGCTGACAAACAGCTTGTCAGAGCTGGCTGTGTTTATCTCTATAGTGTCAGTCTGCTGCTCTCCCCGCCTGCATTCCTTCCCTCCCTGCTGATTGGAGGGAAGGGACGGGGGCAGGGACCGGAGCTATGCAGGAGGCGGGGGAGCAGCTGAGACTGACACTACAGATGTAAACACAGCCTCACAGCCAGGCTGTGATTTATGAGGGATTGCAGAGTGCAGGGGGACCTTAGTGGGGTTTGGGATAGCAACAGAGGCTGGGCTGTATAGGCAGATCCAGCCTCTGTATGCAGATAACATTCTTTAAATACACCTCGGGTTCTCTTTAACTTTATGTCTAGTAAGTCCTTTGTTTTTTAAGGTACATGACAACCAGAATTTGGACTTGTTGGACTTGTTTGGACTTGTTGGTACATTCCTGCTTAACAGAGGTTATTAGCAGGACAAAAGTATATTTGGATAAATCATCTTATTTCTGAGTAAAGTTAAAGTGTACCTGAGATGAAAAAACAAAAGGTCTTGTACTTACCTGGGGCATCTTCCAGCTCCTCCTAGTCCATTAGCTCTCCCACAGTCCTTCCGTTCCTCTCAGTTTTGAAACTGTCAGCCCTGTAAATTCTGCGACTCATCTTAGGCATGGGCTGCTTAGGCTTTCTGTACCTGCACAAATCACAAACACTGTAACTGTGCTTGTGCCTGTGCTCCTGGCCCTGGCAGCGTAATTAGGCGTGCGTGTGGCCAGGAAAGCACATGCATGCTCGCCCACAACCCAGCTGGCCTACAAACCAGATACTCACCCAAGGAGAGGGAAGACTCTGGGTTCTATAGAGCATTCCTGTTCCTCTCATGACCATTTGTTCCAGTGCTGGCTCCTTCATTTGAATCCCCCACCACGGGAGGCTTCGGAAGTGTTTGGGAGCCCAGGTGCTCCCGAAGACGGGTGGCTCTGTACTGCGCATGCGCGAGTGCGTGAGAGAGCGGCAGCAGCTTCAAAAGTGGCATAGAGCAGTCTCCCACCCATCGGTTGGAGACTGCTAATGGTGGAGCCAGCGATGGAACTCGGGCACCGTAGGGTAGACTCTATAGGACCCGGAACCTTTCCTCTCCTTAGGTCAAGACAAGACAAATAACATTTATATCGCGCTTTTCTCCTGGCGGACTCAAAGCGCCAGAGCAGCAGCCACTAGGGCTCGCTCTGTAGTCAGTAGCAGTGTTAGGCAGACTTGCCAAAGGTCTCCTACTGAATAGGTGCTAGCTTACTGAACAGGCAGAGCTGAGATTCGAACCCTGGTCTCCTGTGTCAGAGGCAGAGCCCTTAACCATTACACCATCCAGCCATTAGGTGAGTATCTTTTTAAAAAATACACTTCAGACTCCCTTTAATACCTAGATATTGAATACCATTGTATCTGCCCATAGAAGGGTTGATCAGTGTGATTGCCACTTTATAGAGCAAGACAGCATTCACCAATGTAAAGAACACTATTTATGCCAGTGGAGCAGTGTAGCAGATGGGGATTTTACAAATGCCTGCTGACCAGTTATTTCGCTTGGCTGATTGCCACTTTCAATTCAAGGTTCTGTTCAAATAAATGGAGCTTTAGATTGCAAATCTAGCATGACTGTGGTAAGTAATCAAAGAACTGATTGCCACCATAAGAAGTCAGATCACCCATTTATCAATGACATCAACTTAAAGGGAGGATCTGATTGAAAAAAGTGGAGAAGACAAAGGTAGCAAACTGAATCAGAAAGAGAGGGGCGATAAGAGAGAAAGATAAAGGCATTAGCTTTTTGCTCAAACTAAATCCCCATCCCCAGAGCCTGACAACAGACCAAAAGGTTAAAGTGAACCTGCAGTGGCAATAAACTGATGAGATTAACACTTTATTTGTTTTGAAGAGACTCTTGAAGTGAGAGACGTACGAAGGCTGCCAGGACTGTGAGGAGCATAAATTAACTCTAAACCTGAAACTACCCACAGACTGCTTAACTGTTATACCAAGGGCCAGATTTTCACTCTATACTGCCCAAGGCCACTGTCAGCAGCCGCCCCCCTTCAGTATAGATAGCCAGATGACCCCCCCCCCCCCCTCCAGTATAGGCAGCCCAGTAACCCTTTCCTCCAGTATAGGTAGCCAGATTACCTTTCCCTCCTCCCCTCCTCCAGTTTAGATGACACCCCCTTCCCTCCAGTGTATGTATCCTGATGACCTCTCCCCCCCTTCCCTCTAGTATAATAAGCCAGATAACCTTACCCCACCTTCCATATAGACAGCCTGATGCCCCCCCCCCTCCTGTATAGGTAGCCTTGTGACCCTTCACTTCCCCCTAGTATAGCCTGCTACCCACCCGCCCTTGATACTGCGGGGCCCTAGGCCATGGCCTATGCGGCCTGGGCTTAAATCCAGCCCTGTTTATACCTGTATTCCACCCCCATGCCCCAAGACTCATCCCCTTTCATTTCCTCTCCCCCCTTTCGTAACTCCTGTATGTATCTTGGTCATGCCAGTAAAGCTTTTTTAAATTTGAAACAGAGTTAGGAAGAGAGAGGTACTGAGAGAGGGAAGGAAAGAGAGAGAGAGAAAGGGGTAGCAGGAAATTTGGGTGCCTGTGGCTAATTGACAATTGAGGTGTCCCATAGGCGCTAATGCAAATATTGTTAATACGGCACCCAAAGCAGAAATTTAGACTCTTAATAAATATCAGTTTCAACATTAGAACATTAAAGTTTTTGAAATATGTCATTGTTTTGAAACTTGCAACGTTATAGTTTTTGTAATATTTAATTTATATGTACACATTTTATGCAACCAAATTTTTTATCATTTATTTGTACAAATGTTACGTTTGTAGGGGTTTTTGTGCCGGGGCGACGGTTAGGGTTAGGAGTCAGGAAGGGTGTTTGTGTGTGTAGTGGTTAGGGTTAGGCACCACCAATTGGGGGGGTCTTAGGCCCCGTCTACACCTAATCAGTTGCTCTCAGTTATAACTGAAAAGACAACTGATTTTCAAAGTAATGCCCGTGTTTTCCTATGGCACCTTTCACACTTAATGCGTTTTAACTGAAATCTTAATGCACTGCTATGGAGAATGCTAAGGAAAAAAAACGTGTACTAACTGATTAAGTGTAAACAGGGCCTTAGGGTTCAGCACCACTGGGGGGTTGGTTGGGTTTAGGCACCACTGGGGGGGTCTTAGGGTTAGGCACCACCAGGGGGGGGGGTCTTAGGGTTAGGCACCACCAGGGGGGATCTTAGGGTTAGACACCACCAGGGGAGTTAGGGTTAGGCATCAGTAGTGGAGGGTTCTGTGTAAGAGTAGGGTTAGGTTAAGCTGTTGTAAAATATGTGTTCTACTATTTTCTTATCGTTATTAACAATTTTTATTCACAAATTATATTACGGTAATATACACCATCTACACTTTGAAAACGAAGAATATCGGTAGATATTAACAATATTTTTATTAACAAAATGGATATTAACAATTATTTTATTAACAAAACCCGCCCTTTTTTCCTTGTGCACCTTTCTCATGCACACGAGAGAGAGTAGCAGGAAAAAAGGGCGCCAGCTGAGGGTGCACGAAAAGGGCGCCGCCATAGACTTTAATGCAATTATCGTTAATACGGCGAAAAAAGGGCGCCACGAAAAATTTTGTTCATAACTTTAGAACATTATCGTTTTTGAGGTAGTTATCGTTTTAGAAGTTTACAACGTTACAGTTTTTGTCATATTATTTTGTTAATAAGTACATATTTTACGTTTTCAAAGGTATTATCGTTAAAATATGTAAAAGGGTGTTTCTGCAGAGGGAGTGGTTAGTGGTTAGGGTTAGGCACCACCGGGGGAATGGTTAGGGTTAGGCACCACCTAGACGGCGTTTAGTTTTAAGCAACACCAGGGGTGGTGGCTAGGGTTAGGCACCACCGGGGGGGGGGGGGTGTTAGGGTTAGGCACCAGCGGGGGGGGGGGGGGGGGGGGTTGGTGGTTAGGGTTAGGCACCACCGGAGGGGTGGTTAGGGTTAGGCACCACCGGGAGGGTTAGGGTTAGGCACCACTAGGGGAGCAGTTAGTTTTAGGCACCACCAGGGGAGGGTTCTGTGTGAGGGTAGGGTGGGGTTAAGCAGTATTGACAAAAATCGCAACAACATTTAACGTTAATATTTATTTGTTATTATATCTCATTTGTTTTTGCAACAGTAAATGTCATTAATAAAGCTTGACAATGATGCTTCTCATTATCAAATTTAGGTAATACCTGGTGCCAAATTCGTTAATAAGTCGGGCTCTTTTTTCACGGCGCCCGTTTTTCATGCACGCCGAGAGAGGGAGGAATACATTATTTAAAGAGATAGAGAGGTGTAATGATTTAGATTCCCTTATTGTTTTTCATGCGTCTTCAAATAATACGATTTCCTCTTGGAACTATTTGTCTTCTATTCCGAGTCCGTGAACAGCGCATTCAAAGCTAACATAAAATAACATCATCTTGAAAAGGTGCAATTGTATTTTTTAGCCATCTGGCGGAGCAATTCAGTGCATTATTTAAGTATCCCTCAAAATGAGCCCATAACCGAATCTATGAAAGTACTTTTATGCGAAAAATAATATGAAAATTTCTCATCTATTTGGAATGATTTAGCCCATTAAATATTCCTGCTATCCTGTGAATTTCTTGCAGATCTATTATGTCTTTCTCTAACCCGATGCCCCAAATTGTGGACTCAAGGTGAGTTCTAATGAGGGCTTATAAAAAGGCAAAGTTCTACATTATATTAATCAGCTTGATGTATTATCTCCTTGCTTTGAAAGTGTTGGTCTGCAATTTAATACTGCTAAGCATGAAATAATGCGAGGAATCTATGTGCGGAGCGAAGCCACGATGGGATGAGTAAAGTCAGAGGGTTTAAAGAGGATCTGTGGCGAGAATCAAAGTATCTACTGTAAAGGAAGTGGATAAGGGCGGCAAGCACTGCTGGCTACTTTCTGCAAACGGAATGTTTAACCATTTAGGTTCTTTCGAATTTAAGAATGACCTCTAACCGGTGGTGGCTAATTAACTGCAGATCTGAAGAGAGCTGTGTCTGGGGTATGGCAGGCTTGGCTTGTGCCATAGACTCCAGATAACAGTCCTTAGTATGCTCTGCCACTGCCATACCTCAGATTAGCTGGTCCTGTGTAGTCAGCCAGAGATTAGAGCAGCTTTGGGGGGTACTGCTGTCATAGGGGGTTCTGGGGTGGAAGCTCCCAAAGATAGGTAATGTGAAGAACAACGCGTTTTACGGGTTTCAGCCCGCTTCTTCAGGTCAATACAAGTGCCTTTAAAATATGGTCACAAGCATGGACGCCAGAAAATATCATAGGGGTTTGGTTTGTAAATGGGGTCTGTCATGGGAGTGTCTGCTACTATCGGTCTGTTACGGGGTGTATGTCTGTTACTAGGGGGTCTGTCATGGATTGCTGTTGGTTACAGTGGTGCTTGACATGAGGAATCCATTTGTTACGGGGGTCTGTCATGATGACAGGGGGGTGGGCTCTGCTACTGGAGTCTGTCAAATCACATGTCACAGGGAGTTGGGCCTCTTACGGGGGTTGTCTGCTACTGGTGGTCTGTTATCACGTTATCAATCACCACTAGTGACACGTTCCCGACACCACAGCGACCAAGCAAAGTTTCCTGTCTTGTCCGGTTGACCAAATTGATCGATTTTGAGCCGAAATCCATTGGGCAACATTTGGGTTACTGATTTCACAGCAGATTCAATATTAGTGATCAAATCTGCGGTATATTGACGGTCATCAAATCGGCCTGTGGTCATCAAATCGACCTATTTGGAAGGGACCTCTTCCCCATGTGCTTTTCTCCTTTACCATATGGACTTATTGACTATATTTATCCCTACATTGTTACATCACTATTTCGTATATCATTGTTAAAGAGACACTGAAGCGGAAAAAAAATAGGATATAATGATTTGCATGTGTAATACAGTTAAGAAATAAAACATTAGGAGCAGAGACATAAGTCTAATATTGTTTCCAGTATAGGAAGAGTTAAGAAACTCCAGTTGTTATCTATGCAAAAGTGCCATTGAGTGCCACGACTTTCAAAGTCGCAGAGAGCTCTGTCTTCTGAAGCTTGTTATTTCAACTGTCAGTTACTGTATTTTCTTTTTATCTCCAGAGGACAGGTCAATAGTTCACCGACCTACTCTGTAAAATCATTTAGAATGCTGAGTAGTGTGTAAACTGCAAATATTAGAGAATGATGCAATGCTATAAAAAAACACTATATAACTGAAAATAAAAATATGAGAATACTTTCTTTGCTACTAATGTTATATATCCGTACTACTCAACCAATTCATTATATCATACTTTTTTTTTTTCGTTTCAGTGTCTCTTAAAATGCTATAATGTCTCTGTGTAACATTGATGCTGTAATGTCTCCCCATCTATTGTGTACAGTGCTGAATAATATGTTAGGTCATTATAAATAAAGTTTAATAGTAAGTAATTTGGCTCCAGCTGCTCATACTGCTTGTCCTCTGTGTGCACCCAAGAAGAGGACTTGCAGGGGGCCAAGGATCAGATGACATAACCATCACACGCATTGCTCTGGCATTTCTGCCAACTAGGACCAATCAAACAGAAGATTGCCTGCAGAGCCCCTACTGTGTTCTAAGCCTTAGGGGCTGGTTCATCAAGACTCACTACAAAGAAACCTGGAGCAAGAAGGAGCAGTTGCTCAGAGTAACTTGTCAGGTTACATCTGCTAAATGAAGCAAGAATTGAATTATTTGTCCAAGGCAACTTTTTCACTTTTCTCCAGTTTCCTTTGTTGATAAAAAAAAAGGCCCTTCGAGCAATCTGAAACACTCATAGCCAGTGTGGTAGACACGAACATGGCTAGCCTGTGGCCACCTTGTACAGTACACAGAGTGGGCCTGCTATGATGTAAGCATGGATGAAGGGCTTTCTTATCTGTGGGCACATTGTATGGTACTTTCTAATCCTAAATAGAACTTTCCTGGAATCTCATAGTCTTGTATTGTGTTTAAAAGTGTGAAAATCCCAAGTTAACTAGTTGACCACTGAGGGGTTTTTCCCCTTATGAACCATAGCAATGTTCACCTGTCAACACTCCTCCCTTGCTTTCACCAATAACTTAATCACTACTAATCATACAGAAATGATCTATATCTTGTTTTTTTGCCACCAATTAGGATTTCTTTGGGTGGTACATTATGCTAAGGATTATTTTATTTTAAATGCATTTTAATGGGAATAATAAGAAAAAAAATGGAAAAATTAATTATTTCTCATTTTACAGCCATTATAGTTTTAAAATTAAATGTTCTACTGTGGATAAAATTTACACATTGTATTTGCCCATTTGTCCCGGTCATGTTTTTGTCACGTTTATAATTTTTCCCTAGTACAATGTATAGCAACAATATTTTATTTGGAAATAAAGGTGCATTTTTTCCGTATTGCATCTATCACTAATTACAAGCCCAGAATTTAAAAAAATAACAGTAATATACCCTCTTGACATGCATATTAAAAAAGTTCAGTCCCTAAGGTAACTATTTATGTATATTCTTTTTATTTCCATTTTTATTATTTGGGTAACCATGAGAGAGTGTGGGAGGTGAGGGGTTAATTTTAAATGTATGTGTAGGTCTTTTTATTAAAAAAAATGTATGTAGGTGGAATTTTACTATTTGGCCACAAGATGTCCTTGCGCATTATTTTCCTGTGCATACTATTAGTACGCTAACAGGAAGTAATGCGTGGACATGTTATCTTGGTTAGTACAATGACCGCAGGCATCTCATTGATGCTGGCCTGGCGATCATTGGCACAGTGATTTAGATCAATGATTGGAACTGTGTTCCCATTTTTTGATCTCCCCTCTAACAACTGGTGGCAAGAACGGGCGCGGGAGAAAGCACTGGAACTACCAGGAGTGCATGGTGGGAATAGACAAGTAGCTACATTCATGGGACTTCAGATGAAGTTTCCCAGGGTGTAGATATACTGCACAAGGTGCAATAAGTAGTTGAAAGTCCAACTATAGTCCAACTGCAGAGAAACTTTCATTTAGAGCCTTGGTGTCTTAACCCTCCTGGCGGTTAATTTTTGTTGCCAAATTGGCAAAAATCCTTTTTTTTTTAATTTTTTTTTTGTATTTCATGTAAAGCTACCAGAGTGGTAGCTACATGAAACACCACTAGAGGGCGCATGTGTCCCTCTAGTGCGATCGTCGCCGGCATCAATAGCAAACAGGGGAACGCGTATATAACGCGCTCCCCTGTTTGCCTTCTCCTGTCGCCATGGCGATGATCGGAATGACGTCATGGACGTCAGCCGACGTCCTGACGTCAGACACCTCCGATCCAGCCCATAGCGCTGCCCGGAACTCATTGGTCTGGGCAGCGCAGGGCTCTGGCGGGGGCCCTCTTGCGCCGCTGCGTACGGGCGATCGCCGCAGAGCGGCGGCGATCAAGCTGTACGCGCGGCTAGCAAAGTGCTAGCTGCGCGTACAGCATTTTGAATGGAGGAAATCGCCCCACCAGGGGCTGAGATATCTTCCTGCGCGGCATAGCCCGAGCTCAGCTCGGGCTTACCGCCAGAAAGGTTAAAGGGGAATTTTTCTGAATATAGCTCAATGAATAAAATTGTTTATTTTTAACAGTATTACTTTAAAAAATATTTATCCAGTGTTTACTCATTGTAAAATCTTTCCTCTCCCCAATTTACATTCTTATATTTATCACAGGTAGCAACATATTTACTGCTCCCCCCACAAACTACCTACCTAACACCCAACCCTTAACCCCCCCTCACACAAACTACCTACCTAACCCTAAAACCTTCATAAATTACTTACCTAATGCCTAACCCTTAAACCTCCCCCCTCGCACAAACTACCTACCTAACCCTTAACAAACGACCTACCTAACGCCTGACCCTTAAACCCCCCCCCCCCACGCACACTCCCCGCCGAGACCTCCGCACACTAGCTACCTAAGGGCCTGTTTCTACCAGCGGCAGTGTGATGCCATCATCACATAGCATCCGCAGCCGGTGGAAATGAGCCTTTAACCTAATCTCCCCCCATACTTCTGAAAAAAAAAACAACACACATTTTAGAGTGCTGCTATAGACGCCTAAACATATTGGCATTCAGGTGCCAACAGTGCCCGATCTAAGGTAGGCACTGTACCAAATACCAATATTTTACACTGGCACATGTGGCAGCTCCCAATTAGTCCACTTGCCGCATGCGGCCTTTTTTTTTTACTGCTTTGCCCAAAGTGGGACTGTCCCTCCAAAAGAGGGACAGTTGGGTGCTATGCATTACTGTGAATGTGGCTTTCCTGCGATCAACAGAAAAGTTCTAGAGCAGAATTTATTATTTTACTTTCACCTTGATTGCCGCCAGACTCCAGCAGCCTAAACCGCCGGCACTACCGAGTTTCTACTGGAGATAAAATCTCTGGCAGTGTAGATCTTCTTCCTATGATCACATTCTATTGCTTTAAGCATTTTTGAATTTAAATGACAATAAGCAAGGCTTGAGGATTGCTATCTATACCCGTCTCATTTCCAGCATAACGGTTTTTTTTTGCACCAAGTAAAAAAAGGCATGTATTGGAGCCACACATTATTCATGGGACTGTGAGGAAGAGTGCTGCTAGCCGATGCTATAAATCATGTTACCAACAATCCTTTGCTGCCATTTAGCAATAACATTTTATTTCTGTGACATTACTAGAGGCAAGAACTTTATCTGTGTCCTCTTCTTACAGTCACAGAGCTTTTGTGGTATTATCTGGGGAATAGAACCAGACAGGGCAGCAGTCCCAGTTTAGTCCAAAGGAAGAGATAAGACTTACAGTCTTCTATAGTAGAATTTTGTGCTTTACTTGGAGTGATCAATGAAACATTCGGCCTCCATCTGATAGCAGCATCATTTGAAGTTTACACCGACGAGCAGCCAATAAACCCGGAGAAAGAAAGGCTGGAACATGAGCGTTAAATCCATAATATTGAGTGCTATCACAGCAACACGGCACTTCTTGATTGGTAAGTTTCACACAAATTCCATTACCGAGGCAAGACAAATGGCCAGACGGAGGCAGAGAGGATGCTGGGATATCTAAACAAAACAAAAAGTACTGTTACAACACTGCTATTTGTTTTACCTTTAAAACTTTTGTTCTATCAATGCAACCATCTAAATAATAACTTACAGCCAGGTTTCATACACAACATAGGTTCCAGGGGTGGAGCTAGACCCAGGAAAACCAAGTAGCCAATGGGGGCCTCACCTACAGCAGGGGCCCCCCATACTGTCAGAGCCACCCTGCCTGTGACTTGTATGGCTACCGCTGCCTCCCCGTCACTCACACACAGAGCTCAGATCAGTGGCAACATGAACAGAGGCGAAAGCGGGGCAGTGACCATGGAGTACACTTCAGAAGCGAAGGTGAGGTCATTGCTCATTTCTTGCATTAGATGTTGTCATATGGTTACTGTGGGCTGATCTCCTCTCTTCGGGTTGCCATTGATCTGCAGGCCTATGTTTTTCTATAAATCCACAGGGGTAGTTAATCAGCTCTGCTGAGGCACTAATTACCTCACCTGTGCATGTTTGTGGTTTCCTGCAAAACATGTACTGTTGGTGGTACTTGAGGACAGGGTTGGGGAACTCTGCTTTAGACCACAGATGAAATTTCAGTGTAATCCCACTTTATGCAAGTGATTGGGTGCGGGACACAAGTACAGAGCAGTGAGGTCATAATTCTATCAGTGTGACATTTGCTTAAAGAGGAACTCCAGCGAAAATAATGCAATAAAAAAGTGCTTTATTTTTACAATAATTATGTATAAATGATTTAGTCAGTGCTTCGATTGTAAAATCTTCCCTCTCCCTGATTTACGTTCTGACATTTATCTCATGGTGATATTTTTACTGCTGGCAGGTGATGCCAGTGTAAGAAAATTCTGCTTGCTCTTTTGGCAGCTGGAAACAGCTGTTATTCCCCACAATGCAATGAGGTTCAAAGACAGGAAACTGTCAGGACCATGGTCCTGACATCCCACTGTGGGAGGGGTTTCACCACAATATCAGCCGTACAGAGCCTCCTGATGATCCGTTTGTGAAAAGGAAAAGCTTTCTCATGGGAAAGGGGGTATCAGCTCCTGATTGGGATGAAGTTCAATTCTTGGTCACAATTACCCTCTCCTCTTTCCTGCCTGAGCTAATATTAAGGTTGGCACTGCTCCCATTTTACTCACCTGGACACTTTTGATGACCATTATTATTATTATTATTATTATTATTTATTGTATTTATAAAGCGCCAACATATTACGCAGCGCTGCACAATAGATAAATGGGTTAACATACAGGTAGAACATACGGAAAGTCACAGCAAAACAAGATCATGCAAATGATTTGATAACAATACAGTGTCATAGGTCAAGATAGAGACTGTTCGAGTCTACAAGAAGGGTGGTTGTGAGTAAGATTGCATAATCAAGCTGGATAAACTAGGGAGGAGGGCCCTGCCAGAGGCTTACAATCTAAAGGGTGGGGTGGAGACAATAGGTGCGTCTTTTGAGAGGGGGTCTAACAGAACATATTATGATGCTGGTGTAGGGGGGTATGCGAGCGTGAAGAGGTGAGTCTTGAGAGCTTGTTTGAAGGTATTAAAGGTGGGGGCGAGTCTGACGGCTGGTGGGGGAGAGTTCCAGAGAGTAGGGGCAGCCCTGGTGAAGTCCTGCAATCGTGCGTGTGACTGAGTTATGCGAGGTGCAACTATGCGCAGGTCATTGGAGGATCAGAGGGGGCTGGCTGGTATGTGCCTGTGGACCAGATCAGAGATGTAGGTCGGGCAGGTCTTGTGCACTGATTTGTAGGCCAAGCACAGGATTTTGAAATTGATCCTAAAGCTGATGGGGAGCCAGTGTAGTGCTTTACAGAGCGGAGTTGTAGAGGCGCTGCGGTGAGAAGAATGTATCAGTCTGGCTGCCGCATTCATTACCAATTTAAGTGGGTCAGTACGGTTAGAGGGGAGGCCAGATAAAAGAGAATTGCAGTAGTCTAGGCGGGAGATGACAAGGGCATGGATAAGGAGTTTAGTGGTGTCAGGGGACAGGTAGGAGCGGATCTTGGAGATGTTGCGGAGGTGGAAGTTGCAGGATCTGGCAATACCTTGGATGTGGGCTGTAAAGGAAAGTTCAGAGTCCAGAGTAACGCCTAGACAGCGGGCTTGGGAGGTAGGGTGGATAGTAGTATTTTCAATAGTGACGTGCAGATCTGGGAGGGGTGCAGCTGTGCGGGGTGGGAATATTAGAAGCTCAGTCTTGTCCAAATTAAGCTTCAGGTACCTGGCAGCCATCCAGGAGGAAATGGATGTGAGGCAGGCAGAGACTTTGTCCATGGTAGAGGAGAAGAGATCTGGGGTGTGGAGATATATCTGGGTGTCGTCGGCATACAGGTGATAATTGAAACCCATGGAGGAGATGATTTTGCCAATTGAGGCAGTATAGAGTGAGAACAGTAGTGGTCCTAGGACGGAACCTTGATGAACACCAACTGAGAGGGGTGTAGGAGTGAATGAGGAGCCATTGAAAAGTACTGTGAAAGAGCGGTTGGAGAGGTAGGAGGAGATCCAGGCTAAGGCTAGGTCCTGAATGCCCATTAGCTGCAGGGAGTGGAGGAGGAGGGAGTGGTCGACAGGGTCAAATGCCGAGGAGAGGTCCAGGAGGAGCAGGATGGAGTATTTACCTTCAGCTTTGGCAAGGGCAAGGTCGTTTACCACTTTGGTGAGGGCTGTTTCTGTAGAATGGGCTGTGCGAAAACCAGACTGCAGGGGATCGAGAAGGGAGTTGGAGTTAAGGAAGTTGGTCAGGCGTTGGTGGGCCAGGCATTCAAGAATTTTTGAGGCAAAAGGAGAGAGATTGGGCGGTAGTTGGATGGCAGAGCAGGGTCAAGTGAAGATTTCTTTAACAGGGGAAGCACAGTGGCCTGTTTGAATATGGAGGGGAAGATGCCGGTGGAGAAGGAGAGGTTGAACAGATGGGTGAGGACAGGGGCCAGATCAGAAAAATGTGGGCGCAGAGAATCAGATGGGACCGGATCTAGGGGGCAGGAAGTGGCAGGTGAAGTTGCCAGCAGCTGGTTGACTTCCTCCACCGTGACAGGATTGAAGGCGGTAAGGGAGAAGAAAGAGGCAGGAGTCGGATGTGGTGGGGAGGCGGGGGCGATAGAGTGGAGGAGAGAAATATCCCTCCGGATGGTTGTAATTTTGTTGATAAAGTAGTTTGATAGGTCAGTGGCTGAGAGGGTGGAGGTTGGGGGGGGAGGTGTGAGGTTAAGTAGGGCATTGAAGGTGGCAAAAAGACGACGTGGGTTGGAGGCTTGGGTAGCGATCAAGTGAGTGAAGTATATCTGTTTACTATCAGCGAGGGCAGTATGGTACGTCTGCAACTTGGTCTTGTATCCCAGGAAATCATTGTTGTGGCGGAATTTCCTCCATTTGCGTTCTGCAGCTCGTGTCTCATTTTGTAGTTTTTTTATGAGGGCAGTGTGCCAAGGTTGGGGCGACTGTTGGTACGAAAGGTCAGGGGAGCAGCATGGTCTAGGGCTGCGGAGAGGTTACTGTTGTATTGAGCTGCCACTTCGTTGGGGCAGGTTAGGCTGGGGAGGGAGGAGGAGAGAGAGTGGAGGAGTGTGGCTAGTACATTGGGGTCAAGGTTGCGCAGATCTCTCTGCCAACGTCCAGTTTGGGGAGGGGGACAGGGGGTGCTGGATGGAGTGAGGGTGAAGGAGATGAGGTGGTGGTCGGAGATGGGGAATGGTGTAATGTCCAGGTTGGTAAGTGCGATGGCTTTGGAGAAAATTAGGTCCAAAGTATTACCAGCACTGTGGGTTGTGGCGTTAGTATGCTGAGTGAGGGAGTTGGTGAGCGAGAGAAGCTGAGTGGCAGCAGAGGTGGTAGGCTCATCAATTGGAATGTTAAAGTCTCCGAGGATGATTGTTGGGAGGTCGGAGGACAGGATGTGTGGGAGCCAGGAGGCAAAGTTTTCTAGGAAGTGCGATATTGTACTGGAGGGGGGGCGGTATAGGACTGCAATAATGGCTGGGAGGGGATGTTAGAGGCGGATAACATGGGCCTCAAAGGAGGTAAAGTAAAGAGAAGGGGGAGGGGTAAGGACACGGAAGGTGCAGGATGGGGAGAGGAGTAGGCCCACCCCTCCCCCAGGCCTGTTATCTGGTCTTGGGGTATGGCTGAGGTGTAGACCCCTGTAGGATAGGGCTGCAGGCAGGCAGGTCAGAGGGGGTGAGCCAGGTCTCCGTAAGGGCAAGAAAGGTGAGTGTTTTTGAGATAAAGAGGTCATGGATAGTTGTAAGCTTGTTGCGGATAGATCTGGCATTCCAGAGAGCGCTAGATAGAGGAAGAGATTGTCTGAGTATGGGGCGGATGGGAATGAGATTGGGGCGAGAATGTTCGTGGGAATGGGGAGGGTGGGAGGTGCGGCTTAGGCTTCAAGCATGACATCTCCTGGAGGCAGGTCACTGTGTCGCCACAGCATTCCTGCCATTATTTGTCATTGCTGGGAGAGGGGTTGCACTCACCTCCTCCCTTCACTACTAATTGCATGGAAGACAGTCTGTCAGAGCCAGTGACCTTCCTCCAAGTATATAAGGTGTGAATGTGGGGGGGGGGGGAGACAAATGATATGAGAGCAATACCGGAGTTCTTTGGATGTGTTTGAAGGGGTTATTGGAGTGAGAGGAGTTTAGACAACATCAATCAAAGTCGCTGTAAGTGGCTTCAGGTGCACCTTAGTAGTGCTGCTCTCCACAGCCTCGTGATGACGGGTAACCCGTATATTACTTTTTTCCTTTGAAATTTTAAAATCGATTTTCTCAAAAAAGATAAGGTATTTTTGAAAAAAAATGTTTCCCCTTGTTCCCTCTGTTCTACTTAACATATCTGACAAATTTGGTGTTTATATCATGTAAGGGGGCTTTGCTATTAACCTCTAAATTCGGCGGGTTTTGGCAGGTTTTTAATCACGAATACTTTCCATGTAATCACGACTAAAATCGAATTCGGAGCTCCGATTCAAATCCGGATCATGATCACGGCATATCCGGATTTCGATTATGCCGTGGCCGAAATTACTCTAATTGGTGATTACCGATAACCGAGCATCTGTCTGACTAGATGATGGAGTCATGTGACCTTGAAGTTGAATAGCCACCTAGGTGACTATAGGGGAGTTTAGGGGGGGGGGGGGGGGGTGATGCACAATTTATCTAGTTGTGGGTTGGAAGGATGGAGTAGCCATATGAAGAGTGGATAATTGCTTTCTGTTCTGTCACCTGCGTCAACTATCCTTCCTCATTGTATTGCTATCTATAGCTAATAGGGTACTGCATGCTTGTATGTTACCATTGACAGCTATATTCTTAGTTATGGCTGATATTGTATAACTTGTATTACACCTAAATAGCCTACAGACCCCAGATTTTCAACATGCGTTATGAATATCCCACAGACTTCTTGTGCTTGTCTCTGTCAAACTCTCAGCATATTCTAACACGCTTTTGCGTTTTATAATATAAGTGAGCTATAAGTGAGCTATAATAAAAGGTTGGTAAGTAAGTGTTTGGAAGATCTTTGTACACAATTAGGGTACGCTATCAGTAAATGTGTGTACTTGAAGGGCGTACATGAAAAATTGCAGTTTTGCATAGCAGGCGCTATGTGCTCACCATGTAAAGGCGCAATTTGCATAGTGGGAACAGCTGGCGCTAGCTATTTTATTGGGTGTCTGCCTGCACCCAACTTTACTGTCATTGCTGCAAATCACGGTTTTTGATGCCTAACCATAACCCCCCGGTGTTGCCAAACCCTACCGCCCCAGGTGGGGCCTAACCCAAACCCCCCAGGTAGGGCCTAACCCTAACCTTCCTTCTTAATTGCAGTGATTTGCAACAGTGAGAGTAAATTTGGCACCAGATGAAACAGGGGGCGCTGAATCTTGCCACTATGCAAATTGCGGCTTTGCATAGCAGCCAGACCCTGCCTCTGCGCCCAAATTTCCTCCCATAGCCCAAGTCCTGGCTTACAATGGGAGCCTATGGCCGCTCCCTTTTTTTCCTTCCTGACTTAAAGGTACTTAGCAAACATTGGCTTTCATAAGAGAATACATAAGATAATAATGTTGAGAAAACTGCTATAGATCCACCATGAGCTTAAATGTGAGTTATACACAAAAATGGTCTGGAATGAAGGGATTTAAATCTGGAACAAACAATCAAATATTTCAATAGAATGCAGGGACATCCATCAAAGGAGTGATCAGTCATATTCCAAGTGGGATCTTGGTTGAAAACGAGAAAAAACACAAGGACACCAGGAGCCCAATCTGATGTAGTATGTCAGGATGATATGGAAATAAAAACCAAGATATATTGAGGTGCGCACAAATTTGGGTTGCTAACCAGCTCCACAAAGTGAGTTTATGATATGGTCATAAACTAAATCCCACCAGGGGTAAGGAACAGCAGCAACAGGGAGTAGGAGGCACCCAGGAGATAATCAATGACAACAATGTGACAGGAAAAGTGGGTGTCAGCCTACCTCAGGGGCATTGCCAGCCCCAAAGATCAGTGGCACGTGCCCCTGATGTCCCCCAGGCGGAGTCAGCTGTGGTGCCTCAATGGCAGGCATGCTGGGAGCTGTGGTGCATCAATCAGGGGTATGCTGGGTGCTGTGATGCCTCTATGTGGGCAGACTGGGTGATGTGGTGCCATGCTGGGCACTGTGATTCATTTATGGGGGCATGCAGGGAGCTGCGGTTCGTTTATGGGGGCATGCTGGGAGTTGTGGTACCTCAATGGGGGCCCTGTGGGAGCATGGGAGGGGGTCCAGTTCCAGTAGGTCTGGGAATGCTAAGGGGGAACTGCCAGATAACCTGGTGTCAGGCCAGCCCACCCAGCAGAAAGCCAGACCAGCCAGCACAGAAGCCAAGTAACTCTGCCTAGTTATGTTTAAATGACACTGCCTATTCATATGATATGCTGCATTTTTTTTTTTTTTTTTTTTTTTTGTATTAATGGAGAGAGGGCTTCATCCAACATTTTGCTGGGCAGGCCTACTTAGACCGCTGTTAAGTTCATGCAAATTTGGCTCCACCTATGGCTACACCCACATTATGGTGTCCACACCCATTTTCTGGCTGGAATACCCAAAGTGCCCTGGATATCTTAGGATACTAGCAACGCCCTTGGCCTACCTCAATGAAGACTGATATAGATGCGGTTAAAAATCATGAATTTTATTTTGGCACAATAGACAACCCGTTACACAGCTTAATGTCGCTTCATCAGGTCAATGATGTGTCCACTAGTCAAATAGTGAAGCCTGGAGTGTCAATATTGGTGCTCCAGGCTTCACTACTTGAATAATGGGCACATAATTGACCTAATGAAGCAACATTAAGCCGTGAAATCCGTTGTCTACTCTGCCGAAATAAAATGTATGATTTTTAGGCATATCTATATCAGTCTTCATTAAGGTAGGTTGACACCCACTTTTCCTATCATATTATTGCCAATGATTATCTCCTGGGTGCCTCCTACTCCCTGTTGCTGCAGTCCTATTCTAGGCACCATTCTATTTCTATTTAATGATTGAACGGGTAGTCGTGTAAGTTGAATGATTCCAATCCAACAGGCAGTGGGAGACCAGAATTCATTATACTGCATATACTGTGCTGTGCTACCAGAATAAAGCAGCAAGCCCCAGATAGCAGAATTATGCTCCCCAGATACATACATTAATTAGGCATGCCACCTACTAATCCCCCCCCCACCCCCAAAGAATCCAGTTGTGCCCCAAGATATTAGTATTAAGTAGTTAGATGTTTTATCCCAATTAACATTATTAGGTAGTCCTCTCTATATATAGAGTATACAGTATTACTTATGATCTTAAGAACCTGATTTCATTATTTATTTTTAATTAGCCCATTCCTCAGCACAGCACAGGAGAGGTACCTGCTAAGATAAAAACACTGGTCCTTTAAGCAGCCTTGTGGGACACCTGCACACACGCTACATTTTCAGCAGCGATGGCCCCAGAACAGTGCCTTGGCCCACTTATGTTAAGCTTCTGTATGAGGCTTTTGGCAGAAAGAAAAATATCAGGTCAGTAATGATTGTCGGCAGGCCATACAGGCGCACTTGTTCTACTATACACTGTAAGTGTATTTTTATGCGTGTTTTATTCAAGTAAAAAATTTTATTGCACTAGCGGTGCGCTCCTCTTTTCTTGCCTCAGTAATGATTGTTTACCTCATCTACCAAAAGGACAAGTGTATGGCCAGCTTTACAGTGATAACAAGCATTTCCCTGGTCTGTTAGTATGTCTCAATCCAGTATCCGATGACACATTACTGACTGGTCTGTCAGCGGCATTGTTGCTCTTTGTGCCCTCTCATTACACAGCTCCATCCACTTCAACGCTATCGCGTCTGCTGCCGGCGGTGAAGCGGCCAAAACTATTCTCACATATGGTAAGGGGTGTCTGATATGTGAATTCTGCCTTGAGCTGAACGGAATTGTTGCTACTGTTTGGCCTGATCTATGGTGTGATGAAGCTGGCAAAGACTCACAAATGTGTTAATGTTCTTTACAGCCTCTCTGTGCCTTTATCATTGAAGTGAAGCTGGCATACTCCAGCAGAACTGTTATGCTGCACCTCTTGCCGTACAAAGACTTTTTTTTTGTATTAATGCGCTGAGCCTGAATTGCTGTGCAAAGGTTTTGGTACAGAGCCGTTATGTGTTTAGTCATCAAACCGAGCTGTGAAGTCTGCAGCCACTGGCTCGAACAAAGTGCAATTATCATGGCAGCTATCGCAGGCAAGATGGCTGTGGTCACGCTCATGCACAGCAGCTGTATGTCAGCTTTTCCTCCGCCGTATATAAAAATATGTGACTAGCCACACGGAGGAATACGTTTAGCAGTTCTTTTTACAAGTAGAGTGCAAGAAACAGCGTGTAAGTGATAACTGATAGGTGATAAAACTCCACTTATCCTATAACATATGGCCAATATAATTTTAGTGAAACTACAATCCTCCAACAGCAAATTTAGTTTTTTATGCGCTGTGTAGTAAGGAATACCTACCCATCCATGAGACGACGCTGGCCAGATCGGGCTGGCAGCGCTCCCGGAACTTTTGGTTGGCTCAGGTGTCCCCAGTTGCCTAGGAAGCAGACGGGAACGGAGAGATCAGCAGCATTCCTGTTTGCCCGGCAACCGAGAATGCTGCCTAACCTAGAGGTTTGTCGGCAGACTTGCCAAAGTTATCCTTTGGAAGATGCTGTGGTCTCTCCATGACCAGTCACACGAGGCACAGACAGGAGTTTGAGGTAGGAGGAGCTTTTGCTGCTACAGTGATGTCATTAGGGATAGGAGTAAAGGTCCGTACCAAGGTTCAAGAAAAGTAGCTGAAACAACTTTACCGGTGAAGTCATTGTAAAGAATTATCCTTTATGTATAACGATATTGCAGATGACCAACTCACCACTACCTCATTTAAATGCAGCAATTACTTTATGCAAGACATGCATGCATTCAGTAGAACAATGCCGCTCAAAGGACATTGTATACGCGTACGTACAAAAAGGGCGCGGGGTGTAAACTCTAAATAATAATTAATCATTAATAGGGTTTATAAAAATAGTGTGCTATATTTCGTTTACAAATAAGGTTTAACAAAATTATAAATCATTAAATAATGTTTATGAAGTCGGAAATTGTGAAAACGTTAATCTTCCCTGTTTCTAAAGTTAAACTTATAATTACGTTTATGAAAAAAACAATAATATATGTTTAATTGTTATAATTCTATATTATTGTGAATAACCTTCATTTACGGTTTGTTCTTATAATAAAATCTGAAAATATTCTTTATAACGATGATACAAATATAACTACGTTCGTAATAAGTGTTGTAAAACAAATTTTACTAAAACTATACCTAAGCCTACTCTTACACAGAACCCTCCCTGTACCTATCCCTAACCCCTAGACCCCCCTGTTGGTGCCTAAACCTAAGACCCCCCTGTTGGTGCCTAAACCTAAGACCCCCCTGGTGGTGCCTAAACCTAAGACCCCCGTGGTGGTGCCTAAACCTAAGACCCCCGTGGTGGTGCCTAAACCTAAGACCCCCCTGTTGGTGCCTAAACCTAAGACCCCCCTGTTGGTGCCTAAACCTAAGACCCCCCTGTTGGTGCCTAAACCTAAGACCCCCATGTTGGTGCCTAAACCTAAGACCCCCCCTGTTGGTGCCTAAGTAACCCTCCCTGTACCTACCCCTAACCCCTAGACCCCCCTGTTGATGCCTAAACCTAAGACCCCCCTGGTGGTGCCTAAACCTAAGACCCCCCTTTATTATGTGGATAATAATGTTTTACTAATTGTGGATGCAAAAAATATTTTGCAATTTACGTTACGTACTGATCGCTTTATTTTGTGAATAATAATGTTTTACAAACAGTAAGGGATAAAACTTTAAATAATGTTTTAATTAGTTAAATAAGATAAATATGTTTAGTATTTTTTATAAACGTTATTCGGCACGGGTGCATTTTATAAACGTAAATCACCACAAGCACACTTATAAATCATTAAAAATCTCCTGGCGCCGTTTGTAAACGTTATTTATGTCCTGCGCCTTTTTTTCCTGCTCGGCGCCCATTAAACGCTATTTATTATGAGAGTGAATGGCGGCGCCCTTTTTGTCCACTAACGGCATGCGCCCTTTTTTCCCGCTTCCATTGTATACATGTGCACGATATCTGCCCAACAGTCATGTGAGTTTATCCGCTGGATGGATCAAGCAAAATGCTCGATGTTGGTAGTCTGATGTTGGTCATTTGGCTACATTTTTTGACACAATTGTCGATTGATGCAGCAAAATCATTCGTTTTTTTGTAGGGATGATCAATGAGATGCAAATATTTCCGGAGTTCATGCAGGATTATGTACAGTGATGTGAAAAACTATTTGCCCCCTTCCTGATTTTTTATTCTTTTGCATGTTTGCCACACTTAAATGTTTCTGCTCATCAAAAACCTTTAACTATTATTGCTGTTATTGCTGCTAAGGGTGGCCCAACCAGTTATAAGGTTCAGGGGGCAATTTCTTTTTCACACAGGGCCATCATTTAAAACTGCATTTTGTGTTTAATTATGTTATCTTTGACTAATAGTTAATGGTTTTTGATGAGCAGAAACATTTAAGTGTGACAAACATGCAAAAGAATAAGAAATCAGGAAGGGGGCAAATAGTTTTTCACATCACTGTAAATTTGTTTTCAAATCTATGCAGCTCAAAAATGGACCAATCAAGTCCCACAAGGTTTAAATTGATTGGTCTATTTTCAAGCTGCATGAAATTGTACATAATCCAGCATGAACTCAGAGATATTTGCATCTTATTGATCATCCATAGTTTTTTGGGTGTTTCCAATGACCTTAGATGAGCACATATACAAGGCTCCAAGCCAAAAGCCTCAACTGTACCTTTATTAGGGAAGAAGCTAGAGTAACAAAAATCAATTAAGGCAAATTAAAGCAGTGGTGTAAGTAGAGGGGAGCAGCCCCTGTGATCGCAGGGAGGCCCAGAGCTGTAGGGGGACCCCAACTACTAACCGTCCCTTCCTCTGATACAGGGGACTATACTTCTTATCAGGTCTTAGTGTAGCTTCGCTTGTTACGGGTGTGAAGATCCTGATGGCCACACTTGTTTTATGACCCTTGTGAGATGGGCCCCAAGGCCGTGAAGGTCACTGAGGGGAGGCAAGGGAAGGGGTGTGAACATTGGTCACCCATTAAAGTTTCGCCGGCGGGCCCATAAATTGTAGTTATGCCAATTAATTAAAGGCAAAATTGATTAATACATAGTTTGAAATATGTGGCAAATTTTGTGATTTGAAGGCTTCCTTTTTTTTTTTTATTATTTTTTCTATTTTAGCATTTCATTACAGTCAATCAAAGCATCTTTTGACAAACCAAGACAGAAGGTATATAGAGGTCTGGTTGCTACTTTTCTTGCAGGTCTCGATGTTCTCCTAAACCAAACCCTGATTGTCCAAACCGGAAACGTATTCTTCTAACATCACTAGGAGTGGAAGTAAGGTTTCAAGCCTAAAGCCCCAACTGTACCTTTACTAGCGCAGATGTGACAAAATCAATACAGGCAAATTGCAGGCAAAACTGATTATTCCACCATTTGTTAAAGTGATTGTAATGAAAGGCTGTTTTAGTCTCTCATTACAATCATAGCTTCTATTGACAAACCAAGGAAAAGGTATATAGAGGCCAAGTAGCTACTTTTCTTGCAGATCTAGGAAAAAAATGAATCAAGGCACAGCAAAACGAGAAGCATCTTTACTTCTGGCACACATGGAAAAAATGAAATCGGTAGCACCAATTTCCTTTATCTATAACCCACGCTAAGAAAGTAATAGGCTAAAAGGTTGCTATCTATCTATCTATGTATCTATGTATCTATCTATCTATCTATCTATCTATCTATCTATCTGTCTATCTATACACAGAGGGAGATATATGGGGCCCTATGCTCCAGGGCCCCATAGCAGATGTTATGGCTGTTGCTACGCTCCTGCTGCGAGGGCCACCAAGGAAGAGAATCTGAACATTGGGGGCGGCCCATCAAAGGTTTGCAGGGGGGCTCCATGATTTGTAGTTACCCCACTGGGAGGAGGCGTTATTTCTAGTTACACCCTTGATTGGACCCTGGACTATCAGTCAGATTTGTTAGAAAAGCTGGCATTTTTATAGGAAGTAGGCAGGCTTGATACACTGTTGCTGCAAGCGGTGGCGGTGTCCCGGGATCGGGGAAAATAACGTGGGTTTGAAAGATAAAAGTGGCGTAATGACACATCAGGAATTCAGAGAGCAATTGCCTTCCTTCGCTATGGAGCATTATGCGCCAGGTAATGACTGCAGCGATTGCCAGCAAATAGCTGCTGATACTGCTTTTAAACATTGATTTTGTCAGCGAAAATATTTTTAAAATATCCCCGCAAGCGCTAACAAATTTCATATTAAGATAGATTTGTTTTACTTTTATCAAACAACCGCAACACACAGGTGAAGTCTCCCCACTCCTAGACGTTATTAACTCATTTGTAATTATATAGTGCCGACACATTCCGTGGAAGTGTACACAGGATACAACAAACAGTGAGGGGCATAAACACATACACATAATTCAACACACATAACAACCAGAACATGTAGCAATACTATTACAAAATACATCTGACGTTTATGTGTGGTTAAACTGAGGCGGAATAATAATCAGAGGAGGGCTCAAATGGTCCCCTTGACACCCGCTAAGCCCCAGGCACCTGCCCAGGTTGCCTTGTGAATGATCTTCCTCTTGGGTGGAGACACAAAGTGAAGGGATCAATAGGCTTGTGGATGAGGAGATTCAATGAGAGTCTAGAGCAGTAATGGGGCCCTAGGCAAGGTAGTAGATTTTGGGCAACCTTGTTGTCCTTTTGGTAAATTGAAATGGAGAGAGGTAAAAGAAGGTGGTAGGTGGACCCCTTGACACTCCCACTAGGCCCCAAGCACCTGCATAGGTTGCCTGGTGGATAATCCTGCTCTGCTTAATCCTGCTCTGCTTCTGGGGCACTTAGCGCAAACAGATCCCAGCAAAGTCACTCCCCTATTGCCTGATGAAGAGGGCACTACCTGCGAAACGTGTCACAAAGTGAATTGTGCTCCGATAAAGTTTGTATTTTCTTAAATCAGAACATTTGTGTCTTCTGTTGGGAGGTAAGTCCACCACTATCTTCCATTTTAAACTGCCTTTAGTGTATTTGATCCTCTCTGGCACCTCTGTTTAATCCATCTACTTGTTAGCTTTGGTAAGTCAGTCATTGTCTACATATGTGATTGTGGAGTAAAAAGGAGTATCGATATTACCCTAGGTGACCCCTTCACAGGGGCGTAACTAGGGGGGAGCAGCCCTTGCAACTGCAGAGGGGCCCACAGGTGTGGGAGGGCCACAACTACTAACCTACCCTTTCTCTGATACTTCAAATCAGGTTTATTTTTTTTTGTGGCAACACATGTTATGGGTATGAAGATCTTGATGGCCGCACTTGTTTATGACTCTTTTATGATGGACCCCCTGGCTGTGAGGATCACCAGTGGTAGGCAAGGGAAGGGGTGGGAACATGAAGGGGGCCCCCATCAAAGCTTTGTGTAATACTGGGGGGTCATACTTTCTGACCACCCAGCACAACAAGACTAAGAGCTGGATAATGGAAGAGGTTACACAGGCTGCCCAGAGCAACTGCAGCTCTGGGCTTCCGATATCGCTACAAATAAAACAATGGCAGCGCAGTGCGATGTTGCGCTGCCTTAGTTTGCACTGTGCTGCCTTAGCGATAGCAAGTATTCAGACAGCTACAAGATAGGACTATAGATTGGGGCGTAACTAGTAGCAACCGCAGCTCACAGTCACGTCCACAGAAGCAGAGCAAGCAGGATAATAACAGTCACCAGCAAGCATCCACCCAGGCAAGACTACAGGATAGAATGCAACTAATAGCAAGCAACTGCAGCCTATAGTTACGTTCCCAGAAACTAGAGTAGCAGGAATACTCCAGTCACCAACGTGGTGATGGCAGAATCCAAGCTATCTGGATAATGGACTTCACTGATCCACCGCAGATGCAGCGAACGCCCACCAAGCACGGAACTAGGCAATACACAATAATAAGAAAAATAACAAGCACGGAACTAGGCAATACACAATAATAAGAAAAATAACAAACGGCTCAACTAACGGATAAATATATATTAGCGAGTCTGCATATATATTTATCAAGAACTAGTTAATGCACAAGTAATAAGGTCGCATAGAACTACAATAACAGAACTATTCAGAGTAACAAGGTGCCCAGTAGATCAGCGTACTGACCACTATGATGGGCGGGGTATGAAATGGGAGGCAGACTTTTATGCTGGCATCAGCCAATGGATGCAGGTATGCAAATCTCCACACAGCTGAATGGTAATCACTCAATCCTGAGCTGGCTTGATTACCATTTGCTAGCTGGCTGTGAATGCAAAGGACTCCCATAGGAAATACATGCAGTATTATGTAACAACATGCATGCAGGAAATCCAGGGCTATTTGGCCGCAGCTCAGCTGTAGGAAGCAATTGGTGGAATGATGACAGCATCCTGAGTTGCCCAGAACTGCGGTGCGATGACAATAAGACCCATTGCAAATGCACAAACGAATGCAAGCAGACAAGCCAGAACTGTCAGTTTGCAGCTGCACTGCACCGTACAGAATACGCTACAGGAGGGATCCTTACAGTTTGCTGGGTGACCCCATGATTTATAGTTACGCCCATGCCCCTCTATTACTTATCTAGTAATCCAGTTCTACCGGTATGGATGCAGAGCAATGGACTGTCATTTCCATTCTGCCTTTAGTGCCAGAATATCTGCACCCAGTCCGCCATGATGTCACCATATAATTCAGTGCCACACTTGTAGAGCTCAAGCAAGGGAAGACATGTTTGTTTATTAAACAATATGGAGGGTAAACAAACAGTGGATGGCACCATTAGGCAAGACACACGGACCAGAGATGGCAGAAAATATAAACACATCCTTCCGGTGGCTCCAGCTTCAAATTTTTGGGGGGCACAATGGCTGGCTGGTGGGGCCCATTTGTGTGATAAAAATCAATGTTTGTATGGTGAGCTTTAGATATTTTTTACCTAACTCAGGTGATAAAATTAAGGCTAATTTAAGGCGCCTTGATAAAGGGGGACCCTGCATGGCCCCCGAAACAATTGTTGGCTTCTCTTGTGGAGATAGAAATAGTTCAATACAGAGCATTCTTGTTTGCAGAAATCAGAGTGCTGATATATTTGCTTGACGTAGATCACAGACAAATTATTCCAGCCCCCAGCCTGTGTCTGAAGACTCTACAACAAGGGGAGAGGGAAGAGGCAGGAGGGAGAGAAACATTGTGTGTAATTCCTTATCTTAGTAGCTGAGCATTGCTGGAGACTAGAGCTGGTATTTTACAGACAGGAAGTTTTTAATCAGGATAATTATCCAGATGCATGAATTACAAGGGATCTTGCAAGGATTATGAGGTATTTATGGCAAATAGATAAGACCCTTGGTTAACTAAAAGTGGACCTGAACTCTTACACATGGCACAAGGAAAACATAACAGAAGTGCACCCTGTATGTATTTAGAGAGTTTAGCTTGTGTAATTTCCCCTCATTTGTTTCTAATCACAAGTTGTAATTTGATGTCTGACGTGTCACATGATTGCCCATGGCAGATAAGCAGATAAGCCCATTTGAAAGCACAGGCTGTAAACAATATGTCTGCTTCCGTGAATGAGGAAGTAGAAACCGTGCAGATTTATTTTAGGATTTGGATCTGCTGTTACAAAGAAATGTTTTTTGTTTAAAGAGACTCTGTAACAAAAAAACAAAAAAAAAATCCCCTGGGGGCTACTCACCTAGGGAGGGGGAAGCCTTAGGGTCCCAATGAGACTTCCCCCATCCCTGTAGCTGCAGGCGGTCCGGCACTTGGTCCTCCAAAGCGTCCCAGAATCCTTCCCCGACAAGCCTGATAAGCGCTGATTTATTTACATTCCTGGCTCCAGCGGGGGCGCTGTTACGGCTCTCAGCACGGAGATAGGCGGAAACAGCCGATCTCCGTCGGGTCTGCTCTACTACGCAGGTGCAGGAGACTTGCGCCTGCGCAGTAGAGCGGACCGACAGCGATCGGCTATTTCCACCTATCTCAGAGTGGAGAGCCGATACTACGCCTGCGCTGGAGCCAGCAATGTAAATATTTACATCCCCGCTATTTGGAGGGGCACAGCGAGACACAGGAGGACGGGGAAGCCTCGATCGGATCTGCAGGCTTCCCCCAGCCAATGTGAGTACTCCCCAGGGGAACTTTTTTTAGATACAGGTTTTCTTTAAAGGTTATTGTGCTGTTGTGTATCAGAGAGGAGGTCTCAGTTCAGGTCCACTTAAATGCCTTCATAGACTCAGGCTGGCATGGAGGGTTTTTTACAGACCCCATCCTGTTCACTGTATGCTGCTGGAGCATGGAAATAGTTAACTGTACTGTATGTTACTGAGCTGGGAGGGGGGCATTTAGGGGGCACAGTGATTCCCAGGGGGGGCAGTGGCCCAGCATGCCCCAGTGTAGCGCTGCCCATGCTTCTATATGATGAATAGTGGCTGAGTATGGTACCAAATTATAGCAAGGTTTCTCATCTTCGTCTTGGTAACACAAATTACTCGCTCTCCCACTGCAGAGATGGTTGTAGGTAAAAATAATTGGTTGTACTTAGCGGCTCTTGTTTGATGCGATGTCCTGCTTTACAATGAGATGGGAATTTTTTCCGCAGTGACCCTGGAATAAAACCTATCAACACTCCCTCTGCTAAGCTGCCACTAATAGATTACTTAACCCAGATTCTCGGGTCTGCATTAATATTCAGGCACAACCGCAGCCAAAGATTGCTCAGATATAATCAGCTTCGTCTCAGATACCGGAAAATCCCCAGAAACTATTACATGTACTATTGTTCTGAGGCTGAGCATCGGCGTTCAGCTAAGGTGAAATTCGACTTTTGTTACAGAAATGCAATTAACATAGATCGGTACTGACAAATCTTTTGTAATGTAAAGTTATTAAAAATTATCTTTCTGTTTTCATTTGCCGTCATCTAAGAATTTCCGAAACAAATAGCAAGCTCAAATTGCATTTTTCGCATACCCAGCAGCAGCACACTCTTTGGTGTACAGACTGCGCTTCAAGTACCCCTGACCTGCGAGGGTGTTTGATTGCTGATACTGTGTTTCCCCTAAAGTAAGACATCCCTTGAGAATAAGACCTAGCAGGAATTCCTAGCATAATTGAAATATAAGGCCTCCCCCAAATGTAAGCCCTAGCAGCAGCCCACATGACACCAGCAAGTCACGCTCAATACAAAGCCTGGATACAGGAGAGCAGCAGTATAATGTGAGTTCTACAGTTCTGTATATGTGTCAGGCAATTTGTGTTTTTGTTGGAGCCAGCCCTCCTGATCTGTCGTGATAAGTATCAGCAGCACTTCACCTCTTCCCAGGACACACAGCTTATCCTATCATAGCTCTGGGGAGCCTGACAGAGTTCTCTGTCTACAAGAAATAGACTCTTACCCACATGATCAGCAAAATCAATTTCTTGAAAGTGAGAGCCAATATCTGCAAACCACAAGCTCTGTGCACGCTGCTTGTGTTTCAGCATGGCATGCAGTATATACATTTTCCTGGTTCCCATCGCTGTCTTCTCAACCCTGTCAACTCTTCAGTTCCGCTGCAGTGTCCCCTTGTATGTGCTGAAATTTTCATAGCTATGATACTGACCCGGAAGTATTTCCGGGTTACTTCCGGGTCATCACCATTGCGCTGAAAATACCGGCAGATACAAGATGACACAGGGGCGGAACAGAAGAGCTGACTGGGTGGAGAAGACAGCGATGGAAACCAGGAGTAGGTAAGGTATGCTGCAGCTTTTTTTTAACAGGTTATTCCACAAATAGTACAGGAGTACTTTAAAATTTCTTCCTGTATGAGTAATTAGTTGCACAAAGCAGGTTACGCCCCTGTGGGGCTGTGAAGCATGAAGGAAACCCACCGACCCACCGGGTCAGTAAATAATGCACCGCTACCTTTGCTACCCTGCATGTGGGTGTGGAGAGGGAGGAGGAGAAGGCCCCCACAGCTCCTGGGCCTGCGAGGGTCTCGGGGTACTGTTGTTACGTCCCTGTATATATGGTTGAACTTAAGCTATTGCATCTGTGTCAGTGACATTTCCTTTCATGTTGCCCCATCTGGCTGTTATTAGGTTCTATGGGCCATTCGCTGACTCTCTATGAGTTAAAGTGAGAAGACTATAGAGGCTATCAATGCTGATAATACA
Organism: Hyperolius riggenbachi; assembly: GCF_040937935.1. Lineage (NCBI taxonomy): Eukaryota > Metazoa > Chordata > Amphibia > Anura > Hyperoliidae > Hyperolius > Hyperolius riggenbachi. The sequence goes on along the minus strand of NC_090653.1, from coordinate 63,913,367 downwards.
TTGTTGTTTCTTGTCTTTCATAGTTTCAGTCCCCTCTGGACAGGGGTATGTCTACAAACCACTGAGCCCCCTAGCAAAACTTTAGATGCACTTTCCACCCCAGCCCAAGTTGCTAGTATTAGGTTTGCGCCCAGACATTGGTCTTAGGTAGCTTTTGGGTGTCCCCCTCGGATATTAGAATTATGTAGACTTTGTGGCCCCCCGGCCCTTACCCAGAGTTCAAAACTAGGTAGCCATTCTGCATGCCTCCCAATTTTTTGAGATATGAAAGAGGGACACTTAAGCCACGCCCCTGCCACACCCCTAATCACACCCTGATACACCCCTATTCACACACACCATAAAGATTTTGTTAGAAAAATATGTTGCTTTATAATTTAGACCACAATGGTCCTTTCTATCCTGCTTCATTTTCCTTTATATTAACATTTGTAAATAAGAAATACGGTATATCAATTTATAAGATTGAAATATACATATATTTACATAGACCTGTACCTGATGTACAGATCTATGTAAATATATGTATGTTTCTATTGAAAAATGTGTTTAGTTGACTCTAAACTTTATTCCCATCTTTTAAATTGATATATTTCTTATTCCTGAAAGAAGGACAAATGAAGAAGAAAGAGGGACAGAGTAATTGGGGTCCCAAAGAGGGACTGTCCCTCCAAAAGAAGGATGTCATTATCGCTGCTGCAGCAGGTATTGCTGGAAGTAGTAGTGCTGCAGCTCAGGCAGTTCTGATCTCTTTCCATGCAAGCTGCATAGCTTTGTCTGCCTTTCCCTGCTGTCAGCTTGTGACTGATTATCATTCACCTGTGTGGGAATCTGCATGTCTGCTCCCATTGGATGACCTCAGTATAAAGATCTGCTTCCTGCAGGACTCCTTGGGCTATCATAGCTTCAGTTTAAGCCTGTCTTGCTGTTGCTTCAGCCCTAGATCGTGTTTCTTGTTCTAAAGATACTTTGCTGGTCTTGCATCATATATTGGTTCATTGCCAATATATATGCATACCAGCACGTTTATTATTTTCCTTGTATTCGTGTTGCGTTGATACATCAGTGACGCTGATATATACGTACACAAACTGTTTATATCCTATGTTCAGTTAGTCAGTTCCAGCACGTTTTGGTGGTTGCGCGTATCGTGATCACCCGTGCTGAGCTAGTTATCCTGTTCCTGGTCCTGTTTGTGGGTTGCGTTCATCTCTGCGAGGAGATAACAAATGCTTCTGAATCCTGTCCTGTTACCGTTTGTGGATTGCGTTCATCTCTGCGAAGAGATAGCGAATCCTTCTGAGTCCTGTTCCCTGTATCGTTCCAGTCCTAAGTCAGTGTTCCTGCTTATGTCATATATCGGTTCATTGCCGATATATACATATGTTAGTCAGACGTTACAAATAGTTTCATTGATAGCTGTAATTGTAATACGCTAGGAAATCATACTTATTGTATATTTATCTGTGTTACGTTCATCTATCTTGATCCTGCTATTTCCTGACTATCCTGTCCTGTCTTTGTGAGGCACGCCGCAACGCATTGGCTGCCTCGTTCCAGTCTGTTTATTGTGGACGCTTGCTGTCACTAAGTAGTGGCTAGTTAAGCAAGCGTTCATTCTGTCTACCTGTCCTGATCTCCTCAGTTCTGGTTTATGCGCTCAGCGCTACCTTGCGCTGAGACGTTATCGCAAAAGTATTGTTTGTGGCTGTCGGATCTGCACCGGCTCTGTGCGCCACAATCTCGTATTGGAGTCAGTCCTCCCCTCCACTATACTAGGGATAGCCTGTTTCCTTGTGCTAGTGTGTGTACCTCCTTCATGTCAGCTCATGCGTTGCATGCTGACTGTGGAGAATACACCACCAAGCCTTACATTATGAAAACCCCATTACCAATCCCTACTGTGGGGGGGGGGGGGGGGGGGGGGTGTTCCAGAAATTATGACACTGTTTGTCAGGGGTCCTGCTCCTTTAAAAAATTTGAAAAGCTTGGTCCTGAAGTTACAGACAAATTTATATCAGAATTGGTTAAAGTTCTGGCCAATCCCGACTTTCGGGCTTCTGCAATTTCTACCTGGTCTGATTCACAATTCACAATTGGTTGCGCATAGATCCATTGCCTTTTCCTCTTAATGAACTCCTGGCAGCAGGCCAATCAGCTGCTCCTTCAATTGCTTGCAAAAATGATCAGCAAGCAGAAAGTGTTACTGATCATTTTCCTGCAGCCTTGAATAAATCACCAAAAACAGCAGGGTCTAAGGCAAAACGCAAACGTTCTAAGAAACGTGTCCGATCTGCAGAGTCGTTATCCTTAGCGACTGAGACCTATAATGAGATTCTGCCATTAACAGATAATGAAATGCAATTGTCTTTCAGGGGAGTTAAATGGACTTATGAAACTACTAATGAACTTTCATCACTGGCTAGGGAAAATAAAGATTTTTGTTTAAAAGAATTATCTGAGTATGATTATGAGGAGATATTACAGAGTATTGAACAAATCAACTTATTTGTGAAGCAAGGAAAGTTTGCATACACTACAGTTCAACACTTGCTACAGGTATTAGAGATTCTTAAGAATAAGGAATCTGCCAATCACCTGCTAATTAACCCAATATATGTCACTGCCACAATCATATCTGCAAACTGTGATCTGCCTGTTAAGTATGCTTGGAATCCTCCATTTGAGAAAGGAGAGATGGAAGCTCTGGTCAATGAATGGAAGAATGATTCGAGTTCATTTTGTCAATTTTACAGTGCAAAAAGTGAATTAGTATTGAATGCATGCATTAAGTCTGCCTATAACCTAATAAAAACTGGTGTGTGTGGGTATGACTTTGTGGCTCAATTGATCGATGTGTGGAAAATGATTTTGGATGATTTTTATGCGATTCAATCAGTTGATACCAGGGAAGACACACTGTCAATTGGAGACTGTCCCACTTCTCCAGTTACTGAGTCCCTGCCATGTCTTGTGAATGTTCCTGTAACTCCACCCTGTACCATGGATAACTCAGTGTTACTTCCCAGTAAAACAGAAGCCACTGATACTTTCTTAACTTTGCCCTGCACAAATTTCTCAGCAGAGAATCCAGAGGTCCTGCTGACTTCTGAGTCCAGCCTAGCCAGTACTCATGAGTCTTTGTTCAGTGAAACAGACACCAGAAAAATCTTGCCTGTCTCTGCAAACACTTCTGCAGAAATTACCTGTGTTAATAAAGTTCAACTCCTGTCTGATCCAGCAGATGCCAATAGATGCACTACATCAGTTTCCGAGTCCCAGCAATCCTGTCCAGAAACCTCAGAACTCCAGCATCTGAATTTTCCAATTTTCCAATTGAATGGTGATTCAGATGCGCAAACATTGTGTTTTGATCTTCCTGTTTCTACACCTCACTCTAGTTTCGTGAATAACTCAGAGCGTCTGCTATGTGAATCCGAAATCGCAGAATTACCGTGTTCAGAAAATGTTCCAGTAAATTTGCCCTGTACCATGAATTGTGCAGTAGATATCTCCAATGAAACTCAGGTCACAGAATCATTGTGCTGTCCAGCAGGTGCTTCCATGGTTTTGCCCTACAACATGGACTGTTCAGTGATCCTGTCTAGTGAAGCTGTGGTTGCAGAGTCTTATGCTTCACCCAGTACTTTGGATACTTCAAACCCTCTAGCAGAGGAGTCTGAGGCACTGCTTACCTCAGTTGGTGTTGCAGTAATATTCACTTGTCTAGCAGCTGTTTTGGAATTACAGTCTGCTCTAATAAAACTTGATGAATTTCTGCCCAGCAAAGCAGAAGCCATTGAAATATTGTCCTCGTCAGCAAGTGTGTTAGATACCTTGCCCTGTACACAGTCTGATTTAACCAATGTTGTTGAGTCCCTCTCCAGTGTTGTAACAGCCGAGGAACTCCAGCCCTGTCCTCTGAATGTATCAGAAGTCTTGCCCTGTAACATGGATAATTCTGATTCTCTGGTCAAAATAATAGAAATCTCAGAATTTCAGTCCGATCTGATGAGTGTTCCTGAAACCCAGCCCTGTATCCTGAAAGATTCTGGTTCTCTGGCCGCTGTGGCAGAGGTTCCAGAGTCCCCTTCCTGTCCAGGGAATTCCTCAGTTTTGCCTAGTCCAGTGGGGGCTGCTGCAATACTGACTTGTTCTGCAGCGCCTCATGAGCTCCAATCCAGTGTATTAGATGAGTCTCTGTCCAGTCCAGAGGTAGTTGTGGAGTCCCTATCTGGTTCAGTGCATACATCAGAAGATTTGTCCTGTCTTGTTAGTGCCCCTGAATCTGATTTGTTACTGACTTTGCTGGAATCAGCGACATCTAAGTCTGATCCTGCATTCTCGTGTAAAAGTCCAGTAGTTGCGAAGTCTAGTCATGATGATTTTTTTTTGGCCAGTCCTGGTTTTGGTCTTGTCTTGGCTGACCCTGAGGCTCACAGTTCCTTGACATGCCCAGAGGTTTCTCTTGTGCCAGTGTGCCCAGATGTTCTTTGTGTGCCAGAATGCCCAAGTGTGTCTAAGGTGTTAGCGTGCTCTGATGCTTCCTTAGTGGGAACATGTTCTGATGTTGCCAGTCTGCCTGCATGCCCAGAGATGGTTCTGGTCCCTGAAAGCCCTGATCTTGATGTTTGTCCTTGTGGCCCTGACTCGGGAATTGCCCTAGGTTCCATAGGGGTTCTTGATAGTTCTCCATGTGAGCCTAAGGGGCGTTCTGACCTATGGGGATCTCTTTGGAGCTTCAAGGTGTTCTGGGAGGTCTCTGAGAAAACTTGTCCTGGTGCCTTGGACTGGTTCAACAGTGGGTTTTGTGTTGGTAAAGACAGTCCCGGTGGGCATTGCAAAGGCTTTGGCGTTTTTGAACGGTTCCTGGAAGGCGGTGGGTATCGCTCAGGGAGTTTCGGAGGGCTTTCTTCTGGAAATCATGGTTCTGATGGGTGTCACACTGGGGCTTGTAGTACTGATGGGCATGGTTCTGTAGGTTCTGGTTCTGATGGGTCCAGTCTTGTGGGGACTGATTCTGGAATTTGGTCTTGCCGGGCTGTCCCGGTCATCATGAATTATCAGTCAGACTGTTTTGTTGGGAATTTCAGTTTTGAAAAGCGTCTGGAATCCGCTTTTAAGGGCGGGGGTACTGTCATGATCGCTGCTGCAGCAGGTATTGCTGGAAGTAGTAGTGCTGCAGCTCAGGCAGTTCTGATCTCTTTCCATGCAAGCTGCATAGCTTTGTCTGCCTTTCCCTGCTGTCAGCTTGTGACTGATTATCATTCACCTGTGTGGGAATCTGCATGTCTGCTCCCATTGGATGACCTCAGTATAAAGATCTGCTTCCTGCAGGACTCCTCGGGTTTTCATAGCTTCAGTTTAAGCCTGTCTTGCTGTCGCTTCAGCCCCCGATCGTGTTTCTTGTTCTAAAGATACTTTGCTGGTTTTGCATCATATATTGGTTCATTGCCCATATATATGCATACCAGCACGTTTATTATTTTCCTTGTATTCGTGTTACGTTGATACATCAGTGACGCTGATATATACGTACACGAACTGTTTATATCCTATGTTCAGTTAGTCAGTTCCAGCACGTTTTGGTGGTTGCGCGTATCGTGATCACCCGTGCTGAGCTAGTTATCCTGTTCCTGGTCCTGTTTGTGGGTTGCGTTCATCTCTGCGAGGAGATAACGAATCCTTCTGAATCCTGTCCTGTTACCGTTTGTGGATTGCGTTCATCTCTGCGAAGAGATAGCGAATCCTTCTGAGTCCTGTTCCCTGTATCGTTCCAGTCCTAAGTCAGTGTTCCTGCTTATGTCATATATCGGTTCATTGCCGATATATACATATGTTAGTCAGACGTTACAAATAGTTTCATTGATAGCTGTAATTGTAATACGCTAGGAAATCATACTTATTGTATATTTATCTGTGTTACGTTCATCTATCTTGATCCTGCTATTTCCTGACTATCCTGTCCTGTCTTTGTGAGGCACGCCATCGCCGCAACGCATTGGCTGCCTCATTCCAGTCTGTTTTATTGTGGACGCTTGCTGTCACTAAGTAGTGGCTAGTTAAGCAAGCGTTCATTCTGTCTACCTGTCCTGATCTCCTCAGTTCTGGTTTATGCGCTCAGCGCTACCTTGCGCTGAGACGTTATCGCAAAAGTATTGTTTGTGGCTGTCGGATCTGCACCGGCTCTGTGCGCCACAATCTCGTATTGGAGTCAGTCCTCCCTCCACTATACTAGGGATAGCCTGTTTCCTTGTGCTAGTGTGTGTACCTCCTTCATGTCAGCTCATGCGTTGCATGCTGACTGTGGAGAATACACCACCAAGCCTTACAAAGGACAGTTGGGAGCTATGATGCTGTCACCTGAAGCCCCTCCCCAACACCCAATTGCAGGGTAAGCAGCAGTGGAACATGAACTCTCCTGTCATGCCATTGTACCCCTTGCTCTTGCCCAATCAGTGGTCTTCCCTTTCAGCATCTCATCACCATATCTCACTGGAATGTATTGGCATCACAAGCCAGTGGACCAGACAGGAGCAATGTTGCGGCTGGGGGGAGGGTAAGGAGACCAGACACAAACACCAAAGAGTATAAAAGAGCAACAAGCCAGCAGGACCAGTGAGCCACTACTTACCTCTGCTATGCCTGCAGCCAGGGTTGGATTTACCATAAGGCACTGTAGGCACGTGCCTACAGGCGCCTGATGATGGAAAGGCGTCTCACTCCCCTCCCCGAGTGCCTCCCTCCTACCCCTTGCAGGGTCCTGATGAGAGTGTAAATGAGTGGTCACTCACCCTGCTCTATGCATTCCACTGATGAGATCTCCCTTCAATCAGGGGCACCTCTAGCTACTTAATACTGAGGTTCTTCTAGCTACCTAATACTTGCGGGCACCACTAGCTACTTAATATTGAGGGTACTTCTGGCTAATACTAAGGGGCACCTGTAGCTACTTACACCAGGCAGTGGAAGTAAGGGAGAAGTGATAACTGACACAGCCAGTACACTTGCAGGGCAGTTCGGTAGGGGTTTGTAGTTTCATGGAGGGCGAAGTCTAAGGTGCTAAGACATCTGTGCCTACAGGACAGAAGTCATCAATGTCTCCTTTTATTTTATTCTAACATCATCTTTTTATCGAAGAAAAGTGGAAATCCCATAACTGCGTGCTACTCTCTGTGTAATAACAGACAGAAGTCCTCGGTTACCAAAGGTCTCATCTGAAAACGCAGTCGCCATCCCACCAAACTTGCCTAATAATTTATGTAAGAACATTTGACAACTTGCATCAAAAGGAATAGATGAATAATATATTCTCAGCACTGAGAAGTACAATGCGGCATGTAGTTATAAAGTTAACTAGGCGGAAAATAAATCACAAGTATGTCAAATTACAACTCTCTACTCAAATTCCAGGAGTTTTCAGAAAGAAGCAAAGGCGTGGGCAAAACTGTATTTTGCAGTAGTTGCTCAATATGTTGGTTTCTGGGTTCCTTAATACTTGCTCTAACAAAACCCTTTTGGTTCCTATCCTCTTTAAATTAAACCTGAAGCAAAAAAAAACAACCCCCCCCCCCAAAAGCGTATGATATAATGTATTGTATGTGCAGTATGGATAATTAATACAACACATTAGTAGCAAAAAAAAGTCTTATATAGCCCGGGTCGCGGTTTAGCTTCGGATTGGAGCAAGCTAGCGGAGGCGGGGAGCGGCGGGGGGAGCAGCATGTAATGGGGAGGCGGAGGAGGACATTGATTGACATTTGCAGGTAAACAAAAAGCTAGCAACAAGCAGATTGCTAGCCTTGCACTATTTATCAGGGGGGACAGCAGAGCCCGGGGGGGGGGGGGGGGGGGAGGGGGGAGGCTGGCTGTTGCTCTATTTAACGGGAACCAGAGATGAAGCACCCTCTTGTATTTTACTTTATAAATCAGTGGGAACATGACAGTAAACACCTAATCTACTCTGAGCACTCAGTCTGGCTTTGCTACGAATGATTATAGCTGAGTCTGTCTTTTCTGGTGTCTTTTCAAGCCCAAGCCTGCCCCCTTGTGGCTCTGCTATAATGACTCAGCTTTAATTATTCCCTGCAAAGCCAGACTGAATGCTCAGTCTGGGATTCTTATCACAGATGATAACAGACACTTTTAGCAGTGAGGATGAAACAGAGAGCAGGGTAAGTGTTTTCTCTAATGTTCTTACTGATATATATGGTAAAATACACAAGGGTGCTTCGTCTCTGGTTCCCTCTAGTTAGGTGATGTATTATGGGTGTTGTGTCTTGCTCATGTGGAAATGAAATTTGTAAATTCTTCTGCTTTAAAAAAGGCAAACTTGTACTTTGTAGAAGTCAAAGCTACCCTTCCTTCCCTTCCCCTGATCCACTTTACTGGGTCAAATCAAATGCTTCCTGACCCTGAGGTCAGTTCTTCATCAATTCCATGGATCAAACAATTCCCCTGCTCTCTTTACTAATTATAACGGTATTCTATATCTATAACTGCATCCGTTGTAAGAATTTCAGCCAGCCCTTTTCAGACTCCACTGCTGAGTTTGTGATTTGTATGTCATGCGGTAGTGCGCAGGTTCCCTGCCACCGGTACACGTTCCCCAGGGGGGACTTCTGAAAGGTTCACAGAGTCCTTCTGCATGTCGGAAGAAATTCAGCACAACAGAGCTTTAAAAATTAATAAACCAGATAGAAAATACATCTGAATGGGTGACTTTAGATAATTGACAATATAAGAGATTCTTTGTATAGCAGCTGAACACGCCTGAGGGCTCTTGATGTAAAAGGTATGACTAAGGCCCCCAGGGTGTGAAACGCGTGACTCTGCCCTGTGTAAGCATTTGTCATTTAATAAAGAAGATTTAACTTTTTTGCAGTGACCCTGGACATCTGTATCCTCGGCATACAGGATATACTCAAATATAACACCAGATTTTGCTCCACAAATTTGTTGCTACTTATCGACGATCTCTTATCGATATTTTGCCACCTATACTGGGGGCGTCTTTGGCTATCTCTACTGGGGGACTAACTCTGGCTACCTATACTGGGGACTACCTAATACTGGGAGCAGGGACATACGGTAACTAGAAATCACAATCAGAAATAACTTTTCAGAACTTTGCAATTGAAAAAGTACCAAAAAGTAGGCAAAGAAATCTTGTCAAAATTATTTTGAATATTTTTTTACTTGCTGGTGGTTTAAAATGCATTTTATTGACAAGTTTTAAAATATTACCTAGTCCTAGGTGGAAACTCAGGAGAAAAAGTTAACTGCACACGACGAGCCATGCTGTGCAGAAAACGCATACAGAAAAAAATAATCACAGAAAAGTGACAGATGAGTGGTCTCCCATTCTCAGCTTCTTATTCCACTCGCTCTGTCCTCCTCTGATGGAGCACAACTGGCTCTGCAGTCTCCTCAGGCATCACAACAGTACACAGCACTTGGGGAGGGGTTGAGAGGTCGGGGACACAAGACCCTCCTGCACACTGAATAGGGACTGTCTACAAATCTTTGTCTAGAAAACTGTATGATTTGTTATCAGTGGCTGAGCAGATGCAGCCATTAGAACAATTGTGCAGAGAGCAGAAATGTTTTCTCTCCGTGTCAGTCTCTGAGGACAGGTAAAAGAAACTTCTCCCACCTCAAGGCCCGCTGGGGCTTTTAGGCCCCCCTGCGGCTGCATCCCTTGCAGGGGCTATTATTATGCCCCTGATTGGGAGACATCTTGATGTGGTGGCAGGCTTAAAAATCTTATGGTGGAAGGAGGAGTTATATTGTGAACCCGTCTGAAGACAATGATATACATTTTTCTGTCCACTCTCTCTAAGGCCACATACACACATCAGACCATAGTCTTTTGAAAATGAAAGATCACAGACCAATCTTACCACCCTTCATGTAGTATGAGAGCCATACTCTACACAGTCTATTCTATGGAGCTGAACTCCCTATCAGAAAAAAATCTTTGCAAGATGCTGCACACACAGATGCTGTACAGACACAAAAGATCAGTATCTGCAAAAGATCTGTTCCTGCCAAGAATCCATTCCTGCAAATTGCAATGATAGTCTATGAGATCTGCAGATCATCATACACACATGATTTAACTGACATTCATCTGCAGATCAGATCCACCAGGATGGATTTTCAGATCTGCGGATGATTGCTTGATATGCAGATGAATGTCAGTTAAATCATGTGTGTATGATGATCTGCAGATCTCATCATTGCAATTTGCAGCATCTTGCAAAGATTTTTTTCTGATGTGGAGTTCAGCTCCATAGAAAAGACTGTGTAGAGTATGGCTCTCATACTACATGAAGTGTGGTAAGATTGGTCTGTGATCTTTCATTTTCAAAAGACTATGGTCTGATGTCTGTATGTGGCCTAAAGCCGAGGAAGATGTCGCTGCTATGTATAGAAAAGTGCAGTGGCTGAATAGAGTACTGGTTAAGGGCTCTGCCTTTGACATGGGAGACCAGGGTTCGAATCCTGGCTAGGGTCAGTACCTATTCAGTAAGGAGTTCAAGGCAAGACTCCCTAACACTGCAGGGTGGCCTCCTGAGCGTGTCCCAGTTGCTGCAACTCTTGAGCGCTTTGAGTCCGACAGGAGAAAAGCGCTATATAAATGTTTGGATTTTTATTAAAAGCAAAAAATGAATGACTAATATTACTAATAATAATCAGGAGAAGTAGAAGAAAAAAGGAGGAGAAAGGAATAGCAATGCTATGCTGATGTTTAGACACAGATGTACTAATTCAGCTCCTCTAATAATGATGAGTTACATATTGCTCACATTTTAAATGAAGTCAAACCCAGCAAAATTCAGAGGTTTCAGAATTAGCATATGCAAAATGGTATTCTGCAGCTGCTGTCTGGAGGACTTCAAAATAATTAAGTTTTAGTTGCAATGAAAATGTCAACCTGCTAAATATGCTTCTAACCTGCAAATGACATTCATAGAGAGAGAGGAATGACTGAAAAAATGCCAGCTGGTAAAGTAAAGGTGAACTCTGAATCACTCTCGTCAGGTTTGCAAAAACACCTGTTTCCACATTAAAAAAATCTGCAATGCCATCCAGCTAATCACGGCGGCTCCTTTCTCTGCATGTCATGTGACATGAATTGAGAGCCGCATGGTGATTGGCTGCACAGTGCTGCTATGAGCTGCACTGAAGAGGACTTGTCCTGCTGCCAGGAGCAGGTAATAAAATAGGGAAGAAAAATACCTTTTGGTGCAAAATTTAGGAAATGAACAACATGTGCTTTCACACTTATGGATATAGTAAAAGTAAAATGTCAGTTATTCGTACCACAGCAGATGTCTGCAATTATTACAAAAGGGTAGAAGAAAAAAGATACAGAACTTTAAAATAGGCCTTCTCAAATCCCCAAATCATTCTAATCAGTTAACAGAGTCGCCTATCGCCTTAGACCTTTTGGTGTTAGGGTGCCCATATACACATCAATATTTCCCTGATGAGGCAAAACAATCGAGCCCTCTCCTATCAGAATCTGATCCTTTCCACACAGAGCACCAGGGGCGTCGCTAGCCCTGTTTTAGGGGGGCACGTGCCCCCAATCTTTCCTGGGGTGCCACGGATCTCCCGGCCGCCGCTGCCCCCTCTGTCAGCGGCTCCCTCCAGCCGCCGCCGCCGCGTCTCAGACCTCAGGATCAGGCGGCGAGCCGGCGACCAATCGTGCGGGCGCTAGGACCCAGCGCCCGCACTGATATGCGGAAGTGACATCACTTCCGCATATCGAGCGGGTGCGTCCAGCGCCCGCTCGTACATCTGGTCGGGTCGCCGCTGATCCTGAGGTCTGCTGAGAGGTAGGGGGGGGGGGAAGCGGCGGCGGCGGCTAGAGAGGGGGCCTCCCTGTCACTCATTCACTCACTCCCTAAAGGGGCTCCCTGGCACTCACTCACTCCCTAAAGGGGCTCCCTGGCACTCACTCACTCCCTAAAGAGGCTCCCTGTCACTCACTCACTCCCTAAAGGGGCTCCCTGTCACTCACTCACTCCCTAAAGGGGCTCCCTGGCACTCACTCACTCCCTAAAGGGGCTCCCTGTCACTCACTCACTCCCTAAAGGGGCTCCCTGTCACTCACTCACTCCCTAAAGGGGCTCCCTGGCACTCACTCACTCCCTAAAGGGGCTCCCTGTCACTCACTCACTCCCTAAAGGGCCTCCCTGTCACTCATTCACTCACTCACTAAAGGGGCTCCCTGGCACTCACTCACTCCCTAAAGGGGCTCCCTGGCACTCACTCACTCCCTAAAGGGGCTCCCTGGCACTCACTCACTCCCTAAAGGGGCTCCCTGGCACTCACTCACTCCCTAAAGGGGCTCCCTGGCACTCACTCACTCCCTAAAGGGGCTCCCTGTCACTCACTCACTCCCTAAAGGGGCTCCCTGTCACTCACTCACTCCCTAAAGGGGCTCCCTGGCACGCACTCACTCCCTAAAGGGGCTCCCTGGCACTCACTCACTCCCTAAAGGGGCTCCCTGGCACTTACTCACTCCCTAAAGGGGCTCCCTGTCACTCACTCACTCCCTAAAGGGGCTCCCTGTCACTCACTCACTCCCTAAAGGGGCTCCCTGTCACTCACTCACTCCCTAAAGGGGCTCCCTGGCACTCACTCACTCCCTAAAGGGGCTCCCCTGGCACTCACTCACTCCCTAAAGGGGCTCCCCTGGCACTCACTCACTCCCTAAAGGGGCTCCCCTGGCACTCACTCCCTAAAGGGGCTCCCCTGGAACTCACTCACTCCCTAAAGGGGCTCCCCTGGCACTCACTCACTCCCTAAAGGGGCTCCCCTGGCACGCACCCACTCCCTAAAGGGGCTCCCTGGCACGCACCCACTCCCTAAAGGGGCTCCCTGGCACGCACCCACTCCCTAAAGGGGCTCCCTGTCACTCACTCACTCCCTAAAAGGGCTCCCTGGCACTCACTCACTCCCTAAAGGGGCTCCCCTGGCACTCACTCACTCCCTAAAGGGGCTCCCCTGGCACTCACTCACTCCCTAAAGGGGCTCCCCTGGCACTCACTCACTCCCTAAAGGGGCTCCCCTGGCACGCACCCACTCCCTAAAGGGGCTCCCTGTCACTCACTCACTCCCTAAAGGGGCTCCCTGTCACTCACTCACTCCCTAAAGGGGCTCCCTGTCACTCACTCACTGCCTAAAGGGGCTCCCTGTCACTCACTCACTGCCTAAAGGGGCTCCCTGTCACTCACTCACTGCCTAAAGGGGCTCCCTGTCACTCACTCACTGCCTAAAGGGGCTTCCTGTCACTCACTCACTGCCTAAAGGGGCTTCCTGTCACTCACTCACTGCCTAAAGGGGCTCCCTGGCACTCACTCACTGCCTAAAGGGGCTTCCTGGCACTCACTCACTGCCTAAAGGGGCTTCCTGGCACTCACTCACTGCCTAAAGGGGCTTCCTGGCACTCACTCACTGCCTAAAGGGGCTCCCTGGCACTCACTCACTACCTAAAGGTGCTCCCTGTCACTCACTATCGGGGTCCCTGTCACTCACTACCTAACTGGAGGCGCCTGTCACTCACTAGCTAACCTGGGGGTCCCTGTCACTCACTACCTAACTTGGGGGGGCTACCATATTAAGGGGGCATTCTGCCTATTTATGTGAAATGCTGTCTATTTATGTGCCTCATGACTGCTGAATGTGTCTTGTTGGGAGCCTTATGATTTGTTGGGGGCCTCATGATTGCTGAATTTGTCTTGTTGGGGGCCTCATGATTTGTTGGGGGCCTCATGATTGCTGAATTTGTCTTGTTGGGGGCCTCATGATTGCTGAATTTGTCTTGTTGGGGGCCTCATGATTTGTTGGAGGCCTCATGATTGCTGAATTTGTCTTGTTGGGGGCCTCCTGATTTGTTGGGGGCCTCATGATTGCTGAATATGTCTTGTTGGGGGTCACATGATTGCTAACTGCGAGACTATGGGAAAAGCTGAATCCTTATCATATGAGACAATAGCATTAAACCTACTTTTTTAGCGTTTTAAAACAGAAAATAAAACTGGGAGGTTCTAAAAAATTGAATACATTTTTCAGGAGTAGGATGGATGAAATTGTTTATCTTCACAGTTTATTTTCAACTTGGATTTTCCATAATGTTCATGTATGAATTAAAACGTTTGTACAGTATTTAGTTTAAATTGCTGTTGCCACTTTGCGATAGATACCGGTAAGTGACTTTTGGGTTGCAGTTTGGGCACTCGGCCTCCAAAAGGTTCGCCACCACTGTCCTAATCTGATGTCCCACCATTGCTAGGTTCATGTAAATTTGTCTCCACCCGTTACCACACCTATATTCTGGTCCATGGCCCACCCATTTTTTGGTGCGGCGCGATAAGCACGCCACACAACGTGATCGTCATATTTTTGGCACGCTAGCTGCAGTGTGCTGAATTCTGCTGCCTACAGTATGTACAGTATACGCTGTTCTCTAGTGCTTGCACTGTGTGCTGATTTACCTCCAGTGTGTACAGTGTAAGGTGTTACTCTGTGCCTTTATTGATTGTAAACCAGCTGTATTGTATGCTGATCCCTGCTACTTTCAGTATGTACAGTATTAGCTGTAAAGCCTGGTACACACATACAATTTTGATTAGCCAATTTTAGCTCTGTTCATAAAATTCATTGTCTGTTGGCCCACTTACTGCACGGGGGTGGGAAATTGGGGGTCAGTGATTGACCAATCAAAATTGTATGTGCGTATACATCTTTGATCTATGCCTATACTGATTGTAAATGATCGAAATAAAGGACAGGGGGCTCCGTCCAATATTTCGATGGGCAGGCCCGTTATCCGTAGCTTACACCGCTGCTAAGTTCATGTACATTTGGCCCCACCCATGGCCACGCCCACTCACCGCATGGCCACGCCCATTTTTTGCCACCTCCCCTCCTGGTGCCCACAGGTGCCACTGATCTCCAGGGACCCTAGAAACGCCCCTGCAGAGCACATTGATTTTTAATATATTTCAGCAAAAATATGTATTGAGGTTCGGTAGTTCATCAGTCCACAGTGTTGTACTGTTTCATGCTGTGCAATGTTATAGCCCAATGATCAGCTACTGCTCCTACCCTGCCCCCAATTGACCTACATTCTTTGTTCTGTCTAATCGATACTTCCGATCATTGGATGTGTTGTGCAATAGATCCCAATTCGAACTGAAAAATCACCAAGTGTATAGCCTGCTTTAGACTATGACTACCATAGGAATGAGACTGAGCTCCTCTCAGGCCTAGTGCACACCAAAACCGCTAGCAGATCCACAAAACGCTAGCGGGTTTGGGTGCGGATGAGTGAGTTTAGTCCCAGTGCACACCGGGCGGATCTTGATGCGATCCGCCGGGTGTTCACCGGCCGCTTCCGCGGGGCTAATGTATCTCTATGGGCTAATGCACACCGGCGTGCAGCAAGAGGTACGTTTGCGGCTTGGTAAAAACCTCAAACCGCCGGTGTGCAACAGCCCATAGAGATACATTAGCTACGCGGATTTTTAGGCGGATTCGGCCGGCGGATCCGCCCGGTGTGCACTGGGCCTCAGACACAGTCAGGCCTGGAACCCACTACAAAACGCTGTCGCTAATTGCAATCGCTAGCGTTTTGTATGAGCGGTTCGTAAGCGATTTCATGAGCGTTTTCGGTAGCGATTTTAAAAAGTGTAAACAACTTGCCAGCGGTTGTGTAGCGATTTAATTCTGATTGGTCCTTTCAATTAATTTTAATTTTCTTGCAGTGTGCAGTAATGTAAAAACGCCAGCAAAATCGTAGGTTTTGAAGAGCGATTACGTCAGCATTTATATAGTTTGCATTGCAGAAATGCTAACGCTAACCGATTACACTCAAAAATGCTGCATGTCCTGAGTGCGATTTTTCTAATCGCAAGCGCTCCAGTGAAATTTGGCCCATTCATTAACATTAGCTGAGCGTTTAGGGAAATTGCTAGTGGTTTGAATCGCTCCCTAAATGCTCACAAAGTTGCTCTAGTGGGTTCCAACCCTAAAAAATGGATGATTTAGCAGACCATAACGGAATGGACACGAAGAGATCGAATGTTAATCAATGGATCCGTCCACATTGGACCGTTCAAACGGATCCGTTTTTGTCATTTCCACTGCAGCGATTTTTCCAGATTGACATATGCGTCACACTGACTGTGCACTGATGGAACAGAGGGTCAAGGATGGAAAACTGATGCCTTTAACCCTTTAGCAGCCAATTTTTTTCAGAGGCTTGCAAGTGCTCCAGGCCATTTTTTTAAATTTCTTACTTGTTACATTTCCGTTTCTAATTAGTATTGCTGTAATGTGTATTTATGGCCACTTGTCACTAGGGGGCAGTGTGAGACAATAACAGAGGACTTCTGCTTTCAGTTTCTATATTTTCTGTTAGCAGATAGAGAGATCAAAACAGTCCAAGAATTTATAGCACAACAAATTCGGCCCACTGAGGTCAAAAGCAAACGAGATAACTCTATTGAATCTGCCAATGGGTTAAAAACTGATCGGTTTCCCAGATCAGTTTTTACATGGATCAGTTTTTCCATCCGTGCCAGTGTGAATTGGGAGTAATGACATGACTATGGACTCTGTAAAGTGCTGGAGAAGATGTCAACAATAGTTATTATTATTATTATTATTATAATAAGCAAAGCCATAACTTAGATATTGGAATGTAAAGATTTTTAGTAGTAAAATAAAACATTTATTTATTCAGACTTATTAGCAAGGCTTGAAAGAGGCACACATGAGAAGCACAAAGGGATTTGGTTCAAAAATATGGACATTTGGAATGGATGCGAATACCTCCTTTTAAAAACCTTTCTGCTTTGCTCTGTCTTGTGTAGGACAGACTTATACCCTAGCTATTAGCAATAAACACAGCGTTATCCCCTATAAGTGTCTCTCTTCAGCACAATGATTCCTGACTCACTTCCACGCTCCGCAGCCCGCGTTCCCGTAGGCCGCACACTTCACCGCCTCCCGTCTACCAGGATGAAATATTTTGCCCAAAAGACGGAGGCCCGCGTTGCTGGGTTCAGCAGCAGACTTGGCACCTGTGCCAGCTCCTCCGATTCCTGTGAAAGAGTTGAGAAGTTTGCTGGTGAGAAGTGTGAACTTGCAGATTGGAGTAGATTTTAGCACCACTATAAATAGCAGCTGGAACTCATGCAGCTAAAACTGGAGCGCGGAGTAAAACCCAGACCTGGAAACAGCGTTTGTCAGGCACTCCAGCCTGAATACAAATCACACCACTTCAGAGGAATAAATATCCTGTGACAAAGCGAGCGGCATAACATAAGCGGAATATCTCCTGTATAAACAGGGGAGGCAGCCAGCTACGCGTCTGTCAAAGGTAGATTTATGCTTTCTACAGCGCCCAGGAACACTGTGGGACATATTAGAGGAATTCCAGCAGATACCATGTTCATTTTTAGCAGAACAGAAGTACCAGCTGCCGCTTTGAAATACTGTTAAAGCTGAACTCCGAGTCAGTCTGCTGCATTTTGGAAAGCAGGGCTTGGCGGCTTTCTTTTGGTGTGCAGGGTTTTGTTGCTGAGTGACGCTGTTAAAGGGAACCTGAGGTGAGAGGGATGTGGAGGCTGACATACTTATTTCCTTTTATTAATGCAACATGCCTGGCTATCCTGCTGATTAGGGATGCTCATTCGGATTCTATGGAAAAGTAGTTTGCGCATTTCCTATCAGAAAATCTAATTTGTTCAGAAATACGGCATTACTGCAACTCAGTCATTTTAGCGCAGTCACTGAACTCAGAAGCGTTTGACCAATCAGAGAATGTAGAGTAAACTCGGAAGTTTTTGGCAATCAGGGAATGCAAAAAATGATAAAAAATTACTCATCAGTAATCGGAATTCTGCATAAAAACTGCATTACCCAATCGCAGAGCTTTGAAGCATTGGATCAATCAACTTAGAAGTATTTGGCAAATTGGAAAATGAAAGAAATGACCCCCCCCCCCCTTCCCCAAAAAAAAAAAAAAAGACTCCTTGGAAATCGTAAAACAGAAATCAGAAATCCATGGAGTCTGCATTGGTGGAAATCGGAATTTGACCCTCTGCTGACCCTCTTCCTTTATTTCTTTTAGCCATAGACCAAGAATAAGCATGCAGATCAGGCGCTCTGACTGAAGTCTGACTAGATTGGTCACATGCTTGTTTCAGGTATGTGATTCAAAAACTACCAATGCCAGAAAGTTCAGCGGAGCTGGCAGGCATCTGGTATTGTTTAAAGCGGACCCAAACCAAACATTTTTTTTAATTCAAAGGGCTTGATTCACTATGCGGTGCTAACCTACTTAGCACGTCTAAAGTCTTTAGGCGCGCTAACCAGGGTGCTAAGTAGGTTAGCACCGGTTTTCTCAATCAGATCGCGCACTAAGTACCGTGCGCAAAGTTTTGCGCGCGCAAAGTCTTATGCGCGCTAAGTCCCATAGGCTTTAATGGGCACTTCGCGCGGAGCGCCCTGCAAAGTTTTACGCGCATAAAGTTTTGCGCGCGTAAATTTTTATGCGCGAAAAGCTCGTTTAGACGTGCTAAGGGGGTTTTCACAGGCGTGCTAACAGTTAGCACCGCTTTGTGAATCAAGCCCAAAGTATTTAGTTGCACCACTACGATATATACAAAGAAAAATAAACACTCCTTTTAGCCTATGAACATTTCAGTGTATGCTTTTCACCCTTCTCTTTCCATAACTAGGGTTATACAGGTGGCAGCCATTACTTCTGAGCTTAGTAGGAGGTTTTAGATCATGGGTGTGTTTGTCATCAGCTACCCTCCCTCACAGGGGCATCGTCTATGTGAAATCACACACAAGCTGAGATCACCTCCCCTGTGACATCATCAGTAGCAGCCTGTGTTTTGTTTTTTTTCTCCTCCACCAGTTTGCCGGAAAAATCCCGGCAATATGAAAGGAAGGGAGGGGTTCCTCCAATAAATGTAAAATATTTTATATTTGTCATCATGCAGCTGAAAAAAGGCTGCTATTTATCATTATAATTTAGAAAATAGATTTTATTTCTGAAATTTTTTATTTTTAATTTGGGTCCACTTTAAAGCAAACTTGAAGAGAGAACTCCCTTCAGGTTGGATAGATACCTATGTAGAAGAAAGGCTCTTGATACCATGGAACCTTTCCGGTCCTCTATCTGTCTGGTTGTTACAGCGCCGTCACTGGTTGTAGCCCTGCAACTGAATACCTCTCCAGCCTACCCTTGTAAGTACTTGCCTCCTGACATTGGTATAACTACAACTCATGGGGCCCCCAATACAACTTTGATGGAGAGCCCCAATATTCACAAGTGTAGCCACAAAAACATCTGAAGTCTGGACCCCCTTTATCAGAGTGAGTGAAGTAGTAGTAGGGGCTTCCTTACAGCTCTGGGCCCTCCTGGGTCACAGGGCCTGCTCCCCTCTAGTTATGCCTCTGCCTCCTGAGTGCTTCTAAAGATGGAGCATCCATACTGCACATGTGCGAGCCGTACTTGCTCATGCGCAGTACAGATGCACACACCTTTGGAAGTTCTCGGGGACGCAAATACTTCCGAAGGCTGCCAAGTAGGTCTGAAGAGGTATTTGACGCAATAGCTAGAAGAACTTCACCAGGGCATAGCACTGGAACAACGGTTTCAGAGCCTTCCCTCTTTATAGGTAAGTACACAACATTTTTTTCCTTAATCCCATTTCAGGTTCACTTTAAGAGGAAATAAGAAATAATAAATATGACAGCCTCCATATGCCTCTCACTTCATGTTCACTTTAAAAACCCAATTTTGTGGCAGATGTTTTCCATGTCCTGTGCAAGCATTCAGGGGCAGACCTTGTTTTTATCTGTCCATAAAGCCTGATTTTAACTACCAGTACTTCAACACAGTTGCCTGAGGCCAGGTGACTACATTTTTAATGCAAGACGTAAAATGGTCCACCATTATCCCGCATGGAAAAGATATTTGAACATTCTGCTTCCTAAACTATCAGGGGTGTTATTTAGATTTGTAGTGTAAAGAAAAACTCCAGATTGCTCACATGAAGCTAGTGGATACATATAATACAATATAATCTAAGATTTAATGTTTGGATGAAAACATGCTGGTAGGTCATATATACAGAGAAGAAGGCAAGTGTTACACTAAAGGCAATAAAACGGACACTAGTTAAATAAAATGAAAGGGGGTGGGGCAGAGACGTAACTAGTTGGAAACATCCCCTCCCAATGCAGGAGGGCCCAGAGGTGTGGGGGCCCAACTACTAACCTTCACTTTCTCTGATACTCCAGATCAGGGGGTTGATTCACTACTGTAGCAGCACAGATTAATGACTACAGCTCTTGTTAATAATTCTCAGCGCATGCTATGCAGTCATAGTGACTAAAAATCTACTCAGCAGAACTCAAAAGCAGTTTCACAGCATCAGAACTTTGTTTTTCTTACCAAAGCATCATTTTTAGCTGCATTTTTAGCTAAGCTCCACCCATCAAAGAAAAATGCCCGGGCTTTTTTTCCCTGATGCTGTGCAAAGCATGATGTTATTTCCTATGTTGTTATTCACATTGCCTAGCAACTGAGAGGGGTGATCAGCACACAGGACAGTTGAAACTGTATCTCATGCTCCCTGTCACCTCCTTTCAACCAAAAAGATGGCTGCCCTCATGAAATCAAACATTTGCCTGTTCTTTTAAAACAGGGTGGGTAAGAGATTATATTACCTATCGATTTTAATTAACATAACTAATGTAACTTAATGACAGTATGTTTGTTTAGGCTGGAGTTCCTCTTTAACGAGCACTTCACTGAACCCGGTGGGTCCAGTAGCTTCAAAGTACAAGATTCCTGCAATTTGATTGGCCTCGTCAGCCTAATGGGCCAATCAAAGTGCAGGAATATTGCTTGATGAATCAACCCCCAGGTGTTTTTGTGGCTATATTTGTTGTGGGTGTGAAGGTTACGATGTCCACACTGTTTTATGATCCTTGTGAGATAGGCCCCCAGGCTGTGAGGGTCACCAAGGGGAGTCTAGGGAAGGGTTGGGAACATTAAGGGTGCTCGGTTAAAGTTTTGCAGGGGGGCCCCTTGATTTGTAGTTACGCCCCTGGGTGAGGGGTCTCTAAAACAAACTTCTTCACAGCTCAATTGAGACTATGCTCTTGTTATATGCAGACACATGCAGACGTGCTGCAATCTTGCCCTTATTTTATCTATACTCATTGCACATATTGCGAAAAGAGTATCACGCGCTTGGACAGGTTTTACAGCACGGTTGTGTTTGTGATTTCTGACTGAGAAGTAAAGAAAAGAGCAGTAAGGCCCTGTTCCGATCACGTTGGGCATTTTTGGACGCATTTTTTTTTGCGATTCCCGGTGCTTGGGTGGATGGGGCGTTTTTGTTAAAAGCACTTTTCTAAGCGCTGTTCCAGAGCGTTTTTTAATTCACTCCCTGACGGAAGTCAGGAAGTGAACTCTTTGACCCGGAAAATAATAAATACAACGTATTTAATCTTAAAAACGCAAACGCTATTGCTGCACAAAGCGATTTTGTGAGGGGTTTGCGTTTTTCCTATACCTTCCATTGAGGCAGAATTGCCTCAAAAAAGGTACAGGCACTGCTTTGATGAATGGATCGGAAACGAACCTCGCAGATGTGAACTCTCTCATAGGGAATCATTGCACAAGCATTTTTAGGGCCGACTTGAAAATCGCCTGCGCTTGTAAAAAGGGCAAAAATGCCCTTAGTGTGAACCAGCCCATAAAGTGTTTTAATTTCTGGATTGCTGCGACCTACACTTTCTACACAAGAGCAAATGCTCCTAAATTGCTGCAGGACTGATGTTTGTGACCAGGGTTAATTGGATCACAATTAGATTGTGCCAATGGAAAATACCTGCGCAATTGAACTTATACAGCCAGTGTCTTCAGCAGGAATCGATTGGTTCATATTCAAGCTACATGGATTTGCAAACAAAATTTGCATAATGCTGCATCAACTCAAAATTATTTGCATCTCATTGTCTATGAGATGCAAATAAGTTTGACCATCCCTAGTTATTAATGCTAACTTGACGGTGTGATCATCATGCTCATTCATTGTTCAGTAAGTGAGCAGCAAACACATATCACTACAAAAGGCGAAATAAAAGTCATTGCTATAAACTTAACTGGCTAACTTGACCCACAGACAAAAAAAGTAAAAACAATGAGGTATACAAAGTTATTCTGTTATAAGTCTTGGCAGAGTGTGTGGGAGGCTGTGTTCCCATCTCTGAGCTTTAAGATGAAAAATGCCGCAGAAATATTCTTCTTCGTGACACCTGAAACTTAGATTTTTTTTTTTTAAAAGCCTTTGGAAAAAAATGAAGAATACATGCCATTTGTTTCTCATCTCCAGCAACAAATTAAAGGAAAATAAATCTGGCTTGTCTTAAGAAAGTCTTTGGATGTTAGACTCTACGGTGAGCAGGGCTGATAAATCACCCGAGTAGAACATGCAGTAAACTAGCAATAAACTCCAGATAGAACAGGAGCCAGAGGTCCTCGCGGCTCTTCTGCTAATGACTATTGCCGACTGCTAGTGCCAATCATACTTGGCTTTGTCAAATGTCCAAATTGACTGTCCATTACTAGCGATGGAAAATGGCATACTAATAATTCCAACTCCAAATACTCATATGCAGGGCCGCCTTCAGGGCATCACAGGTGGGACTGCAGTATGGGGCCCGAGTGAGTCTGGGGCCCGGCAAACAATGCCACGCACATGTGCCCCAGCTGCAAGTCTGCAATGTACAGACAATCAGTGGGTGTGGCTGTGGTTGTCTCGGCTGGCTAATTTTGCATTGCGATTTTTTGTGATTTTGCAATGCTTAAACTTTGCCGTTGCTAGTGAATGAGAATCACATCACAATCACTGACAAAATGTTGCATGCGGCGCGTTAGAGATTTTCACAAATCACAAGTACATGTACTCCTCAAAGCACAGGTCACAGCTCCTTGCTGATCGCCGGCAACCACCTTAAATATAGGGGGTTCACCTTAAATATGGGGGGCGGGGGGACTGAGGGGGGCCTAATAGATTTTCCCAGTATGGGGAACCGGAAATTCTGATGGCAGCCCTGCTTATATGAAAAACCTCTATGGGCTGCATAGGGCAGACAGGTCTGCACTTGAGAAGGCCAATGGTGGCTTTCATGCAAATTTAATGCAATTTGTATGCAGCTTGGAACTGACCCAGTCCATATTGACAAGAAGTAAATTTGATGATTAGCCAAATTCTAGGCTGCATACAATTTGCACTAACTGCATGCAAGCTGGAATTATTATTACCATCTCATTGGGCATCTCTTCTAATGATCATGGGGAACTGGCGTTGTAACGTAGGCCTTACCAAGAAGTGGATTTTAACCACTTTATCCACCAGTACAGTATATCTACGTCCTCTGTGACTCCATCTAAGCCACGAAGCACAGCTGTGCACGATTGGGCTTGCTCCTGTGCACACCTCTGGCACAATCTGCTGCAGCACTAATTGGTGAAAGGGCTGGTGCACACCGGAGCGGATCTGGAGCGTTTTTTTAAAAGGCTTGCAGGGGAAATAAAAGTGAATGGGCTGGTGCACACCAGAGCAGGTCGTTTTTTACACAAATGCAAACTCCCGGGCTGCAGCATTTTTTAGATTTCGGAGGCGTTTCTGCCTCAATGTTAAAGTGTAGGAAAGTGGAAAACCGCTCTGAAAAACGCCAGATCAGAGCGGGTTTCCAGGCATTTTTGTTACAGAAGCTGTTGAGTAACAGCTTTACTGTAACAATATTTGAAATCTGCTACACAAAAACGCTCCAAAAAACGCTAGGCATGTTTAGAAAACCTCTCTAAACATGCCTAGAATCCAGGGGCGTAACAATAGACCCTGCGAGGGATGCAGCCGCAGGGGGGCCCAGAAGCCACAGGGGGCCCGTTCTGAGAGACTGACAACTAAGGGCAAGGAAAGAAAAAACTTTCTGCGCTAATGACTGCAACTGCTCAACCACTGATAACTGAGTGAGTGCAATAAACTGAGGCTGGGAACACACTCGTCTGTCAGTTTCCTGCACACTATATGTGTCTGTATGCGTGAAAACATGCATGTTTTATCATGGGGGGAGGGGGGGGGGTGTAGGGGTGTTTGATGGGTAGGGGCCCTATCCAAAGTTGCGCAGGGGGCCTAGTGATTTCTAGTTACGCCTCTACTAGAATCGCTCTGAAAATCTGCTTCAAAAGCCTCTAGCGTTTTGCAGATCTGCTAGAGGTTTTTGGTGTGCACTGGGCCCAAAGGGAATATATGTTTTCTAAACCAATAAGATTAACTCTCACTATTAAAAATACTTTTATTTTCTCAGTTCATAGTGAAAAATACACACTGTAGCATTATTTATTATCCTCACCATAAATTGTGACAGGAACATAATATAATAGTCAAACAAAATTTGTGTTTTTTCTATCTACTTTTTATTTTTAAACTGGAATTGGTAAAACTGAGAAATAATGTGTTTTTAATTTTTTTTCTTATTTTCCCATTAAAATGCACAGAAAACAGAATTGTTCTAGAGAAAAAATGCCACACAAAGTTTTTTAGTTTTTTTTACATAAATAACAAAAAAATGTCTACTGTCTCAAGGGACAAAAATTCTAAGTGAAATATTGAAAATTCTAAGCATATTTTCACGAATGTGCACTAACATAATTCATTTTATGGTCAGTGCAAAAAGTATTCGCAGTAAGTTACAGTTTCGGGATTTCATATTGCAATCTCAGAAACTGCAAATTTAGAATTTGGTTAGATTAAATTTAAGTTTAAGTGACAACTTCTCTCCCCTAGTGGCTGGACAGTGTACTGGTTAAGGGCTCTGCCTCTGACACGGGAGACCAGGGTTCGAATCTCGGCTCTGCCTGTTCAGTAAGCCAGCACCTATTCAGTAGGAGACCTTGGGTAAGTCTCCCTAACACTGCTACTGCCTATAGAGCGCGCCCTAGTGGCTGCAGCTCTGGCGCTTTGAGTCCGCCAGGAGAAAAGCGCAATATAAATGTTCAGTGTTTGTTTGTTTGTTTGTTGTTTGTTTTAGACAGAAGTCTAATATTAATTAGGTCGCGCATTTGGACTTCTTTTGATTGGCTGGTTACCATCAAAGGGCTTGATTCACAAAGCGGTGCTAACTGTTAGCACGCCTGTGAAAACCCCCTTAGCACGTCTAAACAAGCTTTTCGCGCATAAAACTTTACGCGCACAAAACTTTATGCGCGTAAAACTTTACGCGCGTACTGCACAGAGCGCAGGGCGCTCCGCGCGAAGTGCCCATTGAAGCCTATGGGACTTAGCGCGCGTAAAACTTTGCGCGCGTAAAACTTTGCGCACCCAAAGTTAGCGCGCGATCTGATTGAGAAATCCGGTGCTAACCTACTTAGCACCCTGGTTAGCGCGTCTAAAGACTTTAGACGTGCTAAGTAGGCTAGCACCGCTTTGTGAATCAAGCCCAAAGTGTCTAAGGTCCTTTCACACTTTGAGATCGCAACACAACAGTGGTGATAAGTCGCACGTTAGAGGTGACCATACAGTGAAGCATACAGTACATTGTATTATGCTTCACTGTCATTACAAAACGCACACATTGTCCTTTAAATGTTTTTTCTACGGAAGTTGCTGCACTGTCCTGATTTGAACGTACTGTAGAAAAATAATTGCATCTCGTTGGGATGCGATTATATTGTCCATTGCGATGGAATGCAATGGACCCAGTGTGAAATGACCATAAGGACCTATTCTCACTTGCACATAAAATTTTCCCGCTTAGTTCATTTTCTAGAGTCAGAGAAATGCAGGAAACAGAGCCTATGTAAAAACATAGGGCTCGATTCACTTACCCGTGATAACTCAGTTAGTTTTAAGGATTTGCACGTGCAAACATGCATGCTAAGTAGTTTGCACGTGCAAAGTTTAAGCCGTTCGTGTGCTAAGTTTTAGCGTGAACGGTGTTACGCGCTGTGCACTAAGTGCGGTATGCCATTGAAATCAATGGTGTTTTACCCGCTCAGTAGATAGAGTTTGGTAATGAAATTATGAATGGTGCTTACATTAACATGTGTGGTACTGTAACACGGCGCGCGCAAAGTCTTACGCGCGTCACATAATGAAATATATACCGTAATAATTCAAGATATACATTCCGCTCACGTGATCTGCAGTGACTTTGCATGCTAAGTATCATTATCACGTGAAGTCACTGCAGATCAAGTGTTAGCACGGTTTTGTAAATCGAGCCCATAGGATCTGCTTCCACTTGTAAATAAAAACTGAACTTTGGGAGTAAGTGCAACACAAAGGGCTTGATTTACAAAAGCTTTGCACGTGCAAACTAGGGTGCTAAGTAGTTTGCACGTGCAAACTACTTAGCACCGTAGTTTGCATGTGCAAGCTACTTAGCACTGTAGTTAACAAGTGCAAACTACTTAGCACCCTAGTTAGCACATGCGTACCTACGGTGCTAAGTACTTTGCACGTGCTAACTAGGGTGCATGTGCAAACTACGGTGCTAAGTAGTTTGCATGTGCAAACTACTTAGCAACCTAGTTAGCACATGCAAAGCATGTTAGCACATGCAAAGTGGCTTTTCACTGGTGTGCTAACATTTTGCACGCTTTAGTGATTAAAGCCCAAAGTCTTGACCTGCAGCAGTGACGCAATGAAAGCCTGTGAGAATGGACAGTGTCTGTTCTCACTAGGCTGATCTCTGCATGCAAAATGCAAAAATGTACCTGTCCTGTGGATTTGCTTACGCTGTTAAGTCCACTGCAGGGGAGAAGCTGATATACACAGATCAGAGCCTGGCAGAAGCATGGGGCTCCCATTTGGATTACAAAAGACTAATGGGAGTCTTCTCTAGTAGGATTCTCATTGTTACTGAGAGAGGATTGGTCTGTTGCAAACTGATGGAGAGCCCCTTGCTTGTGCTGGACTCCGATCTGTGTATACCGGGTATTTCCCTGCAGTGGACAGAGCAGCAGCGTTAGTAGTGGCGGAGGATGGCTGCAGGTGAAGTGGACGATTGGCAATGCGAATGGAGCAGATGCACAACAGCAGCTAATCTGAATGATGGCCTGGATGTGGGATGCAGCCTGGGCGGATGCACTTTTACCGTGCCGTTTTGCATCTGCTACAGTGTGAATCGAGCCTGACTGTGCAGCCTAATCAATGACCATCACAGTAGTACAAATTAATCACCTGAAAAAAATCTATCAAATCAATCGTGTACATCTTCATTTATTCCTTGTGCTGGAGAAATTCTCCTAGCACAACAGGTCAATTCTAATGAGGAAAGGGGTGGAAGACCTTTTTAAGGTCACAGAAAGGGGGAAACCATATTATTATTTAGTATTTATATATCTACCGCAGCGTTGTACAGAGTATATTGTCTTGTCACTTTAAAGTGGACCTGAACTCAGACCTCCTCTCTGCTCTAAAAGATACACAACAGCATAATAACCTTTAAAGAAAAAAACATTTATTTGTTACAACTGATAAAAATACTAAAACATACCTCCCAACTTTTTGAGAAGAGAAAGAAGGACACTTAAGCCACACCCCTGATCACGCCCATCACACCCCTAGTCACGCATACCATAAAGATTTCATAAGAAAATATGTTATGTAATTCAGACCACACTGGTTCTTTCTATCCTGGTTCATTTTTCTTCATATTAACATTTTAAAATGAGTAATATATCAATTTAAAGGACGGGAATAAAGTTTAGAGTCAATCAAACACATTTTTTAGTGCAGAAATATATATATTTTACATAGAAAGAAGGACAAAGTCCTGAAAGAGGGACAAATGAGGGACAAATGAGGAGGAAAGAGGAACAAAGGAACAATGCTCCCAAAGAGGGACTGTCCCTCCAAAAGAGGAACAGTTGGGAGCTATGCCTAAAATAAATCTGCACTGTTTCTACTTCCTGATAATGGAAGCAGACATATTGTTTACAGGCTGTGCTTTCAAATGGGCTTATCTGCTTATCTGCTATAGGAGTGACACAGGGGAGGATCAAATTACAATTTGAGATTAGACACAAATGAGGGGGGAATTAGACAGGCTAAACTCTCTGAATACATTCAGGGTGCATTTCTCTATGTTTTCCTTCTGTCCTGTGCAAGAGTTCAGGTCCACTTTAATGAGAATCTGTACTCTAAAATTCTTACAATAAAAAGCATACCATTCTATTCATTATGTTCTCATGTGCCCCTCTGTGCTGTTTCTGCCACTCCCTGCTGCAATCCTGGCTTGTAATTGCCAGTTTTAGGCAGTGTTTATAAACAAAAGACATGGCATGTGATAGGCTGAGAGGAGCTCAGTCTGTGACTCACACAGAGCCTGAAGGGGGCGTGGAGAGGGTGTGTATAGCGTCTGCCTATAACAAGCAGAGCTGCACATTCCAGCCTGAGTGCCTGAGCCAGACAAAGCCGTCAGAGGAAAGAAGATTCGATTATATAACAGAGATAATACAGCCACTGTGCAACTAGGAAAGGCTGCAGTAAAACATACCACATTAGAACATGTATAGGAACTTTTAGGATAGAAGAAATAAGGCTGAAAATGTTTAACTGTCCCTCAGATGGGCTCACAATCTAATCCCTACTATAGTCATATGCCTATCTATGTATAGTGCATGTATTGTAGTCTTTTAAGCCAATTTAGGGGGAAGACAATTAACTTATCTGTATGTTTTTGTGATGTGGTGGGAAACCAGAGTGCCCGGAGGAAACCTACACAGGCACGGGGAGAACATACAAACTCCATGCAGATAGTGCCCTGGCTGGGAGTTGAATCAGGGTCCCAGTGCTGCAAGGCAACGGTGCAAACCACTACACCACCATGCTGTTGCTAGACCATACAAAGTTTTGTGATGAGAATTGGTTAAAATCTGTGAGTATCAGATATGCAACTGGACACCCAGATTGCGCCAATCCACTTAATCGCTACTATTCAGGGCCTGTGACACTTTCAATTCGCAACAGCTTTCACGTCATTTACAAGGCCTGTAGAAAGGACAGCTGCAAAGTATAGAAGGATCTGTCTTGGCTACATAGAGATTAATAGAGATGTGTCTTTATCTAAGAGGAACTCAGATCTAGGTAGAACCACGAGGAAGGTAATAAATAACAGACATCAAAGCAATCCTGTATTAATAATGGAAACACACCTGCCAGTCAATTAAGATTTAAGAGGCGAGTTAAAATGCACATATTTCTGCGATATCCTATATCCTTGTTGAAGGTTACTCTCCTATTCCCTGTATTATTCCCATTTTTTTTTTGTCTTAGAGGCAGAAGATAAGCCTGAATTTCCGAATGTCATTTTCTATAAGATTGCCTTTTATCCTGGTACGATTCAGATGCGTTTTCCCTACTGGGCCTATAAGCTAAATGGTTGATGTATAATTAAGGAGCGATGTTAGATCCGTATCTTGATGAAGGTGACATCTCACATCTCAGTTAGAAGAGCAAACCACAATGAGGATCTCTATGACAATGTGCGGACGGTCCAATCGCTGAGAAAGAGCAGCTAGAGAGAACAATGCAGTTTCCATAGCAACATGATGCTGGGGCAGAATAGATGTTTTACTTTAACTGTTTAGGTGTGCTATGATGACTATGATGACTGTTGCAGTGAGTTTGGAAAAGTTCTTAGGACTCTCCCTCCAGCAAGCAGGAAGTAACCAATCGTCCTGGGAACAGGCTCCTCCCCCCCCCCATGACCAGGCATTTTTACAATTAAGTCTTTTGCAGCTTTAACTGCTAGCTGCAGAGCCGTAGGATGCAGCACAGATATGACCCCCCCCCCCCCTTTTTTTTTCCCACCAACAGAGATTTCTGTTGGTGGGCTCTGATTTTTTTCAATTAACTAATTTTATTTTGAATAAAAATGCATATTTTTTATTTACTTATCCCTCCCTTCCCTCCTCCTGCCAGCCAATCACAGCGATCAGCTCTCATAGGCATCAGCCTATGAGAACTGATCGCTCTTTGTGCCTCGAGTGACATGGCTGGCCCCAGTACAGCGCTGCTGTAGATTGCAGTGCTGTACAATGTAAATAGATGGCAGAGGTCTTTCATTCAAACGGCGATCCCTGCAAACCACTCCCACAGGACTTGATGCCAATTGGCATTACGCGGTCCTGGGGAGCCACCTTGCGACCGCCAATTGGCGTTAGGCAATCATAAGGTGGTTAAAGGACAACTCGGGGTTCAGGTCTTAATAAGCCATCCAATAGCTTAAAGTGAATTTGAAAAGGAGAAAAAGTTAGATACTTACCTATGTGGAGGGAAGGCTCTGGACACCATAGAGCCTTCCTGGTCCTCGGTCTGTCCAGTTGCTCCAGCGCCACCTCTCTGGTGAAGTTCATTGACCTGTTAGGTCTAATGAAAGAAAAGGTTGACACATGAAAAAGGAAAACAAAACTCAAGGAAGCTGTTAATAAAAAAAGAGAGGCTGCATCAGGGGCGTTGCTAGGCCCAAAGATTAGTGGCACGTGCCACAGATCTATTTTAGGGTGCCCTGGATGTCCTCCAGACAGAGTCAGGCAGCAGTACTCACCTCTGGCCACTGTGGTGCCTCAATGTGGGCATTCTGGGTGCTGTGGTGCCTCTATGGGTCTGTGGTGCCTTTATGGGGACATGCAGGGAGCTGTGGTTCTTCTATGGGAGCATGCTTGGAGTTGTGGTGCCTCTATAGGAGGCCCGTGGGAGCATGGGAGGGGGTCCACCAGAAGATCAGGGAATGATATGGGGACTTCCAGACAACCTGACAGCAGGCCAGCCCACCCAACAGCAAGCCAGACCAGCCAGCACCAAAGCCAGGTAACTCTGCCTATTTATGTTATATGCTGCATTTTTTTGTATTATTGGAGAGGGGAGCTTCATCCAACATTTCGCTGGGTAGGCCTACTTAGACCGCCTTTAACCCTCTCACTCCCGCCTAACGCCAATCTGCGTCGGGAGGGTGGCAGTCCCAGGACCGCCTAATGCCTCTGCTCTGTCATCAGTCTACCAGCGGCGATCGCCACTAGGAGACTGTTAGATGGCGAAACCACTGTCTATTTACATTGTGCAGTGCTGCAATCTATGGCAGCGCTGTACTGGGGACATTTGTGTCACTCTTAATTACTTAAGCCCTCAGTCGTTTTCACTTTATGCATCCGAGCAATGTTCACCTCCCATTCTTTAGCCTATAATTTTATCACTACTTATCACAATAAACTGATCTATATCTTGTTTTTTCCACCACCAATTAGACTTTCTTTGGGGGATACATTTTGCTAAGAGCCACTTTACTGTAAATGCATTTTAAAAGGAATAATACGAAAAAAACTGGAAAAAAATCATTATTTCTTAGTTTTCGGCAGATATGGTTTTAAAATAATACATGCCTCCATAATTAAAACCCATGTATTGTATTTGCCCATTTGTCCCGGTTATTACACCATTTAAATTATGTCCCTATCACAATGTATGGCGACAATATTTTATTTGGAAATAAAAGTGCATTTTTTCCGTTTTGCATCCATCACTATTTACAAGCTTATAATTAAAAAAAAAAAAGAAATATTTCATCTTTACATTAATATTTAAAAAGTTTAGACCCTTAGGTAAATATTTACATGTTTTTTTTTTATTATTGTTGTAATTTTTTTTTGTTTTTTTTAATTAAACATTTTATGTGGGTGTTTTTGTGAGGGTGGGATGTGAATAGTATTTTTTACATTTAGATGTAGTTTTACTTTTTGGCCACAAGATGGGAGCCATGAGTTTGTTTACATGACATCACTCTAAGCGTAACATGTATGCTTAGAGAGACGTAGGGGGACGCAAAAGGCAGAAAAAGCGAGGCTTCCGAGAGAAGCGGTCGCTTTTTCTGCAGGGGAGAGGAATCAATCATCGGGCATCATGTCCCGATTGATTGATTCCTGGGCTAATGATCTGCGGCCAGGAGCGCGCGCGCATGCGCGCGATCAGCCGCGGGAACGCACACGGCTTCCTGGACGTAGCTTCTACGTCCAGGAAGCTTAAATGGTTAAACAAAAAATAGACAAATGTATTAAAAATAAAAGAACAAATAAATAAACAAAAAATAAACAAACATCACAGCAGCGATCAGAAGAGCCTACCAACAGAAAGCTGTGCTGGTGGGCAGAAAAGAGGGGGGGGATTCATATGTGTGCTAAGCTGTATGACTCTGCAGTGAGCTCTTAAAGCTACAGAGCGCTGAATCGTAAAACATAGCCTGGTCACTAGGGTGGGTGTAAGCCTATGGTCCTGAGGTGGTTAAGATAATGTAAATTTGGCCCCACCCATGAAGTGGCTGCAGTGCCCAAAAATGCCCCATATCTCTTAGGATCCTGGGCTGCATACATGGATGATGACACACATGGAGGGGCGGCACATGGAATGGGAGCCCCCTAGGCAACTTTACTGTACTATCAATAAAAAAAATTCTTATAGGCTAAATGAGGCTTTTAATATAAATCTCAACTTATAGAAAATAATTAAAGCAAGGAAATGCAATAAACATCATCCACAAAAATATGAATGATTTAAAATTATAAAAATTATTTTTCGTATCACTTTCCATCCAGTTGTCTTTGGAGAATGGACTGCCTAGAAATTTCAACCTTCATGGGTGATAAATTAGATGGACAGAGCAGGAGTCCTTGTTACTCATGTTGAACACCTGTAATAGTCCACTGCCTGGCATCAGGCTCATTATCCCCCTTATCTCCGCTCGGCAGACTGGGGAACGCCTATGTTTTGTATGCACGACACAAGGAATAGTAGCTGGAATAATGCGCGCTATTAATCCTTGTGATGTACACAGCTGAACTGAAGTGATTGCTCATTTCTCAATAAGGCTGGAGTTTAACTTGAAGCAGAAATTTCATACATTATTTATAATCGTAGGTCTCCGTTCAATGTTTTGAGATGCCAAAAGAATAATTATTTAATATGGAAATGTTTATATGGCCACATAAGTGGGAACCAGAAAATTATCATAATGAGAAATAGCCACTGCTAATCCTCCCTAAAATCATACTCACAAAATAGCTCAAAAAACCCCACTGATGATGTCACAGAAGTATTTCCTGCCAGGGTTCCCATGCATTGTGGACAAAGATCTTGGCACCATTACAGTGATCTGGGAGGGGCGTAGATACTGGGTGAATGGGCATAACTGCAATTCATGTGGCCCC
The DNA here is from genome assembly GCF_040937935.1 of Hyperolius riggenbachi. Classification (NCBI taxonomy): domain Eukaryota; kingdom Metazoa; phylum Chordata; class Amphibia; order Anura; family Hyperoliidae; genus Hyperolius; species Hyperolius riggenbachi. The sequence goes on along the minus strand of NC_090653.1, from coordinate 63,880,045 downwards.
CCCAGACAAACTTTGATATTCACACCTTTTCCCTTGCCTACCCCTGGTGCCCCTCAGAAACTGGGGGGAGCCAACTTACAAGGGTCATAAAACAAGTGTGGACACCATACAGGGGCGTAACTAGAAATCACTGGGCTCCCCTGTGAAACTTTGGATGCCCCCCCCTCGCTTTCTGCACAGGTAAACTGAGAACCAATGTTATTCAATTGTCTAGTGTACACTTGATTGTGTTTTCACCATGCAGATAAGCAGTGAAGCACTACAGACATTTTCTCTATCAATTATATTAGCTTCTGTGATAAAACGTGCATGTTTTCACACATACAGACTACATGGTGTGCAGAAAACACATACAGAAAACTGACAGACGAGTGTGCTCCCAGCCTCAGCTTATTACACTCACTCTGTCCTCCTCTGATGGAGCAGAACTGCCTCTGCAGACGCCTCTGGCAGCATTGCTACAGTACACAGTACTTGGGGAGGGGTAGAGAGGATAGGGGCTGGGTGTTGCACACAAGAGCCTGCTGTAAACTGAATAGGGAATGTCTACAAATCTTTGTCTACAGCACTTTGAAAATTTTGTATGATTCCTTATCAGTGGCTGAGCAGATGCAGTCATTAGAACATCTGTGCAAAGAGCATAAAGTTGTTTTCCTCTCTGTGCCCTTATTTATCAGTCTCTCAGGTCAAGGAAAAGAAACTTCTCCCCCCATACGGCCCCCTGCGGCTTCTGAGTCCCCCTGCAACTGCCTCCCATGCAGGGTCTATTGTTACGCCCCTGACGCCATAATCTTCACACCCATAACAAGTGCAGTCACAAAAACACCTGATCTGAAGGATGGACTGATTTATTGGAGGGAGTGAAGTAGTAGTTGGAGCCCCCTTACTTCTCCGGCCCCCCTGCTTTTGCAGGGGCTTCTCCTTTGTAGTTACGCCCCTGTGAGTAGGGCCACAGAGAAAGTGTGGGATGCTGCACTAGGGGGCTGTGGGACTGCCATTTAATCTTTTTCCTATTTTTCACTATGGTAGTAGGGAGGAAGACACAGAAAAGAACAACCCAGTAGCAGGGCATCTGTGGCAAGCAGTGGGGTAGCAATAGAGGATGCAGAGTTTGTGACCGCACTGGGGCCCTTGAGCCAGAGGGGCCCACCAAGGGCCTTTCTTCATCCATCGTAGCTTTTTATTGGTGCTATGCTGATTTATGAACACCTCTCTATGTACATTACATAGTGGTATTTCTTAACAAACTGTTTCTTTACTCTTATAAACCTCTCTGACACTGAAACTGTCCTTGGTAGGTATTGGTGCTCCATATTAATAGAGTGCTTGGGGCCCCATGTAAGACTCGCATCGGGGCCCCAAGCTCTTTAGTTAGGTCACTGGTGGCAAGTAGTTGGATCGAAGTGGCACACCCTTCATAAATATCCTGGGTGCATTACCTATGTGGTAAGAGTGCCACCAAACGTGATATCAAAAAGTTTCAATCAGGTTAGCACACCAATGTTTTTCAAAAGTGAAAGCTTAATTTATTCCATCAGAAGTCCACATGTGACAGCTGACAATTGTTTCAGGTAGAAATGGGACACTTTGGGACCCAAAAAAATTGTCACTTATCACTAGGGATGCTCAATCGGATTCTGCGGAATTGAAATTTTGAAAATCATAAAACTGAAATCGGAAACCGATTCCGAGGATATCTGATTTACCGCCATTTTAGCCCAATCACAGAACTCGGAAGCAATGGACCAATCAAAGAATGCAGAATTTTTCTGCAAAAATCGGATCACCGTAGTAAATTTTAGACCAATCACAAGACTTTCTGTTTTTCCGATTTCTGTTTTCTGTTGAAAGAACTGACTATTAAAATACTCCTTGGAAATCGGAAAAACGGAAAACTGGAATTTCTGCAGAATTGGAAATGGGCATTTCCGATCATCCCTTCTTATCACTTGTGGACTGCCAATGGGATAAACTCCCACTACATAACGCATCATAAACTGAGCTTTCACTTCTGAAGAACGTTGGTGTGCTAGCCTGACACTTCGGGAGCAGGATCTGGTGTAGTTAGCATGGGAGTAAAGGGTTATAGTTCATTTTGTGTGTATTTTCTCACAGCTTTCAGGTTGTCGATGTTAAGGCTGCCAATACCAGAGATTCCAGGGCAAGGAGTCCCAGGGCCACCCCTTACTACTCACGGCCAACCATGGCTGATGGTCACACTCTTGTGGTCACCTTCTGGCTTCAGAGCTGGGGTACTGAGATGATTAAGTTGTCCCAGCTGGGGGGGACAAGGGTGTAAGCTCTAAGGCCCCGTTCACACTGCACGCGTTTCCAGCCGCGTTTTGGAAACTCGTGCAGGTGACCGACAATCAGGACATCCATCAGACATTGCATAGAGTGCACTGTCTGATGTTCACACTGCATGCGTTCCGGACCTGTGCGGTCCAGGAACACATGCTGCACACATTTTTTGCAAAAACGCGTGGCTGTCCCATTCACTTTTCAGTGATGGGATCAGCCACGCAACGCACACAAACGCGGATGGCATGCGGTCGCATGCGTTGCGTTCCGCACGCATGGCCATCCGCGTTTGTGATGTGAACGGGGCCTAAAATACTTGAAGGGGGCTGTAACTATAACTCTTACAAGAGGTGCCTAATATAGGAAATGTCACTAATGTATAGGCAAGGAATAGGGCTTACCTCCAAATTGAAGAGAACGCAGCCATGACTGGTATAATGGAGGTATAGACTTTATTTATGAGACGTTTTGTAGCATCGGCTCCCTCAGGTAACAAGTCTGCAAGTCTAAATCAAGTAAAATAGTTTCAAATTTGTTGATTTTGAGTCCTGAGTCTGACAATGAATGCGATTCCCTGGTCTCACTACATAACACATCCTGTCATCTTGTTAACAAGCATTTACACTTTCCAGTAGAAAATAGTGATTCTCCTAGGCCAAAACGAACTATCGGAGGCGCCCAAAGATTTGTTCTAATCTCTAAATAGTACTGTGTAGCAGTAGATAATTCTTACCTCCATAAAAGAACAAACCACATGGGTAAATATAACGGTTAAATGATGCACAATAGGACAACACGTTTCATGGATGCTCGTCTGCTTCCTCAGGTTAAAAACAAGTGCCTACGTTTCCAGCAGTCACCTCTCTTGCTCGCCGGCTAGAGGGGCGCTCACACCCATGACTGCTGCAAGGGCATTAATGCTGAAGAGGCCTGTGAAGTAAAAACAGGTATTTTTGGAGGCTTCAGACTCTCTTTAACCTGCTGAGCGGTCTGGACGAGCTCAGCTCGTCCAACACCGCCAGAGGCTGCCGCTCAGGCCCTGCTGGGCCGATTTTCGTCAAATAAAAAGCAGCACACGCAGCCGGCACTTTGCCAGCCACGTGTGCTGCCTGATCGCCGCCGCTCTGCGGCGATCCGCCGCGAGCAGCGGCGAAAGAGGGTCCCCCCAGCCGCCTGAGCCCAGCGTAGCCGGAACAAAAAGTTCCGGCCAGCGCTAAGGGCTGGATCGGAGGCGGCTGACGTCAGGACGTCGGCTGACGTCGATGACGTCACTCCGCTCGTCGCTATGGCGACGATGTAAGCAAAACAAGGAAGGCCGCTCATTGCGGCCTTCCTTGTTTATTCTGGGCGCCGATCGGAAGAACGCCTCCGGAGCGCCCTCTAGTGGGCTTTCATGCAGCCAACTTTCAGTTGGCTGCATGAAATAGTTTTTTTTTAATTTAAAAAAAACCCTCCCGCAGCCACCCTGGCGATTTAATCAGAACGCCAGGGTGGTTAAGCAATGCCAGTCACCTGGCTGTCCTGCTGGTCCTCTGTCTCTAATACTTTTAGCCATAGACCCTGAACAAGCATGCAGCAGATCATGTGTTTCTGACATTATTGTCAGGTCTGATAAGATTAGCCGCATGCTTGTTTCTGGTGTTATTCAGACACTACTGCAGCTAAATAGATCAGCCAGGCAACTGGTATTGTTTAAAAGGAAATAAATGTGACTGTCAGCCTCCATATTCTTCACTTCAGTTGTTCTTTAAGAAGGGGAGATCCAGGGGCCTAGCAGTCGGCGACGTTTGCTCCACAAATTTTCAATAGATTTCATGCTGAAATCTGTTGTAAATCTGTGTACACTGTGTGGGCAGCTATCGATCCATTTCTGAACAGATTTAATTGAAGAGGGATCCAGAGGCGGGACAAGGTCCTTCAGCACCCAAGGCTGAGACACCAAAGTGCGCCCCTCCATCCCTCCCACCCCAGCCGTCACACTCTGATTGCTATTAGACTAATAGGTCCCCCAAGGCCCCCAACCTCCCCAACACCTTAATCTCTAGTTATCTGGCATGCAGTCACTGCCATGTATCCCCTTTTCTTATTTCTTTCTGCTTCAAACACAATTAGGAATGACAGCTGAATGAATTGTGCGCCCCCTCCTACACTGCGCCCTGAGGCTGGAGCCTCTCCAGCCTATGCCTCGGCCCGGCCCTGGAGGGATCTATCGGATGGTCAATCTGGTGGCCATTTGTAAGTGTATGGCCACTTTAAAGCAGTAGGATTAGCCATATTATGCCAGGGTAAAAAAAACACATATATAAGTAGATAAATACTTGATCTACTTACATAACACATGTATTGTACTGTCCACGTTTTGATTTCAGTGAATGTTATATAGTAAATTAACCTCCTTAGCGGTAACCCCGTGCTGGACACGGGGTAAGCCGCCGCGGAGGATATATCAGTCCCCGATGGGGCGATTTTCAATCTGTAAACTGCCATACGCGCAGCTAGCACTTTGCTAGCCGCGCGTACAGCCTGATCGGCGCCGCCGTGCGGCGATGAGCTGCACGCAGCGGCGGAAGAGGCCCCCCGCCAGAGCCCTGCGCAGCCCGGACCAATCACTCCCGGGCAGCGCAAAGGGCTGGATCGGATGCTCCTGACGTCAGGACGTCGGCTGACATCCATGACGTCATTCCGATCGTAGCCATGGCGACAGGAGAAGCCAAACAGGAGATCACGTTATATACGCAATCCCCTGTTAGCTGTTGTTGCCGGCGGCGATCGGATTAGAGGGACATATGCGCCCTCTAGTGGTGTTTCATGTAGCTACCACTCAGGTAGCTACATGAAACAACAACAAAAAAAAAGACAAAAAAATTGCAATGCAGCCTCCTTGGCAAAAACAATGTACCGCCAATTCTGTTCCTGGTGGGAACCATGTCTTTTGCCCTCAGTTTGAGGTGAAATCATGATGTCATTTCTGCCCTTTACTTTTTTTCTTTTCTCCTCCAATAGCCGAGTCACCTCAGCCTTGCTTGTAAACACAAGTGGGCAGAGGATCGTGTTTCAGATGGCAGCTAGACAGGGAAATAAATGGAAGAGGAGGAATATATTAGATAAAAAGAACCCCCAGCATGCAACTGTTTGGCACTGACTATTAAAGGGCCAGTGCTCCTTAAGGAATACTATCGATTCACATATTTTTTTCAATTGACACAGGAATTGTTTGGGAAGTGCTGCTAAGTACTGGTGTATACATTTTAGTAGCAACTTCTTTGTTTACTGTTATCAAAATACATTCAAACTTTACTCAGAAAAAGTGGAATCAGCGCATCACCAGGCCGCCTCTGGATGGCCTCAGCTCAGAGATGCGCTGAGCCCCCCCAGGAACTACAAAACGCACCTTGAACCCAAACAGAGGCTCTGCATATACACCAAAGAAAAACTATCAAGTGGGAGCAGCTGACCAGAATTAAATCAAACATAGCAAAGAAATGAACAGCGCTACTTAAAAACAGATGAGTGCTTACCTGCAAAAAAGTGCACGCCCCACTCATGGGATTCAAATACACAATGAGCACACACATGACCTGTCTACCACTTGGAGGATGTTAGTTTCACTAACAATTTGCAATTTGTTAGGTACTTGTCCCTCCCACTGTCGTAGAAGTCTTTCCTCCATGGGAGGGGACCTAACACTAACTAAAACCTACCTATGCATATGCATAGCCTGGGCGCGCTACCAGTAAATTTAAATTTAAGAATTGCGCAGAAAAAGTGGAATCAGCGCATCACCAGGCCGCCTCTGGATGGCCTCAGCTCAGAGATGCGCTGAGCCCCCCCAGGAACTACAAAACGCACCTTGAACCCAAACAGAGGCTCTGCATATACACCAAAGAAAAACTATCAAGTGGGAGCAGCTGACCAGAATTAAATCAAACATAGCAAAGAAATGAACAGCGCTACTTAAAAACAGATGAGTGCTTACCTGCAAAAAAGTGCACACCCCACTCATGGGATTCAAATACACAATGAGCACACACATGACCTGTCTACCACTTGGAGGATGTTAGTTTCACTAACAATTTGCAATTTGTTAGGTACTTGTCCCTCCCACTGTCGTAGAAGTCTTTCCTCCATGGGAGGGGACCTAACACTAACTAAAACCTACCTATGCATATGCATAGCCTGGGCGCGCTACCAGTAAATTTAAATTTAAGAATTGCGCAGAAAAAGTGGAATCAGCGCATCACCAGGCCGCCTCTGGATGGCCTCAGCTCAGAGATGCGCTGAGCCCCCCCAGGAACTACAAAACGCACCTTGAACCCAAACAGAGGCTCTGCATATACACCAAAGAAAAACTATCAAGTGGGAGCAGCTGACCAGAATTAAATCAAACATAGCAAAGAAATGAACAGCGCTACTTAAAAACAGATGAGTGCTTACCTGCAAAAAAGTGCACACCCCACTCATGGGATTCAAATACACAATGAGCACACACATGACCTGTCTACCACTTGGAGGATGTTAGTTTCACTAACAATTTGCAATTTGTTAGGTACTTGTCCCTCCCACTGTCGTAGAAGTCTTTCCTCCATGGGAGGGGACCTAACACTAACTAAAACCTACCTATGCATATGCATAGCCTGGGCGCGCTACCAGTAAATTTAAATTTAAGAATTGCGCAGAAAAAGTGGAATCAGCGCATCACCAGGCCGCCTCTGGATGGCCTCAGCTCAGAGATGCGCTGAGCCCCCCCAGGAACTACAAAACGCACCTTGAACCCAAACAGAGGCTCTGCATATACACCAAAGAAAAACTATCAAGTGGGAGCAGCTGACCAGAATTAAATCAAACATAGCAAAGAAATGAACAGCGCTACTTAAAAACAGATGAGTGCTTACCTGCAAAAAAGTGCACACCCCACTCATGGGATTCAAATACACAATGAGCACACACATGACCTGTCTACCACTTGGAGGATGTTAGTTTCACTAACAATTTGCAATTTGTTAGGTACTTGTCCCTCCCACTGTCGTAGAAGTCTTTCCTCCATGGGAGGGGACCTAACACTAACTAAAACCTACCTATGCATATGCATAGCCTGGGCGCGCTACCAGTAAATTTAAATTTAAGAATTGCGCAGAAAAAGTGGAATCAGCGCATCACCAGGCCGCCTCTGGATGGCCTCAGCTCAGAGATGCGCTGAGCCCCCCCAGGAACTACAAAACGCACCTTGAACCCAAACAGAGGCTCTGCATATACACCAAAGAAAAACTATCAAGTGGGAGCAGCTGACCAGAATTAAATCAAACATAGCAAAGAAATGAACAGCGCTACTTAAAAACAGATGAGTGCTTACCTGCAAAAAAGTGCACACCCCACTCATGGGATTCAAATACACAATGAGCACACACATGACCTGTCTACCACTTGGAGGATGTTAGTTTCACTAACAATTTGCAATTTGTTAGGTACTTGTCCCTCCCACTGTCGTAGAAGTCTTTCCTCCATGGGAGGGGACCTAACACTAACTAAAACCTACCTATGCATATGCATAGCCTGGGCGCGCTACCAGTAAATTTAAATTTAAGAATTGCGCAGAAAAAGTGGAATCAGCGCATCACCAGGCCGCCTCTGGATGGCCTCAGCTCAGAGATGCGCTGAGCCCCCCCAGGAACTACAAAACGCACCTTGAACCCAAACAGAGGCTCTGCATATACACCAAAGAAAAACTATCAAGTGGGAGCAGCTGACCAGAATTAAATCAAACATAGCAAAGAAATGAACAGCGCTACTTAAAAACAGATGAGTGCTTACCTGCAAAAAAGTGCACACCCCACTCATGGGATTCAAATACACAATGAGCACACACATGACCTGTCTACCACTTGGAGGATGTTAGTTTCACTAACAATTTGCAATTTGTTAGGTACTTGTCCCTCCCACTGTCGTAGAAGTCTTTCCTCCATGGGAGGGGACCTAACACTAACTAAAACCTACCTATGCATATGCATAGCCTGGGCGCGCTACCAGTAAATTTAAATTTAAGAATTGCGCAGAAAAAGTGGAATCAGCGCATCACCAGGCCGCCTCTGGATGGCCTCAGCTCAGAGATGCGCTGAGCCCCCCCAGGAACTACAAAACGCACCTTGAACCCAAACAGAGGCTCTGCATATACACCAAAGAAAAACTATCAAGTGGGAGCAGCTGACCAGAATTAAATCAAACATAGCAAAGAAATGAACAGCGCTACTTAAAAACAGATGAGTGCTTACCTGCAAAAAAGTGCACACCCCACTCATGGGATTCAAATACACAATGAGCACACACATGACCTGTCTACCACTTGGAGGATGTTAGTTTCACTAACAATTTGCAATTTGTTAGGTACTTGTCCCTCCCACTGTCGTAGAAGTCTTTCCTCCATGGGAGGGTACCTAACACTAACTAAAACCTACCTATGCATATGCATAGCCTGGGCGCGCTACCAGTAAATTTAAATTTAAGAATTGCGCAGAAAAAGTGGAATCAGCGCATCACCAGGCCGCCTCTGGATGGCCTCAGCTCAGAGATGCGCTGAGCCCCCCCAGGAACTACAAAACGCACCTTGAACCCAAACAGAGGCTCTGCATATACACCAAAGAAAAACTATCAAGTGGGAGCAGCTGACCAGAATTAAATCAAACATAGCAAAGAAATGAACAGCGCTACTTAAAAACAGATGAGTGCTTACCTGCAAAAAAGTGCACACCCCACTCATGGGATTCAAATACACAATGAGCACACACATGACCTGTCTACCACTTGGAGGATGTTAGTTTCACTAACAATTTGCAATTTGTTAGGTACTTGTCCCTCCCACTGTCGTAGAAGTCTTTCCTCCATGGGAGGGGACCTAACACTAACTAAAACCTACCTATGCATATGCATAGCCTGGGCGCGCTACCAGTAAATTTAAATTTAAGAATTGCGCAGAAAAAGTGGAATCAGCGCATCACCAGGCCGCCTCTGGATGGCCTCAGCTCAGAGATGCGCTGAGCCCCCCCAGGAACTACAAAACGCACCTTGAACCCAAACAGAGGCTCTGCATATACACCAAAGAAAAACTATCAAGTGGGAGCAGCTGACCAGAATTAAATCAAACATAGCAAAGAAATGAACAGCGCTACTTAAAAACAGATGAGTGCTTACCTGCAAAAAAGTGCACACCCCACTCATGGGATTCAAATACACAATGAGCACACACATGACCTGTCTACCACTTGGAGGATGTTAGTTTCACTAACAATTTGCAATTTGTTAGGTACTTGTCCCTCCCACTGTCGTAGAAGTCTTTCCTCCATGGGAGGGGACCTAACACTAACTAAAACCTACCTATGCATATGCATAGCCTGGGCGCGCTACCAGTAAATTTAAATTTAAGAATTGCGCAGAAAAAGTGGAATCAGCGCATCACCAGGCCGCCTCTGGATGGCCTCAGCTCAGAGATGCGCTGAGCCCCCCCAGGAACTACAAAACGCACCTTGAACCCAAACAGAGGCTCTGCATATACACCAAAGAAAAACTATCAAGTGGGAGCAGCTGACCAGAATTAAATCAAACATAGCAAAGAAATGAACAGCGCTACTTAAAAACAGATGAGTGCTTACCTGCAAAAAAGTGCACACCCCACTCATGGGATTCAAATACACAATGAGCACACACATGACCTGTCTACCACTTGGAGGATGTTAGTTTCACTAACAATTTGCAATTTGTTAGGTACTTGTCCCTCCCACTGTCGTAGAAGTCTTTCCTCCATGGGAGGGGACCTAACACTAACTAAAACCTACCTATGCATATGCATAGCCTGGGCGCGCTACCAGTAAATTTAAATTTAAGAATTGCGCAGAAAAAGTGGAATCAGCGCATCACCAGGCCGCCTCTGGATGGCCTCAGCTCAGAGATGCGCTGAGCCCCCCCAGGAACTACAAAACGCACCTTGAACCCAAACAGAGGCTCTGCATATACACCAAAGAAAAACTATCAAGTGGGAGCAGCTGACCAGAATTAAATCAAACATAGCAAAGAAATGAACAGCGCTACTTAAAAACAGATGAGTGCTTACCTGCAAAAAAGTGCACACCCCACTCATGGGATTCAAATACACAATGAGCACACACATGACCTGTCTACCACTTGGAGGATGTTAGTTTCACTAACAATTTGCAATTTGTTAGGTACTTGTCCCTCCCACTGTCGTAGAAGTCTTTCCTCCATGGGAGGGGACCTAACACTAACTAAAACCTACCTATGCATATGCATAGCCTGGGCGCGCTACCAGTAAATTTAAATTTAAGAATTGCGCAGAAAAAGTGGAATCAGCGCATCACCAGGCCGCCTCTGGATGGCCTCAGCTCAGAGATGCGCTGAGCCCCCCCAGGAACTACAAAACGCACCTTGAACCCAAACAGAGGCTCTGCATATACACCAAAGAAAAACTATCAAGTGGGAGCAGCTGACCAGAATTAAATCAAACATAGCAAAGAAATGAACAGCGCTACTTAAAAACAGATGAGTGCTTACCTGCAAAAAAGTGCACACCCCACTCATGGGATTCAAATACACAATGAGCACACACATGACCTGTCTACCACTTGGAGGATGTTAGTTTCACTAACAATTTGCAATTTGTTAGGTACTTGTCCCTCCCACTGTCGTAGAAGTCTTTCCTCCATGGGAGGGGACCTAACACTAACTAAAACCTACCTATGCATATGCATAGCCTGGGCGCGCTACCAGTAAATTTAAATTTAAGAATTGCGCAGAAAAAGTGGAATCAGCGCATCACCAGGCCGCCTCTGGATGGCCTCAGCTCAGAGATGCGCTGAGCCCCCCCAGGAACTACAAAACGCACCTTGAACCCAAACAGAGGCTCTGCATATACACCAAAGAAAAACTATCAAGTGGGAGCAGCTGACCAGAATTAAATCAAACATAGCAAAGAAATGAACAGCGCTACTTAAAAACAGATGAGTGCTTACCTGCAAAAAAGTGCACACCCCACTCATGGGATTCAAATACACAATGAGCACACACATGACCTGTCTACCACTTGGAGGATGTTAGTTTCACTAACAATTTGCAATTTGTTAGGTACTTGTCCCTCCCACTGTCGTAGAAGTCTTTCCTCCATGGGAGGGGACCTAACACTAACTAAAACCTACCTATGCATATGCATAGCCTGGGCGCGCTACCAGTAAATTTAAATTTAAGAATTGCGCAGAAAAAGTGGAATCAGCGCATCACCAGGCCGCCTCTGGATGGCCTCAGCTCAGAGATGCGCTGAGCCCCCCCAGGAACTACAAAACGCACCTTGAACCCAAACAGAGGCTCTGCATATACACCAAAGAAAAACTATCAAGTGGGAGCAGCTGACCAGAATTAAATCAAACATAGCAAAGAAATGAACAGCGCTACTTAAAAACAGATGAGTGCTTACCTGCAAAAAAGTGCACACCCCACTCATGGGATTCAAATACACAATGAGCACACACATGACCTGTCTACCACTTGGAGGATGTTAGTTTCACTAACAATTTGCAATTTGTTAGGTACTTGTCCCTCCCACTGTCGTAGAAGTCTTTCCTCCATGGGAGGGGACCTAACACTAACTAAAACCTACCTATGCATATGCATAGCCTGGGCGCGCTACCAGTAAATTTAAATTTAAGAATTGCGCAGAAAAAGTGGAATCAGCGCATCACCAGGCCGCCTCTGGATGGCCTCAGCTCAGAGATGCGCTGAGCCCCCCCAGGAACTACAAAACGCACCTTGAACCCAAACAGAGGCTCTGCATATACACCAAAGAAAAACTATCAAGTGGGAGCAGCTGACCAGAATTAAATCAAACATAGCAAAGAAATGAACAGCGCTACTTAAAAACAGATGAGTGCTTACCTGCAAAAAAGTGCACACCCCACTCATAGGATTCAAATACACAATGAGCACACACATGACCTGTCTACCACTTGGAGGATGTTAGTTTCACTAACAATTTGCAATTTGTTAGGTACTTGTCCCTCCCACTGTCGTAGAAGTCTTTCCTCCATGGGAGGGGACCTAACACTAACTAAAACCTACCTATGCATATGCATAGCCTGGGCGCGCTACCAGTAAATTTAAATTTAAGAATTGCGCAGAAAAAGTGGAATCAGCGCATCACCAGGCCGCCTCTGGATGGCCTCAGCTCAGAGATGCGCTGAGCCACCCCAGGAACTACAAAACGCACCTTGAACCCAAACAGAGGCTCTGCATATACACCAAAGAAAAACTATCAAGTGGGAGCAGCTGACCAGAATTAAATCAAACATAGCAAAGAAATGAACAGCGCTACTTAAAAACAGATGAGTGCTTACCTGCAAAAAAGTGCACACCCCACTCATGGGATTCAAATACACAATGAGCACACACATGACCTGTCTACCATGACCTGTCTACCACTTGGAGGATTCCACTTTTTCTGCGCAATTCTTAAATTTAAATTTACTGGTAGCGCGCCCAGGCTATGCATATGCATAGGTAGGTTTTAGTTAGTGTTAGGTCCCCTCCCATGGAGGAAAGACTTCTACGACAGTGGGAGGGACAAGTACCTAACAAATTGCAAATTGTTAGTGAAACTAACATCCTCCAAGTGGTAGACAGGTCATGTGTGTGCTCATTGTGTATTTGAATCCCATGAGTGGGGTGTGCACTTTTTTGCAGGTAAGCACTCATCTGTTTTTAAGTAGCGCTGTTCATTTCTTTGCTATGTTTGATTTAATTCTGGTCAGCTGCTCCCACTTGATAGTTTTTCTTTGGTGTATATGCAGAGCCTCTGTTTGGGTTCAAGGTGCGTTTTGTAGTTCCTGGGGGGGCTCAGCGCATCTCTGAGCTGAGGCCATCCAGAGGCGGCCTGGTGATGCGCTGATTCCACTTTTTCTGCGCAATTCTTAAATTTAAATTTACTGGTCGCGCGCCCAGGCTATGCATATGCATAGGTAGGTTTTAGTTAGTGTTAGGTCCCCTCCCATGGAGGAAAGACTTCTACGACAGTGGGAGGGACAAGTACCTAACAAATTGCAAATTGTTAGTGAAACTAACATCCTCCAAGTGGTAGACAGGTCATGTGTGTGCTCATTGTGTATTTGAATCCCATGAGTGGGGTGTGCACTTTTTTGCAGGTAAGCACTCATCTGTTTTTAAGTAGCGCTGTTCATTTCTTTGCTATGTTTGATTTAATTCTGGTCAGCTGCTCCCACTTGATAGTTTTTCTTTGGTGTATATGCAGAGCCTCTGTTTGGGTTCAAGGTGCGTTTTGTAGTTCCTGGGGGGGCTCAGCGCATCTCTGAGCTGAGGCCATCCAGAGGCGGCCTGGTGATGCGCTGATTCCACTTTTTCTGCGCAATTCTTAAATTTAAATTTACTGGTAGCGCGCCCAGGCTATGCATATGCATAGGTAGGTTTTAGTTAGTGTTAGGTCCCCTCCCATGGAGGAAAGACTTCTACGACAGTGGGAGGGACAAGTACCTAACAAATTGCAAATTGTTAGTGAAACTAACATCCTCCAAGTGGTAGACAGGTCATGTGTGTGCTCATTGTGTATTTGAATCCCATGAGTGGGGTGTGCACTTTTTTGCAGGTAAGCACTCATCTGTTTTTAAGTAGCGCTGTTCATTTCTTTGCTATGTTTGATTTAATTCTGGTCAGCTGCTCCCACTTGATAGTTTTTCTTTGGTGTATATGCAGAGCCTCTGTTTGGGTTCAAGGTGCGTTTTGTAGTTCCTGGGGGGGCTCAGCGCATCTCTGAGCTGAGGCCATCCAGAGGCGGCCTGGTGATGCGCTGATTCCACTTTTTCTGCGCAATTCTTAAATTTAAATTTACTGGTAGCGCGCCCAGGCTATGCATATGCATAGGTAGGTTTTAGTTAGTGTTAGGTCCCCTCCCATGGAGGAAAGACTTCTACGACAGTGGGAGGGACAAGTACCTAACAAATTGCAAATTGTTAGTGAAACTAACATCCTCCAAGTGGTAGACAGGTCATGTGTGTGCTCATTGTGTATTTGAATCCCATGAGTGGGGTGTGCACTTTTTTGCAGGTAAGCACTCATCTGTTTTTAAGTAGCGCTGTTCATTTCTTTGCTATGTTTGATTTAATTCTGGTCAGCTGCTCCCACTTGATAGTTTTTCTTTGGTGTATATGCAGAGCCTCTGTTTGGGTTCAAGGTGCGTTTTGTAGTTCCTGGGGGGGCTCAGCGCATCTCTGAGCTGAGGCCATCCAGAGGCGGCCTGGTGATGCGCTGATTCCACTTTTTCTGCGCAATTCTTAAATTTAAATTTACTGGTAGCGCGCCCAGGCTATGCATATGCATAGGTAGGTTTTAGTTAGTGTTAGGTCCCCTCCCATGGAGGAAAGACTTCTACGACAGTGGGAGGGACAAGTACCTAACAAATTGCAAATTGTTAGTGAAACTAACATCCTCCAAGTGGTAGACAGGTCATGTGTGTGCTCATTGTGTATTTGAATCCCATGAGTGGGGTGTGCACTTTTTTGCAGGTAAGCACTCATCTGTTTTTAAGTAGCGCTGTTCATTTCTTTGCTATGTTTGATTTAATTCTGGTCAGCTGCTCCCACTTGATAGTTTTTCTTTGGTGTATATGCAGAGCCTCTGTTTGGGTTCAAGGTGCGTTTTGTAGTTCCTGGGGGGGCTCAGCGCATCTCTGAGCTGAGGCCATCCAGAGGCGGCCTGGTGATGCGCTGATTCCACTTTTTCTGCGCAATTCTTAAATTTAAATTTACTGGTAGCGCGCCCAGGCTATGCATATGCATAGGTAGGTTTTAGTTAGTGTTAGGTCCCCTCCCATGGAGGAAAGACTTCTACGACAGTGGGAGGGACAAGTACCTAACAAATTGCAAATTGTTAGTGAAACTAACATCCTCCAAGTGGTAGACAGGTCATGTGTGTGCTCATTGTGTATTTGAATCCCATGAGTGGGGTGTGCACTTTTTTGCAGGTAAGCACTCATCTGTTTTTAAGTAGCGCTGTTCATTTCTTTGCTATATTCAAACTTTACTGACGCCAAAACTGACGGCTGACTGAGCCATGAGGAGAGGGGAAATTCCCCTCACACTTGATCAGTTAACTTTATGTGTAGCTCTGTGTGTGACAGAGAAGAGAGCTCCCAACAGCTGCAGCTCCTGTGTCCTGTGTTTCTGACTGAGGTGTCTGAAGAGAGCAGAGGAAATGTAGCTAATTGTCACAGTTTTTTCATATTGTTTTTGCTTTCAGAGTTTGATATGTTTGATATTTGCTTTCTGTAGTCTGATATGCAACTCTGGCTGTGCATTGAAGCAGACACCCCTTCTGCAATTGATTTGTCCCAATATAGCTAAATCCTACCCTCAATCCTACCCTAATCCTGATATTTAACATGAAAAGTAGGAAAATGTTTACACAGCTACTTAGACATTATTTGCACACTCTAATTTTAGAACACTTGGGTATCGAGAGTATTCCTTTAAGTATGTGATAACTCCAAACCATAACAGCAGAAAAAGTTTTGAAAGTTTTGAATGCAGGATTAGCATCTTTTATCACTTAATACACTCAGACCAGTTGCTGCTGAAATTTGATTTTTATGGTGACAATACCGCTTTAAAGGACTACTGAAGTAGGAAGAATATTGAAGTTGCCATATTTATTTCCTATTAAACAATACCGGTTGTCTGGCAGTCATGCTGGTCTATTGGGCTGCATTGGTGTCTGAATCACAACAGAAACAAGCTTGTGACTTATCCTGTCGGATCTGACAATAATGTCAGAAACACCTGATCTGCTGCATATTTGTTCAGGGTCTATAGCTAAAAGTATTATGCTGGGAATACATGGTATGTTTGTACCACTCGATTGAGCCATTAGAAGGCTTGATTGATCATTTCCGACATGTCCGATCACCAGCCGGATCAATTCTGCGCTCGGTACCGCAGGCGGGACAATGGAAAAAGATAAGGAAAACGAGCAGAAGATAAGAGAATCACCCACGGGGACGAGCGGGAATCAATCTGGCGGCATAATCGAGCGGTACAAACCGTGTATTCCCGGCATTAGAGGCAGAGGATCAGCAGGATAGCCAGGCAACTTGTATTGCATAAAAGGAAATAAATATGGCAGCCTCCATATGCCTCTCCCTTCAGTTGTCCTTTAACAGAGAGAAGAAAATTCTATTTGACACCAAACATCATACTGTCACCATGGTTTACAGCAAGCTTTCATAAATAAAATAAAATAAAAGACTGAAGCTAAAAATAATTAATGTCATTCAGCTTCAGAACGACTGGTTTAGTGATGATATACGTTGTGTAGATTCTCGTAATGAAGTGCAATAACCCTGTAAGGTTAAACAGGCTATCAGGATGCTTTAATTAACTATTTTGTGTAGTATAAAAACAAAGAAAAAAAATCAAAGACTATTAGCAGTTGCTAGGGAGTCTTAAGGGTCAGACAAAGCACTCCAACGCCAAGACAGAATGATGGAAAAAACAAAACCATCTGAGATAGAGGTACCATAATAACTGTGTGCAGAAATAGCAGTTTTAAAGTACTCAATCCACTAATTGAGTGCCTTGGTGAGATTTTCTTCCTGGAATGGGAATTTGGCGCTCTTAGGGTGCGCATTAGAAACCAGCGCCACACCTGCCTTCCATCCTTCCAGTGTACTAAAATCCTTGAAGACGAAAAAAAGTCATATGGAGTAAAAATTAATGATCAAGAAAATTAACATTGGTAATTGAAAAACCCTGTTTGACGCGATTAAATGGTCCCCTGGGAAGAGCTGATTCCCTGCTACAAATTCCAGACCTTTAAATATGCAGTGAGCTGGAATGTAGCGGTGCTATCAGACTGCAGTCAATAACGTTATTATATGTAAAACACCACGGGAAGTTGGCTGTAGGTCAGGATGATGCTGTGCAAGGTTTGCTGCATGGAGCATGGAGCCTCCAGATGCCGGAGAGATGGGCGGGAGGCTGATGCTAATTCAGCGCTATAGGTAGCTGTTCTCATTATACTTAGCAATATGGATAGCTAGCTCTATTATACATATATCTCAGCAGCACATCAAACTGTGGCGTTAGGAATTCATACTACGGAATCATTTATATAAATCACCAAAGGTGCGTAGGTTGTCCAGCCATAGTCATAGCCTAGTCCTATTAGTCTTATTAGTGAACACGTTCTGGGCCTTGTTTAGCAACAGGCAGTGGCGTAGCTAAGGAGCTGTGGGCCCCGATGCAAATTTTACAATGGGGCCCCCCCATGCACTCTATACATAACAATTGATACGGCGCACCAAAACCTGCCACTGTCAACTACAGTGTCAGAGGGGCAAGAAGGGGATGGGGAACAGTTTGTCAATGATAAGCACTATTCAAAGTATCTGTAGAAGTGATTATTCTGAGCACAGGACCAATTGAGAGCTAATACTGTAGTTGAGAGAGAGCCCTCTGGCCCAAGGGCCCCGATGCGACCGCTACCTCTGCACCCCCTATTGCTACGCCCCTGGCAACAGGGATTACCTTTTACCTTGTTAAAACAGCACAGGAGATTTGGGCGCAGCTGGCGCCACCATAGGCCATAATAGGAATTACGGCTATAGCAGCGGTCAGTGAGGAACGTCGGCGCCGCCATAAGCAAGAGCGAAAATTACTTTTAAAACACATTCATCTGCCAGCAATAGCTGGAAGCCAAATTACATCATTCCCTACCATCCACATGAACCTGGAGGGGGAATAGTAATTAACGCCTCCAGGACTTGTGCAGGAGCTGGGTTAGCCGTATATCTGCTTTATCCTGCGCCCAAATCTCCCGGCAGTGATTTCATAGGTATGCCCCTGTAGACACATAGGACATAATCAAACTCTTTGGAGATTATGGGATTCATGAATAGAAATCATCAGAGAATTTAAAGGGGACCTGTAATGCCTGGTACACACCATACAATTTCCCGTCAGATAGACGTGTTGAATAGGTAATTTCTGACAGGTCGATCTGATTTCCGATCGTTTTTCTGATCGATTTTGTGTAGATGTGATCGGAAAGTCGATCAGAAGAAATGACGAAAATCAGATTGGACCTGTCGAAAATGATCTTTTCGACCCGTCAATCTGATGGAAAACTGCATAGTGTGTACCGGGCATTACAGCTCAGAACATAAAAAAATGATTCAGGATACCCATTGTTACTTTCATTAAAGCGGATCCGAGATGAAAAACGAACTATAACAAGTAACTTGTCTATATATTGTATCTAAAGTTTAGATAGTTTACACAGCAAATATAGCTGCAAACAGCTTTAATAGAAAATGATTATTTCTTCCTGTGATACAATGACAGCAGCCATGTTGTTTGTAAACATTACACAGAGGCAGGCTTATCTGTATCTTGATCACTAAGCCTGTGAAAAAAAAAATAATCCCCCTCCTCCCCTCTGCCTCTGAAATCAATGGCTAGTAACACCTCCTCCTCCTCCTGCCCAGACTGAGCTCCCATGAGCCCTTGCTACTGCCAATGCTCTCTGAAAACCTGTGGGCGTGGTTTATTTCGTTTATAGGGAATTAAAGTATTAAAACAAAAACAGAAAAGTATTTGGCTTGAGGAATGCCCTATAAACAATAGGAAAGGAACACAGTTATGCAATGAGTAAAAGTTCACCTCGGATCCACTTTAACCTGGTTTCTGTATCAAAAATGCTTCTTGTAACTATTTATTGCTGTATATTGTTGTGTAACTCCTCCTTCCCAGTGATGTTTAGCCTAGGTTGTGATGTCACGCATCCTTCTGCCCCAAAGCACTCTGGAAGATTGACTGTGGGGAGGAGGGCATCACACAAATTCATCATGCCAGCAGTAAAGAAGCAAGCATTACTGATAAACTTAAAGTGACCACACACCATACAATTTTCTAAATTTCTTTTTAGTTCAAGGATTACAATCTTTCTGATTGATTGTAATATTTGAAAAATTTGACCAATGTACCACACATGTGTTAAGATTTTCCCCAATCATGAAAAAAGAACATTGCTTGGGTGTATATATTAAGAAATTGACAATCTACCCTACACCATTCCATTTCATAAAAATTGATCAGAAAAATCCACCACTCCTGATCGACTTATAACAGAAAGAAATTGGGAAATTCTTTTGGATTTCTTGCTTGAATAATCCGATCGTTTTTTTATCAAATTGCTTTAAAATCAGATTCATTTATTGTATTATGGGTGGCCACCTTAAAAGTAACCTTAAGTCAAAAATAAAAAATGAGTTTTACTCACCTGGGGCTTCCCTCAGCCCCCTGCAGCTGATCAGTGCCCATGTAGAGTCGCTCTGAAGCTCCTGGACCCGCCGGCGGCTACTTCCGGTTTTGCCGTCACTGGCTGCCAGGCTAGGAACGCGAGTGATTCTTCGCGTTCCCAGCTACAATAGCACCCCCTATACTGCTATTGCAGCCTTCCCTGCCACAATAGCAGTATAGGGGGTGCTATTGTAGCTGGGAACGTGAAGAATCACTCGCGTTCCTAGCCTGGCGGCTGGTGACGGCGAAACCGTAAGTAGCCGCCGGCGGGTCCTGGAGCATCGGAGCGACTCTTTGTGGGCACCGATCAGCTGCAGGGGGCTGAGGGAAGCCCCAGGTGAGTAAAACTCATTTTTTATTTTTGACTTAAGGGAATCAGGGTGATTTTAAAATAGACAAAGTTTGGCTAAACAAATGACAACTCAATAATATTAGTGGCTGGATACTGTACTGGTTAAGGGCTCTGCTTTGGACATGGGAGACCAGGGTCTGAATCCTGGCCAGTAACCTATTCAGCAAAGGAGTTCAACACAAGACTTTCTAACACTGCCTCTTGAGCGTGGCTGTAGCTCTTGAGTGCTTTGAGTCCGACAGGAGAAATGCACTATACAAATGTTTAGATGAATATTGTGAAAAATAAGCAATTATATGCATTGAGTTTTGCTCAGGAAATTTCCCTTTTGAGTCTCTTTAAGTGATCCAGTAAACCTCATCTCAGTTGATTAAAATGTATGTGCTATTAGGTGCCTTATTTAATTACAATAATTACTAGGGTTAAGGGCTGGTTATTGTTTTGCTCAGGCAAATTACAAATTGCATGAATCAATTGCACTGCACTGCTGAGGAAATATTAGCTCACTCAGCAGTGCGAGAAAGAACTGCCAAATGTCTTTTTTTAAAACCATCCTAGTGTTCTTTTCTTCTGATTCACTTAGTGAATTTACATGTTGGAGATGGTGTTTACCTCAAAAATGTCTACATTGGTCACTGGTCAGCACTGTGGACAGGTCAACTCACTACAGTGGCATGCGAAAGTTTGGGCAACCTTGTTAATCGTCATGATTTTCCTGTATAAATTGTTGGTTGTTACGATAAAAAAATGTCAGTTAAATATATTATATAGGAGACACACACAGTGATATTTGAGAAGTGAAATGAAGTTTATTGGATTTACAAAAAGTGTGCAATAATTGTTTAAATAAAATTAGGCAGGTGCATAAACTTGGGCACTGTTCTCATTTTATTGATTCCAAAACCTTTAGAACTAATTATTGGAGCTCAAATTGGCTTAGAAAGCTCAGTGACCCCTGACCTACATACGCAAGTGAATCCAATTATTAGAAAGAGTATTTAAAGCGGATCCGAGATGAAAAACTAACTATAACAAGTAACTTGTCAACTTGTCTATATATCTTATGTACAGTTTGCAAAACTGAATACTGCATACTGCTTTAATAGAACATGATTATTTCTTCCTGTGATACAATGACAGCAGCCATGTTGTTTGTAAACATTACACAGAGGCAGGCTAATCTGCACCATCAGCACTCAGACTGAAAAAAACCTAACTCCCCCTCCTCCTCCCTCCTCCCCTCTGTCTCTGAAATCTCTAGCTAGTAATACCTCCCCCTCCTCATGCCCAGACTGAGCTCCCATGAGCCCTTGCTACTGCCAAGGCTCTCTGAAAACCTGTGGGCGTGGTTTATTTAGTTTATAGGGAATTAGAGTATTAAAACAAAAACAAAAAAGTATTTGGCTTGAGGAATGCCCTATAAACAATAGGAAAGGAACACAATTATGCAATGCGTAAAAGTTCACCTCGGATCCACTTTAACCTGGTTTCTGTATCAAATATGCTTCTTGTAACTATTTATTGCTGTATATTGTTGTGTAACTCCTCCTTCCCAGTGATGTTTAGCCTAGGCTGTGATGTCACGCATCCTTCTGCCCCAAAGCACTCTGGAAGATTGACTGTGGGGAGGAGGGCATCACACAAATTCACCATGCCAGCAGTAAAGAAGCAAGCATAACTGATCAATTTAAAGTGGCCACACACCATACAATTTTCTAAATTTCTTTTTAGTTCAAGGATTACAATCTTTCTGATTGATTGTAACATTTGAAAAATTTGACCAATGTACCACACATGTGTTAAGTTTTTTCCCAATCATGAACAAAAAACTCTGAGAACATTGCTTGGGTGTATATATTAAGAAATTGACAATCTACCCTACACCATTCCGTTTCATAAAAATTGATCAGAAAAATCCACCACTCCTGATCGACTTATATCAGAAAGAAATTGGGAAATTCTTTTGGATTTCTTGCTTGAATAATCCGATCGTTTTTTTATCAAATTGCTTTAAAATCAGATTCATTTATTGTATTATGGGTGGCCACCTTAAAGGTAACCTTAAGTCAAAAATAAAAAATGAGTTTTACTCACCTGGGGCTTCCCTCAGCCCCCTGCAGCTGATCGGTGCCCACGTAGAGTCGCTCTGATGCTCCTGGACCCGCCGGCGGCTACTTCCGGTTTGCCGTCATTGGCCGTCAGGCTAGGAACGCGAGTGATTCTTCGCGTTCCCAGCTACAATAGCACCCCCTATACTGCTATTGCGGCCTTGCCACAATAGCAGTATAGGGGGTGCTATTGTAGCTGGGAACGTGAAGAATCACTCGCGTTCCCAGCCTGATGGCTGGTGATGGCGAAACTGGAAGTAGCCGCTGGCGGGTCCAGGAGCATCAGAGCGACTCTATGTGGGCACCGATCAGCTGCAGGGGGCTGAGGGAAGCCCCAGGTGAGTAAAACTAATTTTTTATTTTTGAGTTAAGGTTCACTTTAAGGGAATCAGGGTGATTTTCAACTAGACAAGGTTTGGCTAAACAAATGACAACTCAATAATATTAGTGACTGGATAGTGTACTGGTTAAGGGCTCTGCTTTGGACATGGGAGACCAGGGTCTGAATCCTGGCTAGTAACCCATTCAGTAAGGAGTTCAACACAAGACTTTCTAACACTGCCTCTTGAGTGGCTGCAGCTCTTGAGTGCTTTGAGTTCCGACAGGAGAAATGCACTATACAAATGTTTAGATTAATATTGTGAAAGATAACCAATTATATGCATTGAGTTTTGCTCAGGAAATTTCCCTTTTGAGTCTCTTTAAGTGATCCAGTAAACCTCATCTCAGTTGATTAAAATGTATGTGCTATTAGGTGCCTTATTTAATTACAATAATTACTAAGGTTAAGGGCTGGTGATTGTTTTGCTCAGGCAAATTACAAATTGCATGAATCAATTGCACTGCACTGCTGAGGAAATATTAGCTCACTCAGCAGTGCGAGAAAGAACTGCCAAATGTCTTTTTTTAAAACCATCCCAGTGTTCTTTTCTTCTGATTCACTTAGCGAATTTACATGTTGGAGATGGTTTTGTAAATGAATGTGTGTAGAACTCACGTGTTCCTGTATGTATACGTCCACATAGGTTGTCAATAAAGATAGTTCTCCTCCGCACTCCTCATGAGTTGTAATGATAATGACGGCAACTCCAGATTCCTGCTTCCACGCCTTGACAACCTATGTGGACGTATACATACAGGAACACGTGAGTTCTACACAGTCTGCTTTAGCATAAACAACAGAGAAAGCGATGTGCACATAACTAATATTTTTTCAAGGAACTGTCTGTACACCTTTGCCATTAAGCTGGAGCATATACTGTTCATATAGGTGCTAGATGGGAATCTGTCTTTTTGCAAGGAAACTGCTATTGCCACCGTTAGTACGGTATAAAGGACATTTCTGCAATTGAGATTGGCATTTCATCTACACATTGTGTGCTGCTTAATTTTAAAGCCAAGTTTTTTTACTTTTTTATGGAAGGGCCCTTCTAGGTATGTGTGGTGTGAAGGAGTGATGGGTCGGTTCATGTTTATTGCTGATGACACATGTTAATTGGGGACTGTTTTAGGTTGCTAAAAATAGATGAAATTTGGGGATCATCTAGCGCGTGTTAATTGTGTTAAAATTTCATGTTGGAGATGGTGTTTAACCTCAAAAATGTCTACATTGGTCACTTGTCAGCACTATGGACAGGTCAACTCACTACAGTGGGGTGCGAAAGTTTGGGCAACCTTGTTAATCGTCATGATTTTTCTGTATAAATTGTTGGTTGTTCCTCTGCTGACCCTCTCTGTCAAGCTCTTCACTGGCTACCAATTAATGAGAGGATTCAGTTCAAACTCTTAACCCTAACCTACAAAGCTCTCCACAATCTCTCTCCCCGGTACATCTCCTCACTAGTCTCCAGATACCAACCCAACCGCAATCTCAGATCTGCACACGAGCTTCTTCTATCCTCTTCTACAATTACCTCCTCACATTCACATGTACAAGACTTCTCACGTGCCTCACCCCTCCTCTGGAATGCCCTTCCACAACACATCCGCCACTCTCTCACCTTTGAAATCTTTAAACGCTCCCTCAAAACCCACCTTTTCCGACAAGCATATTCTCTAGCGTAGGCCATGCACCCACTAAATAACCTAATTACGCACTGCCTGTACATATACTGTATACTTCCCCACCCCTTGTTTCCACCTTATTCCTTTAGATTGTAAGCTTGCAAGGGCAGGGCTCTCACCCTTTTGTGTCATGGACTGTTATTAATTTAATTGCTTGCACACTGTTAGAAATTTATACATTTTAGTCATCATGTTAAATCAAATTGTAATCAGCAGTGCTGTATCTTGTATCAGTGTTCATATTTGATGTATATCATTGTCTGTATCATTATGTATCCCTTGTTTGTTTTCTTACATTGTACAGCGCCACGGAATATGTTGGCGCTTTATAAATAAATAATAATAATAATAATAATAAAAGATGTCAGTTAAATATATCATATATGAGACACACACAGTGGTATTTGAGAAGTGAAATGAAGTTTATTGGACTTACAGAAAGTGTGCAATAATTGTTTTAACAAAATTAGGCAGGTGCATAAATTAATAAATAAATAACAAAGAAATGAAATCAATATTTAGTAGATCCTTCTTTGCAGAAATTACAGCCTCTAAACGCTTCCTGTAGATTCCAATGAGAGTCTGGATTCTGGTTGAAGGTATTTTGGACCATTCCTCTTTACAAAACATCTCTAGTTCATTCAGGTTTGATGGCCTCCGAGCATGGACTGCTCTTTTGAACTCACGCCACAGATTTTCAATTATATTCATGTCTGAGGACTGCGATGGCCATTCCAGAACGTTGTACTTGTTCCTCTGCATGAATGGCTTAGTGGATTTTGAGCAGTGTTTAGGGTTGTTGTCTTGTTAAAAGATTCAGCCTCGGCGCAGCTTCAGCTTTGTCACTGATTCCTGGACATTGGTCTCAAGAATCTGCTGATACTGAGTGGAATACATGCGTCCCTCAACTTTGACACGATTCTCAGTCCCTGCACTGGCCACACAGCCCCACGGCATGATGGAACCACCACCATATTTGACTGAAGGTAGCAGGTGCTTTTCTTGGAATGCTATGTACTTTTTCCTACATGCATAACTCATCTTGTTATGCCCAAATAACTCAATTTTAGTTTCATCAGTCCACAGCACCTTATTCCAAAATGAAGCTGGCTTGTCCAAATGTGCTTTAGTATACTTCAAGCGGCTCTGTTTGTGCTCTGCGGCTTTTTCTGCATCACTCTCGCATACAGCATCTCCTTGTGTAAAGTGCGCTGAATGGTTGAATGATGCACAGTGATTCCATCTGCAGCAGGATGATGTTGTAGGTCTTTGGTGCTGGTCTGTGGGTTGACTCTGACTGTTCTCACCATTCGTCGTTTCTGTCTATCTGAGATTTTTCTTGGTCTGCCTCTGCCACTTCAAGCCTTAACCTGAACTGAGCCTGTGGTCTTCCATTTCCTCAATATGTTCCTAACTGTGGAAACAGACAGCTGAAATCTCTGAGACAGCTTTCTGTATCCTTCCCCTAAACCATGATGGTGAACAATCTTTGTCTTCAGGTCATTTTAGAGTTATTTTGAGACCCCCATGTTTTACTCTTTAGAGAAAATTAAAAGAGGAGGAAAACTTACACTTGACCCCGTTAAATACTCTTTCTAATAATTGGATTCACTTGTGTATGTAGCTCAGGGGTTACTGAGCTTACTAAGCCAATTTGAACTCCAATAATTAGTTCTAAAGGTTTTGGAGTCAATAAAATGACAACACTGCCCAAATGTATGCACCTGCCTAATTGTATTTAAACAATTATTGCGCACTTTTTGTAAATCCAATAAACTTAATTTCACTTCTCAAATATCACTGAGTGTGTCGCCTATATGATATATTTAACTGACTTTTTTTATCCTAAGAACCAACGATTTATACAGGAAAATCATGATGATTAACAAGGTTGCCCAAACTTTTGCATCCCACTGTAAAGGTGCATTTTTACAGTTTTGCATCCATCACTATTTACAAGCTTAGAATTTAAAAAATAATAGTAATATTCCCTCTTCACATGCATAATTAAAAAGTTCAAACCCTTAGGTAACTATTTATATTTCGTTTTTTTGTTTTTTTATTGCAATTTTTTTTATATAAATAGCAAGCTCTCTCGCTTACAGGAAGTAAAGGGAGGTGGGGAAACTGTTTCTTTATTAAGATCAGGGCTTCTAAAAGAAGCCCGTCGGTCTTTCTAATGGGGACTTTGATCAATGAATGAGAACTGTGTTCCCATTCATTGATCACCGGGCTAACCGGCGGCACTGGAGTGCGCAGGCGCAGCAGTGCAGATGCAGCCTTTTGGACATAATAGCAGCTTCCAAAAGGTGAAAGTAGTTAAGCACTATGGACAGTTCCTAGCACTAGAGATCAATGAGATGCAGATCATTCCAAATTATTGCAAGGTTATGCAAATCCTGTCTGTAAATATATGCTTGAAAATGGACTAAACCAATTAAACCTTGGTGGGACTTGATTAGTCCACTTTCAAGCTGCATACATTTGCATTCAACATTTACATAACCCTGCATTAATTCGGGATTATTTTCATCTCATTGACCATCTCTATTCAGCACTATGAACATCTGCTGTCACTAGTTTCAGCGCTATACACAGGATCTTCTCAAAAAATTTGCATATTGTGATAAAGTTCATTATTTTCTGTAATATGCTGATAAACATTAGACTTTCATATATTTTATATTCAAATACACACAACTGAAGTAGTTCAAGCCTTTTATTGTTTTAATATTGATGATTTTGGCATACAGCTCATGAAAACCCAAATTTCCTATCACAAAAAATTAACATATTTCGTCCGACCACTAAAAGAAAAGTGTTTTTAACACAAAAAAAAAAGTCAACCTTCAAATAATTATGTTCAGTTATGCACTCAATACTTGGTCGGGAATCCTTTTGCAGAAATGACTGCGTTAATGCGGCGTGGCATGGAGGCAATCAGCCTGTGGCACTGCTCAGGTGTTATGGAGGCCCAGGATGCTTCGATAGCGGCCTTAAACTCATCCAGAGTGTTGGGTCTTGCGTCTCTCAACTTTCTCTTCACAATATCCCACAGATTCTCTATGGGGTTCAGGTCAGGAAAGTTGGCAGGCCAATTGAGCACAGTAATGCCATGGTCAGTAAACCATTTACCAGTGGTTTTGGCACTGTGAGCAGGTGCCAGGTCGTGCTGAAAAATGAAATCTTCATCTCCACAAAGCTTTTCAGCAGATGGAAGCATGAAGTGCTCCAAAATCTCCTGATAGCTAGCTGCATTGACCCTGTCCTTGATAAAACACAGTGGACTAACACCAGCAGCTGACATGGCACCCCAGACCATCACTGACTGTGGGTACTTAACACTGGACTTCAGGCATTTTGGCATTTCCCTCTCCCCAGTCTTCCTCCAGACTCTGGCACCTTGATTTCTGAATGACATGTAAAAGTTGCTTTCATCCGAAAAAAATACTTTGGACCACTGAGCAACATTCCAGTGCTGGTTCTCTGTAGCCCAGGTCAGGCGCTTCTGCCGCTGTTTCTGGTTCAAAAGTGGGTTCATGCTTCCATCTGCTGAAAAGCTTTATGGAGATGAAGATTTCATTTTTCTGCACGACCTGGCACCTGCTCACAGTGCCAAAACCACTGGTAAATGGTTTACTGACCATGGCATTACTGTGCTCAATTGGCCTGCCAACTCTCCTGACCTGAACCCCATAGAGAATCTGTGGGATATTGTGAAGAGAAAGTTGAGAGACACAAGACCCAACACTCTGGATGAGCTTAAGGCCGCTATCAAACACCTGAGCAGTGCCACAGGCTGATTGCCTCCATGCCACGCCGCATTGAAGCAGCCATTTCTGCAAAAGGATTCCCGACTAAGTTTTGAGTGCATAACTGAACATAATTATTTGAAGGTTGACTTTTTTTGTTTTAAAAACACTTTCCTTTTATTGGTCGGATGAAATATGCTAATTTTTTTAGATAGGAAATGTGGGTTTTCATGAGCTGTATGCCAAAATCATCAATATTAAAACAATAAAAGGCTTGAACTACTTCAGTTGTGTGTATTTGAATCTAAAATATATGAAAGTCTAATGTTTATCAGTACATTACAGAAAATAATGAACTTTATCACAATATGCTAATTTTTTGAGAAGATCCTGTATAGTTCCTACCAATGCTGCTATAACTAGATTCAATATAATGGACAGCTTTTACCAATTCAGCACTATGGAAAGCTGCTATCGTTAGATTCAGCACTATGGAAAGCTGCTATCATTTGATTCAGCACTATGGAAAGTTGCTATCATTAGATTCAGCACTATGGAAGCTGCTATCATTTGATTCAGCACTATGGAAAGGTGCTATCATTAGATTCAGCACTATGGAAAGCTGCTATCATTAGATTCAGCACTATGGAAAGCTGCTACTACTAGGTTCAGCACTATGGAAAGCTGCTACTACTAGGTTCAGCACTGTGGACAACTCAACAACTATATTCAGCACTATGTAAAGCTGCTACTACTAGGTTCAGCACTGTGGACAACTCTTTCCGTTATATTCAGTAATATGAAAAGCTGCTATCCCAATATTCAGCACAATGGACAGCTTCTACAAATTCAGTAATATGGAATGCTGCTATCACTAGATTCAGCACTATGGACAGCTCCTACCCATTCAGCACTATGTAAAGCTGCTGCTGCTACTACTAGGTTCAGCACTGTGGACAGCTCAACAACTATATGCAGCACTATCTAAAGCTGCTACTACTTGTTTCAGCACAATGGACAGCTCTTGCTGCTATATTCAGTAATATGAAAAGCTGCTATCCCAATATTCAGCACAATGGACAGCTTCTACAAATTCAGTAATATGGAATGCTGCTATCACTAGATTCAGCACTATGGACAGCTCCTACCCATTCAGCACTATGTAAAGCTGCTGCTGCTACTACTAGGTTCAGCACTGTGGGCAGCTCTTACCACTATATTCAGTACTATGAAAAGCTGCCATCACAAGATTCAGCACTGTGGACAGCTCCTACCAGCTCAGCAGTATGGAAAGCTGCTTTCACCAGATTCAGCACTAAAGCTGCAACTACTATATTCAGCACTATGGATAGCTCCTACCAATTCAGCAGTATGGAAAGCTGCTATCACTAGATTTAAAGAGACACTGCAGTGGGAAAAAATGATGATGTAATGAATTGGTTGTGTAGTACGGATAATTACTAGAACATTAGTAACAAAGAAAATATTCTCATATTTTTATTTTCATAACTTTTTTTTATAACATTGCATCATTCTCTAATATTTACAGTTTACACACTACTCAGCATTCTAAATGATTTTACAGAACGGGCAAGTGAACTTTTTAACGCTTCTCTGCAAAGAAAAAGAAAATACAATGACTGACAGTTGAGATAATAAGCTTCAGAAGACAGAGCTCTCTGGGACTTTGAAAGTCGTGGAGCTCAATGGCTCTTTTGCATAGATAACAACTGAAGTTTCTTAACTCTTCCTGTACTTGAAACAATATTAGACGTATGTCTCTGCTCTTAATGTTTTATTTCTTAGCTGTACTACACATACAAATCATTATATCATAATTTTTTCACTTCAGTGTTTCTTTAAAATGTTTCTATGGCTATATTTAAAAAAAAAAAACTGACACTTACCTAGGGCCTCTACCGCCCCCTGCAACTGTCCTGTCCCGCTCTGTCCTCTACGATCCTCCGTTTCCCGCCACCAGTCATGGTCCAATTATTCGTCTAACTAGTATGCAACTGTGCCTGCGTGGCCGCATGCGTCCTCACTCCCGCTCGCATCTCCGGAAGCTTACTGCACACGTGCAGTATGAGAAAGCTTCATACTGCGCCTGCGCAGTAAGCTCCTGGAGACGCAAGTGGGAGCTAGGACATGCGTAGCCACGCAGGCACAGTTGCATTCGTCTAGTTAGACAAATAATTGGACCATGACCAGTGCCGGGGAACGAAGGATCGTAGATGATGGCGCAGGACAGGACAGCTGCAGGGGGGGAGGGGGGGTTGAGACCCTAGGTAAGTGTCAGTTTTTGTTTTTTAAATATATCCACAGAACCCCTTTAAAGGAATAGTAACATGAGAAGAATGTGGAGGCTGCCATATTTATTTCCTGTTAAACAATACTAGGTGCCTGTTAGCCCTGTTTATCTACTTAGCTACAGCAGTCTCTAAATAACACAGGAAACAAGCATGCAGCTAATCTTGTCAGATCTGACAATAATGTCAGAAACATCTGATCTGCATATACATACATATTGTTCAGTGTATATGGCTAAAAGCTGGATAGCTAGGCAACAGGTATTGCTTAAAAGGAAATAAATATGCCAGCTCCCAAATTCTTCTCACTTCAGTTGTCCTTTAAGGCTGTGGACAGATCATCTCATTACTTTCAGCATTACGGCTCCTAGCATAACTTCCACAACACATAATGTTCCCTCTCGTTCTGCTGTAAGCATATTTCAGTCAGCACTATGTACAATTCCTACCACTACATTCAAGGACAGCTAAAGCAAGAGGGATATGGAGGATATAATATTTATTTCCTTATAAGCAATACCAGTTGCCTGGCTGTCCTTCTGATCCTCTACCTCTAATGCTTTTAGCCATAGACCCTGAACAAGCATGCAGCAGATCAGATGTTTCTCACATTATTGTCAGATCCGATAAGATTAGCTGCATGCTTGTTTCTGGTGTGATTCAGACACTACTGAAGCCAAACAGATCAGCAGGCCTGCCAGGCAACTGGTATTGTTTAACAGGAAATAAATATGGCAGCTTCCATATTCTTCTCACTTCAGTTGTCACTTCAGCCCCTACCACTAGATTGAATACCATGGAAAGCTTCCGCCCGAATATTCAGAATCAGAATCAGAATAGGTTTTATTCACCAAGCCGGACCCAAAGTCATGCCCGGAATTGGGGTTGGCACAGAAGATGTAAAAACAGCTCAGGAGGGAAGACAAATTGCTATGACAGATTCAGAACTATAGACTAAGACAGAACAGACATAATAAACATAAACAAATCATTATTGTCCGTGCAGAGCTGGGCGGCTAAACACTGTGATGCTGGAGGCCGGGGCCTCTGTTCTAGCAGAGCCATTTAATAGAGTTCAGAAGGTTGACAGCCGAGGGAAAGAAAGTGTTCTTGTGCCTAGCTGTCTTGGTGGATATGACCCGAAGTCTCTTCCCCAGTGGGAGCCGGCTAAAGTAGCGGTGGCCCGAGTGTGAGGGATCACTTGCAATTCTTTGAGCCCTGGAACGCAGTCTGGAGTAGAAGAGGCAGTCAAGCGGGGGGAGGAGTTTCCCTATGATTCTCTCTGCTGACCTGATGACTCTCTGTAGCTTGTATCTGTCGCTGCACTCTGGACAATTTATACCACTAGATTCAGTATTATGAACAACTCTTACCAGCATTATGGACAGTCTTATTACTAGATTCAAGACCATGGACAGCTACTTAGCTACTCTCTATCCATATCTTAAAGTGAATCTGAGATGAAAAACTAACTATAACAAGTAACTTGTCTATATATCTTATCTAAAGTTCAGATAGTTTACACAGCATATCTAGCTGCAAACAGCTTCAAAAGTTTATGATTATTTATTCCTGTGATACATTGAGGGCAGCCATGTTCTGTTTGTCACATTGTCACAGGCTGAGGGCTGGAGATGCTATCAGCTTGCCTGTGTGTAAATTTAGTCTCCTCCCTCCTCCCCTTTGCCTCTGAAATCAATGGCTAGTAACCTCCTCCTCCTCCTGCCCAGACTGAGCTGCCATAAGCCCTTGCTACAGTACCAAGGCATAAAAGGAGCTGTGGCGTGGCTTGTTTAGTTTATAGGGAATTAGAGTATTAAAACAAAACAAAAAATGATTTGACTTGAGGAATGCCCTATAAACTATATGAAAGGAACACAATTATGCAATGAGTAAAAGTTTATCTCGGATCCACTTTAACTTATTTCAGCACTGAGGACAGTTCCTTTGTTTTCAGCAATAGGTTTACCTCTTTTTGCTATAGTCAGCACAATGGACCACTTCTCACAATTATGTTCAGTTTTTGTACATACACATCTCCTCTCAGCGTACTCAGTAGAAGGGAGAACTCCGCTCGCCACGTACAGCACCACAGGCAGCTCCCCGCGTGATCTAAGGAATGTTAGCAATCGATACATAGAGCTGAAGTGAACTGTAAATTAGATTGTCTCCCCCCTGGTGACATTTCTCTATTGTCGTTCTCATCATAACTGTGACAGCTGACTCCGGCCCCCGAAGGATACCCACATTATTTGTTCTACATTATGTGAAGTTGTTGGAAACTGAAAAAGGTCAGAATCGTGGTAGGAGCCATAAATCAGGGAAAGAGAGGCTGGGTTGGAAGACGTGGGTGCAGCGTACCAGGCAGGATTTACTACAGGTGACTCTTCAGGCCTCACATATACACTGGTCTTTACCTTGCTGGAGGCATTGAGGCAATGTGCGGCGCACTCAGCATGTTAATGAGCTTTTTGCCCAACTGTTAAAAGCAATGCACTTTAATGTATAAATGATGCAGGTGTATAAAGAAACAAAACAGAAAAACAAGAAAAAGCACATTAAAGTTGGGCCACTGGAGAACATTCAGCTGTTGGCAAACTACCAATTACAGCACAATGTTCATTGAATTTTACAGATTGCTGCTAATTTAAAACTGCAGAGAAATTCAGAAATGCAGAAAATGTGGTGTTAGAATCAGCTGCTATTATATCACTTCTGCGCTTTATGGTACACCACACCGGTTATGAATTGTCTGATCCCCTTGAAT
Source organism: Hyperolius riggenbachi (assembly GCF_040937935.1). Lineage (NCBI taxonomy): Eukaryota > Metazoa > Chordata > Amphibia > Anura > Hyperoliidae > Hyperolius > Hyperolius riggenbachi. Next base: position 63,847,035 of record NC_090653.1, on the reverse strand, counting down.
GGATTTGCTCATCTTTATGTGGGGTGCTGTGATGCAGACATTGACTGACACACATTGACTGAAACACTGATGAATGAAACACATTACCAGACAAAGACAACGGCACAAGCGCTGACTGAGACCCAGTCATGCACTGCAATATTACTGACAGACAGAGGAAGCACAGACAGACAAATAGATAGATGATAGACAAACTGTGGACAGATAGATAGATAGATAGATAGATAGTAGACAAATAATGGATAGATAGATAGATAGATAGATAGATAGATTGATAGATGTAATAAGTAGACTGATTTATTGACACTGTGTGTGGATAGAATAGATAGAAAAAAAAGATGGGCATTGTGAACAGAATGATACTGCAGAGATAGATGGATAGATAGATATATAGATAGATGTTGATGCACTAACCACTGGTAATATTGCTCTGTGCAGGCAGTTCATGGCAACATTTCAGTTACAACCGCCAGCAGTGTACTGTGCATTACGCAGTTAGTACAACGCATGCTACATGGGTAATGTGAGTATTGCTATGGAAAATGCGCGTTACGCTTCTTCAGGAAAGTTCACATTAATCAGGTACTGTGGCTAGTAAAGTAATACATTATACACTGCTGGCAGTAGTAACAGTAATATTGCTGTGTGATAGTAGTCTTTTACTTTAAAGTTAATTCCACTAGGTTTTGGCTGTATTGATTGGTGGGTTGCACAAACACATGGGGCCTAATTCACTAAACTTTGCTGTGTGCTGATAGCGTATGTTAAATCTAACGCACTGCAGTGTATGACATATAACACGCATAATGTAGATTACGTGAAAACTACTACATGTTTTGGTAACATGTGCCCATAACGTTTAGGCATTGCTAGTGATGTATAATAATAGGAGCACACATTACCTGTAATAGCATTCATGTTATGCATAATGCATTGCCAAGCGTTAAACTATAGGTGCCTTATCAGTGCACATTGAAAGTAATTCATTAAGCCTAAGGTGTGTTATGTGCAGAGCCAGTCAATAATTACTGCCACATCTGCTCCTTTAACGACCCACAAATTGATAATTTCTTGGTGGTGTTCGATCTGTGGAAGAAGAATTCACTCCTGGTTAATGGAGAGATTGAGCATATTGATCGAATCTTTCAACCGTTACAGCCCAAAGCTGGCCATACGCTATTCAATTATCACTTTTGCTGTTTGATCGTTAATTGATCGATATAACAAACTATTGTTTTATGATCAACTAAAGTCTAACATTGCAGATCAATCTTGCAACCATTTTTTGCACTTAATATCATATGGACGATTTATTGAACAAAAAATTTATCATAAATGTTTAAATCCACCTTAATTTCTGATTAATTAGACATTTTGTCTAATAAAATGTCTAATTGGGCAACATTTTTTTTACAGTGCGATTCACATATTTTTTTCAATTGACACAGGCATTTTTTGGGAAGTGCTGCTAAGTACTGGTGTATACATTTTAGTAGCAACTTCTTTGTTTACTGTTAGCAAAATACTTTCAAAGTTTACTGGCGCCAAAACTGACGGCTGACTGAGCCATGAGGAGAGGGGAAATTCCCCTCACACTTGATCAGTTAACTCTATGTGTAGCTCTGTGTGTGACAAAGAAGCGAGCTCCCAACAGCTGCAGCTCCTGTGTCCTGTGTTTCTGACTGACGTGTCTGAATAGAGCAGAGGGTATGTAACTAATTGTCACAGCTTTTCATACTGTTTTTGCTTTCAGAGTTTGATATGTTTGATATTTGCTTTCTGTAGTCTGATATGCAACTCTGGCTGTGCATTGAAGCAGACACCCCTTCTGCAATTGATTTGTCCCAATATAGCTAAATCCTACCCTCAATAAATTACAGTTTTTGCCTCTGATATTTAACATGAAAAGTAGGAAAATGTTTACACAGCTACTTAGATATTATTTGCACACTGTCATTTTAGAACACTTGGGTATCAATAGTATTCCTTTAAGTGTTATATTACTATGCCCACTAATATGGCTGGTATAACCATTCTGATTACAGTCCCACCCCTGGGAATGGATCATCCACAGACAGTTCTGACTGAAATAATCAATGCTTTATATATACACCAAGGATTATGTAGAGGTAAGCAGACTCTGATTGGTCAGAGGCAGCTACTGAGGCTTCAGATTATAATCAGCTCCACTTGATGTGTGGCCTTGAGAGCTCGTTCACACTAAGGGCGTTTTTGCCCTTTTTTCAAGCACGAGCGATTTTCAAAATTGCCCTAACGACGCTTGTGCAATGATTCCCTATGAGAGAGTTCTCAACTGAGCGGTTCATTTCTGATCCGCTCAGCAAAGCGATGCCTGTACAATTTTTCAGCTATTTTTCCTCAATGGAAGGTATAGGAAAGACGCAAAACGCTCACAAAATCGCTTTGTGCAATGATTGCGTTCACGTTTTTAAGAATAAATACATTGTATTTATTATTTTCTGGGTCAAAGAGTTCACTTCCTGACTTGCATCAGGGAGTGAATGAAAAAATGGAAAAGAAACGCTTAGAAAACCGTTTTGCACAAAAACAAATCGCCCACTCAAGCACCAGGAATCTAAAAGACACGCCAAAAACCGTCCAACGCTAACGGCCAAGCGAACGGAACGCAATGTGAACGAGGCCTGAGGGAAGGGCCTGCTGTGATAGGCTAGCTATGATCACAACAACACTTCTAAATATCTCAGCATTGAAAGAAGTGACTAATCATCAATACAATTAGATGCAAATGCTTTCAAGTTGATGCAGCATTATGCAAATTTTGTATGCACATTTATGCAGCTTAAAAATGAACCAACCAATCCTGCTGAAATAAAATTTGATTGGTCCATTTTTTCAAGCTGCATACATTTGTATAGAAAAATGTGCCTAACCCTGCATCAACTCCAAATTATTTGCATCTAACTGACCATATCTAGTCAGCAATAACTAGATAACTATAATGAGGCAGCCTTGTATGCTGATGATCAATGGTGTCTGAGGCCCTCCTTCCCAGTTTAGTGGTGACTGTTCCAGTGACTCACTCCTCCTTTGGTGTGCCATGCACTGACTCATGGGTTGCTTGGCCTTTGCAGTGTGTCCGGGAGCCGGACTGTTGGCAGAGTTAGATGGATTTCCTGCTCTTAAAGGACATCCGGGGTGAAAATAAATAAACTGATGAGAAAAACAATTGTATCTCTCCTCTTTCTCCATTTTTTTTTTATCCCACAGTTTTATTTTATATTTAAATCTAGTTTTTAAGTTTTCACTGTGTCATTGTCTCTGCTCAATGACACCTTCCTTGAAGTATGCCAGAGCTCAAATCTATGAATTATTGACCCTTTTTAGTGTTGTCCTTTACAAGTATCCGGGGATTTTCTTTGCCTGGTTAGATCTGAACAATTTGTTCTGTAAGACTAATGAGACACCTTTAAAGTGTACCAGAGACTTAAAATAATAAAAGATGTATATATACCTGGGGCCTCCTCCAGCCCCATGTGCACGGATCGCTCCCACACCGACGTCCTCCACTGCCTACAGTTCCGGTACCGGGTCCCATCAGCCAGTCACAGCCAGTCTGTGCAAGTGAAATGCACTCTCTACGTAACTCTCCTGCGGCCACTGGAAAATACATAGAGAGTGCACATCCTCTGGCGCAGACTGGCTGCAACTGGCCGAAGTACAGGACCCGGTACCGGAGCGGCAGGCAGCGGAGGACGGCGGCATGGGAGCGATCTGTGCGCATGGGGCTGGAGGAAGCCCCAGGCTTTTTGTTTTGAAATAGTGACCAGTACACACTGCAGTTAGTGTACTGCCAGTATAACCCCAAATAATGCTGGGTACACAAGATGCTATTTTCCATCCGATCGACAGGAAGCGGTTGATTATTTCCATCATGTCCGATCTGCACAATATTTTGCAGTTATCATGTAAAAATCGATCACGTTATCGATCGGGAGCAGTTTGGACATGTACACACGATGCAACTTCCTTGTCAGGTTACCCGTCAATCAGACAGGAAATGGCATTGTGTGTACCCAGCATTACATCCTATGCTGAACATACTGAAGCTTGTAGTATAAACTGAGGGATCTTGGCCTTATTTTAAGCACATTTTAATTATACGTGCAACAACAACTTAAACACACTTTAGCAGGGATAAGTGATGAAAGAGATGTTTGAGCTGCTATTATATCCCTTCATGCTGGCAATATGAGCCTTAGTTACAGATTACAGAGCTGCATGCTGTTACCACAGGGCGGAAGTAACGCATTCTGCTGGTATACAGTGATGCACTGTCATCTTCAGGTGTTGTAATGGGCCTATAGTGACTCCTCACTGAGCCGGTATCTGGCAGGCAGGCTCTGCTGTGTCAACACGAGGGAAGCCTCCCGCCCACTTCCTCCCGCTTTTAACACAGTTATTGGGCGCTGACATTTTCTGCGGTTGTTATTTTAATACCTGCCGCTCCAACCATCCCTCACTAAAGTGAATGAAGACCGATGAGACCCACTGAACGGGAGACCTGTCATTACATCCGTCACCACCGCTAATCTAAATGTCATTATAGATGATTAATCTGACAACGCCGCCCATTACGCCACCCGGTAACACGGAATCCTACAATACGACTTCCTTTTGAGTGACTGATTTGATAGACTTGTACTGAATCATTTCATTAAATCATTATCACCTTAAAATTACCCTTCCGACGAAATAACATGGTCTGTGCAGAAAGGTGCCGCCACGTTCGAAGCCCGCACCTCCACCGCTGATAAAAATGATACGGCCCCGCGACATTTGCATTTAAATGAAGGGCCGCTCTTGATGGGAACGCTTCTGCCATTATTTCAAAGTTTATTAAAAGTCGCCAATAAGTTCATTAGTGTTTTATTTTATGAGAGTGGCATGTGCTATATCACGCTTGACATTTGCAGATTTTGATGAATGGTCCCGAGGCTGAGGCAGGTCTTCTCGTTTCGGCTTCATCTCGGCACGGGGCCTCTGGAGCACCATAAGAACGAGCGGAGAGTCTAATGTTCTGCGCTCAGTAGTGAGGCGACGCTGATTTACTAACGTTCTCTTGAGCGGGGAAATAGTGGAGGATGTTGGAGAGAATAACTGAACCAGCATACCTAGACTGCATTTTTTTTTTTAGAAAAATATATAGGTAGTCTCTGGTTAGCAAATGAGTTAGGGACTATAGGTTTGTTCTTAAGCTGAATTTGTATGTAAGTCATTGTGTCCCTCTTTGCCTCCAGTGTCCCCCCTCTGTCCCCCTGTGCCTCCACTCAACCATCCTTTGTCTCCAGTGTCCCCTCCATCCTCCTGTGCCTCCACTGTGCCATCCTGTGTCTCCATTGTCCCCGTGCACCGTGCCATCTTGTATCTCCCTCTGTCCCCCCTGTTTCTCCACTTAGCTATTCTGTGTCTCCACTGTCCTCCTCTGTCCCCCTGTGCCTCTACTCAGCCATCCTGTGTCTCCTATGTCCCCCTTTGACCCTTTGTGCCTCCACTCAGCTATCCTGTGTTTCCCATGCCCCCCTTTGTGCCTCCACTCAGCTATCCTGTTTCTCCAGTGTCCCCCTCAGTCCCCCTGTGCCTCCTCTCTGCCATCATGTGCCTCCAGTGTCCCCATATTTCCCCCTGTGCACCACACTCTGCCACCCTATGTCTCCAGTGTATCCCTTTGCCCCCTTGTGCCTCCACTCTGCTGGTCTTGTGTCTCCAGTGTCCCCCTCTTTCCTTCTGTGCCTCCAACGTGCCTCCAGTGTCCCCCTCTGTCCCCCTTTGCCTCCACTGTGCTATCATGTGTCCCCCTCTGTCCCCCTGTACCTCCACTGTGCTGCTACTGTCCCCTTCAGTCCTCCTGTGCCTCCACTCTGCCATCATGTGTCTCCAGTGTCCCCCTCTGTCCCCCGGTTCCTCCACTCTGCTATCCTGTGTCTTCAGTGTCCTCCTCTGTCCCCCTTTGCCTCCACTCTGCCGTCCTGTGTCTCCAGTGTCCCCCTCTGTCCCCCTGTGCCTCCACTGTACCTCCAGTGTCCCCCTTTGCCTTCACTGTGCCATCATGTGTCTCCTGTGTCCCCCTCTGGCTCCCAGTGCCTCCACTCTGCCATCATGTGTCTTTAGTGTCCCCTTATGTCACCCTGTGTGTCCAGTGTGCCCTTCTCCCTATTGGCATTAATTCACCACTTAAAATGTCCCACACAACTCAGACAAGTTGTCATCCATCTTCTCCTTGAATATAAAAGTGACATCATTGGGACGGGTGTGCCGTTTGTATCAGCAAGTTGTTTGTTGTAAGTCAGGAAGAATCTAACCCAGAGACTACCTGTATCTGGTTTCATATAGTAAAACTGTGCAGCCTGATTGTGTAAAGAAATATAAATAATTGTTTCTGCAGAAATAACACCATTTTTTATTTCTCCATACTTATAAAAGTGACAATAAAAATTAAACAATCACCAGTTTTAGAAGGAGTTGACTCTTAATTGGGGAAAAAAACTAAAAAAATCATGGCATTCCATATCACCTGTGCTGAGAGCAATGTCTGCCAAGCACACACCACTACCTCTCCTGCATAGTTTTGTGATCAGTGATGTCACTTCCTACAGGGGAGTAACCTCCCCTTTATTCAGTTATAGTATTCACAGCTTCCTTGCAGGCTCTGCATTCAACACTGCTCTACTGTGCGGGATGTAACTGCAGGTGCCTGAAGGCATGGCGCCAGAGCCGAGACAAGGTTACCCAGCACCCAAGGCTGAGACACAAAAAGTGCGCCCCCTCATTCCCCCCACCCCAACAGTCACCCACTGATTGCTATTAGACTAAGAGGAGCCCCAGGCCCCTAACACCTTGATCTCTAGTTATCTGGCTTGCAGTCACTGCCATGTATCCCCTTTTCTTATTTCTCTCTGCTTCAAACACAATAGGGGAATGATATAGCTGAGTGAGTTGTGCGTCCCCTCCTAAACTGCGCCCTGAGCCTAAAGCCTCCCTCGCCTCTGCCTCAGCCCGGCCCTGCATGGCGCAGACTTAGGTGTGATAGTGAGCGTTTCCGGATGTTATAAACACATTTAAACTGATAACACATGCTAATCAAAGGGCTCGCTCAGATTTAAAGCAGAATGAAACCCAGCATTTCTTCTTTTGCTCTAATAGATTATTTACAGCATATTATATACAACCAGCTTTTTGTTTTTTACTAGAACAGCATTCAAAGGGTTACACACAGGACTTGGAAGTTCCCTGCCAGCAAAGCTGGACACATCCGAAGTGGAGATAATGTTATCTTGTATTTAATTATATCAAGTGAGGTATGTAAATAAACACTTCTCTGACACTGCAGGCTCTCCTGAAAACAGTCAAACAATCAGAAAGCATTTATGCTTACGTTAGAACATGAATAAAGCAGTTATAAATAAAATGCAAAGTCAGCTCTCAGAGAAAAAAAAGTGTACTTTGGGAACTTATAATTTCTAAATAAATAATAATACTTATGCACAAAAGCAAATATGATAACCATATGGCATATAAAAAGTAGGAAAACATGTTTTTATTGAATATTATGTCAGGGTTTCATACCGCTTTAACCACTTGACGACCACAGTGCTAACCCCCCCTAAAGACCAGGCCATTTTTTGCAGTACTGGGCTGTGCAGGCTTTTCAGCCCAGCCCAGCGATTGGACTCTCCTCCTTTTTTAGTCCCTAAGGGGACATGCTGCCGGAGGGGTCCGATCGCTGCGGCCCTTTATTTATTTTTTTTCCCCAGCCTCTATGAGGCTCTCTCTCCCTCCCTCCCCTTCTCTCCTCCCCTCCGTAAAGAGAGTTGAACAGGATGGCGATCCGTCCTGTTCCGCCTCTCATAGGCATCAGCCTATGAAAAGACGGCGCTCCCTGGCCAACCAGAGGCCGGGATCGGCGATCTCGTACAGTGCTGCCGGGGACCGCAGTGCTGTACAGTTGTAAACAAAGGAGATTTCTTTCCCCTTTCGTTTACAAACAGCCTGCTAGCCGCGATCGGCGGCTAGCAGGCTAATCACGGAACTCTGTTCCGTGAAGTGGCAGGGAACGATTGCGCATGCGCGCGGATGTTCCCTGGGAAACTGCAGCCACAGGTCTTGACGGCAATTGGCGTTAGGCGGTCCTGGGGCTGCCACCGTGGTCACGCCCATTGGCGTGAGGCAGTCTTAAAGTAGTTAAAGTGTACCTGAGATGGGGAGGTAGAGAGAACCAACCTGGGGCTTCCTCCACACCCTTCCAGGCTGATCGCTATGTTGCCGTCCTCCTCCGCGGCCTGGATCGTTTGGAATTTGGCTCGAAAGTCCTTCAATCGGGACTAGTCGGTGCAGGTGCAGTCTGGCCATGCACGCCTCCCCTTCACCTTCTGCGTACTGCAGACTACTATGGACATTTGGGGCCGAATTCCAGACGATCCAGGGAGCAGAGGAGTACGACGTGGGAGCAATCAGCCTGGAGGGGGCTGGAGGAAGCCCCAGGTATGTATCATTTTTCTCTCCCACCCCGTCTCAGGTTCCCTTTAAATGTATTAATCACAGGCATGAAAACACTGCCTGCATGCAAGCTTTTTCTAGACACCGTGTGCATTTTTACTGTAGCAGCTGAGAAAATGTGTGGACCTTTTGAGTAGTAAAAAAACGTGTAGCGCCCAGCCTTAGATATAAACCTTTGTTTGACATTTTTCGGTGCTTCACAAGTGATTTTGTAAGTTAAGCAAACATGAAAAGCAATAAAAGATTTACCGGTAATGTCTTTAAACTAACACAGAGAATCCAAAGGACATAGCCTCAAAACTAGTGGATAGTAATGTTGTAAGAGCAATGTTTCGCAGGAATGACTGGTTATACAGGTTTGAAGGATACCTTAGTCCTTATTAAAATCTAAAAATGACGTCCTGTGTGTGTGGGGGGAGGTGCTCATAGGCTTACCCGTGGCCCAGCGTCTGCCTCCGTTAACCTGCATTGCCTCCCCTTATCCTGTTTATGGTCGGAGTTGTCAGCGACCTTTGCCTCGGAAATACTGTGCTGCGCATGCATATGGTGCGTATGGTGCGCTGCACATGCGCATGGTGTCCTCTTGGGGCGGCTTGTGCACGTGCCATGACGTACCTGGCGCGCTCAAGCCACCCTAAAGGTGACCACTAATGGTCCAATTTCTAGCGAAAAATCGTTTGAGCGATCAGAAATTCTGATCGGAAGAAAAATCGTTCACCACACCATCAACGAACCAATCTTTGCTTCCTATCTATCACAACCAATCAAGAAAATCCAAATTTTGGACCTTTAATGGCCACCTTTAGAGGACACCATGCCCATGTGCAGCACAATATTTCTGGGGCACCCGACCACCTCGACCAGGAAGAGGATAACGGGAGGCAATGCAGGTGAACGGAGGTAGACATTGGGCCACAGGAGGTGCGGTAAGCCTATGCGCACCTCCCCCCCCCCCCCCCCCACACACACACACACACAGGGCATCATTTTTAGATGACTAAGGTATCCTTTAAGCATCTTGAAGCATGTTCAGCTCTCTATTTAAGTTTGTTTAGGTTTTTGCAATTAAAGTTAGGCCAAAACTGTGTTCTTTTTTTGTTAAGACCTGCTGGACAGTTTTTGATCTTTGGTGGATTTTTTTTTTACTATTTTTGTAATTTTATTATAATTAGAGTGATGTTTTAGTTTGCATCCAGCTATGAACATCTTAAAGTGTCTGTAAGTTCAAAAATAATTAAAAAATGCTTCATTTATAAAAATCAATACTTTTATCTAAAGTTCATCTTGTCCACTTACAGCCCAGTAGATTTGAAATCTATATTTCTGTATGAGTAATTAACTGCACAAAGCAGAAAGCATAGGAACTCTGGGGGGTAATCCCCAGCAGTAATCAGCAAACTAGCACACCCGCTAGCCATTGTGCTGTCAGAAAGGCTGTGAGGTATGTTTTATGTCTACTCATAAATCGGGGCATGCAATCTGAAATAATGCTTGTAAAAAAAATCATTGACTGAACAGATGTCTGTTCTATCAGCATGTAGGGTTTCACTTTTAAGTACCCCGAACCATGGTAAAATATTTAAAATAAAGCCCATATTAACTTTGATCAAATGTCCTGGTGCTGCTTGCTGTCATTGTGTCCCCCGTTACCGGTCTCTGGCCGTTTTTATTTTCACAAACACTGCTGCACATGGCAGACAAGGGCCCCGGACTTTTCATATTAGACGGATTCCTCCAGTTGAATATGAAGACCAGGGAGCTTTCCCCACATACAGTAGGATGCGAAAGTTTGGGCAACCTTGTTAATCGTCATGATTTTCCTGTATAAGTCATTGGTTGTTACGATAAAAAATGTCAGTTAAATATATTATATAGGAGACACACACAGTGACATTTGAGAAGTGAAATGAAGTTTATTGCATTTACAGAAAGTGTGCAATAATTGTTTAAATAAAATTAGGCAGGTGCATAAATGTGGGCACTGTTGTAATTGTATTAATTCCAAAACCTTTAGAACTAATTATTGGAATTCAAATTGGCTTGGTAAGCTCAGTGACCCCTGACCTACATACACAGGTGAATCAAATTATGAGAAAGAGTATTAAGGAGGTCAATTGTAAGTTTCCCTCCTCTTTTAATTTTCTCTTAAGTGTAGCAACATGGGGGTCTCAAAACAACTCTCAAATGACCTGAAGACAAAGATTGTTAACCATCATGGTTTAGGGGAAGGATACTGAAAGCTGTCTCAGAGATTTCAGCTGTCTGTTTCCACAGTGAGGAATATATTGAGAAAATGGAAGACCACAGTCTCAGTTCAAGTTAAGGCTCAAAGTGGCAGACCAAGAAAAAATTTGGATAAACAGAAGAGACGAATGGTGAGAACAGTCAGAGTCAACCCACACAGACCAGCACCAAAGACCTACAACATCATCTTGCTGCAGATGGAGTCAGTGTGCATCATTCAACCATTTGGCACACTTTACACAAGGAGATGCTGTATGCGAGAGTGATGCAGAGGAAGCCTTTTTACCGCCCACAGCACAAACAGAGCCGCTTGAAGTATGTTAAAGCACGTTTGGACAAGGCAGCTTCATTTTGGAATAAGGTGCTGTGGACTGATGAAACTAAAATTGAGTTATTTGGGCATAACAAGGGGTGTTATGTATGCAGGAAAAAGAACACAGCATTCCAAGAAAAACACCTGCTACCTACTGTAAAATATGGTGGTGGTTCCATCATGCTGTGGGGCTGTGTGGCCAGTGCAAGGACTGGGAATCTTGTCAAAGTTGAGGGACACATGGATTCCACTGAGTATCAGCAAATTCTGGAGACCAGTGTGCAGGACTCAGTGACAAAGCTGAAGCTGCTCCGGGGCTGGATCTTTCAACAAGACAACAACCCTAAACACTGCAGACTATCCATAAGGCATTCATGCAGAGGAACAAGTACAACGTTCTGTAATTGCCATATCAGTCTCCAGACCTGAATATAATTGAAAATCTGTGGTGTGAGTTAAAGAGAGCTGTCCATGCTCGGAAGCCATCAAACCTGAATGAACTAGAGATGTTTTGTAAAGAGGAATGGTCCAACCTTCAACCAGAATCCAGACTCTCATTGGAACCTACAGGAAGTGTTTAGAGGCTGTAATTTCTGCAAAAGGAGGATCTACTAAATATTGATTTCATTTCTTTTTTGTGGTGCCCAAAGTTATGCCCCTGCCTAATTTACGTTAAACATTTATTGCACACTTTCTGTAAATCCAATTAACTTAATTTCACCTCTCAAAAATCACTTTGTGTGTTTCCTATAATATATATTTAACCGACGTTTTTTATCATAACAACCAATGATTTATACAAGAAAATCATGCTGATTAACAAGGTAACTTTCGCATCCCACTGTATATACAGTTTGAAGTTACCCTGATGACACCTGTTGGAATGAGTGGTGGGGTTTGGGCAGCTCACACTTGTGTTATGATAAGGGTAGGGTAGGGGTACAATGCAGCTTAGTCTTGGGATATGTTTTGTGTGTCTCTCTGTGTGTGTGTGTGTGTGTGTGTGTGTGTGTGTGTGTGTGTGTGTGTGTGTGTGTGTGTGTGTGTGTTTTTTGGGGGGAGGGCTGATTACATCTACACTTGAATAAATATGTGTACATCTTCAGGGTGCCTTCGACTACACCTCCTACCATCAGCCTTCACTACTCGTGTTACAGGAGGACATCCAATACAAAGATAAGATACAGTGATCATGTAACTATTGGATTGCTTTATCTTTCTATAGTTTTTGCCATACTTGTACCAGGCCTCTGAGTACTTGCTTCATTCACTGATTGGAATTGCCCCTTTAATGCCCCATAATTTATATAAGATACTTTACACTTTTCTACTAAAGTTTGGTGCTAGGCCTAGTCGAAGGGCTGGGCATCCATCCTACATAATCTCAGATGTGCTGGATCTGTGAACGTCCCTATGTATGTCTATAACTAACAGTCAGCACGGGAGCACCACAGAGCTCTGTGCTCTCCCCATTGCTTTATTCACTGTACACCAATGACTGTATAGCCATGGATCCATCTGTAAGAATTCTAAAGTTTGCAGATGACACAACAGTAGTTGTCCTCATACAAAATGGGGACCAGTCTACATACAGGCATGTAGTGGGTCTGCTTTCTTCCTGGTGCAGCATCAACAACTTGGTACTTAGTGCTCTTAAGACCATGAAGATGATAATAGACTTTAGGAGATCTCCCCCAGCCCTTCCACCAATCATAAATGGTTCTTTAGCGATCTGAGTAGAGTCATTCAAACTTGGATTCACAATTCCAATAACCTAAAATTAGATAACAACGCATCACCATCATCAACAAAGCGTAACAGAGTATGTACCACTTAGAGCAGCTGAAAAGGTTTTGGTCTACCACAGAAATGAATGGTGCAGTTCTATCAAATCCATCATGACATCATCTATGAACGTCCAGTTCGGCTTATGCTCCGTACAAGAAAAGCTGAGACTGCAGCACATCATTACCTTCCCTGCAGGATCTTTACAGTAGCAGATGCAGAAAGAGAGTTACCAAGAGTGCCTCTGACCCTTCTCACCCTGCCCACTCCATCTTCCAGCTTATGCCTTCAGGACTGAGATACTGGTCAGTGGCAACAAAACTTTCCAGGCACAGGAACAGCTTTTTCCCTCGGGCGAGTAGTGATAGGGCTTAATGCAAAAATATCCTAGAACTGCTAAGACTCAAAAGCATTACAGCACAGAACTGAACATTCTCACCTTGTTTGGCTACCACTTTAACTCATTTACTGTTCTTGACTGGTAATATCTATACTATTACTGTCTGTATTGTTTTGTCTGTGTCCGTTAAAGAGACTCTGAAGCTTACAAAATGATCTCTTTTTTTTTAGGCAGTCCTCTTCAGCATTAATGGCATAGCTGAAATGCTGCTATCCTGCGGCAAAACAAGGCCTTAATCACCCTCAAATACCGGGGCAAAAATCCACAAATTTCAAAGTCATGGATTTTGCTGCCCGGGGAGGCAGAGCTTAGTGCTGTAGCTCTGCCTCCATTCGTGTCAATCACAGGAAGGAGCCCCGCATTTTTCCCAGGGAATTTTGGGGTGATTAAGGCCTTATTTTGCCGCGGGATATCGGCATTTCAGCTATGCCATTAATGCTGAAGAGGACGGCCTAAATTAAAAAAAAAGGTACTTTTTTGCACTTCATACTCTCTTTAAGTAACTGCCAAGCCAAAGTCCTGTAAGTGCAAACTTATTTGGCCAAATACAGTTGATTCTGATTCGATCTGTGTGCACTTACGGTGGTTACTGATGAAGTGGGCAGGTACCACGATACGATAGGAGCACTGTATCTGCTAGCCCTGCCTCCTGGACTCTGATTTCATGACCTTGTGCTCCAGGGTCATCTGCCGCATGTCTACTGTATATTCACTCTGTACACATTGCTAGGTTAACAGGTTGCTTGGCACTGCTGAGAACTTCATTATTCCTGCTTGCTTGTAGCGGTTATTGATCTAAATTATCTAAATTATTCACTTTTGTTTACAATGTGTCTCCACATCTATGGATTTTATATGAACACATTATTTTGATATTGTTATTTATGTGATATTTAGCAGCAGTAATGATATGTTATGTGTCATTCACTGTAAGTTTAAGATCATTATATAGTATCTGAGGCAGCAAAGTTCCTTATTATTCATATCACACAGCAACCAAGATGTATTGTATACTTTTAGATGTTTTTTAGCCATTAAAGGACAGTTATCACTAAGTACCGTCAGTCTCATACTTACAAACAGGTTCCGTTCTGGGAAATTGTTTGCAAGTTTTATTTGTTTGTAAGTTGAGTCCTGTGTTAAACATGGTGAAACATGATAAATGATTTATTTTTGGTCAATTCTAGATTTGGACATCCAATTAATATAAACAATGTTTTTGGAATTTTTTCAAAGTGCTTTTAACCTCCTTGCCGGTTATCCCGAGCTGAGCTCGGGGTAACCCGCCGCGGAGGATTGCTCTGGCCCTGCTGGGCCGATTTACATAATTTTTTTTAAATTGTGTGTTACCTGCGATCGCCGCCGCTCGCCGCCGATTCGCCGCAACCTGCCGCGTTAGAGCCCCCCGCGCTGAGACCCCGTGCACAGCCTGGCCAATCAGTGCCAGGCAGCGCTGAGGGGTGGATCGTGACTCCCGCTGACTACGTCGACGATGGGGGAAGCCCTAAAGGAAATCCCGTTCAGAACAGGATTTCCTTGTGGGCGAGTGCGCCGGCGGCGATCGGAGGGGTGGGAGGGACGCCGCAGGGATACGGGCATCATGTAGCGAGCGCTAGGCTAGCTACATGATTAAAAAAAAAATGCAAAACAACCTGCGGCCGCGGGAATCAGAACGGCAAGGAGGTTAAGGTGAACCTGAGGTGAAAATAAACTGATGAAATAAACAATTATATTTATCCTCCTACTCCTAAAATGACTATTTTAAATATCACATGGTTTTCTTTTATATATAAACATTTACAGAGTAGGTTGAATGTTTTACTGTCTCTAATCAAGTGTCCCAGAGTTAGAAAAAGGTGAATAGTTCATGTATTTAATCTCTACCTGCCCTCAGAAGTTGTATTCTGCCAGGAAAACTTTTATGACTGTACTTTGCTTATCAGTGATGTTTACTATATTCCCCACAAGATACCAGCAAGACAGAAGCTGTCACTTCCATGCCTAGAAATTAACTCTTTCAGGCAGCAACATACAAGTAAAACAGCCTGGTTATTAATGTTTTGTACTGTACATACACATGTTTATCTCATCATGTCACATGTCGCCTTGGGCACACTTTAACCACCTTAGCGGTATGGACGAGCTCAGCTCGTCCATTACCGCCAGAGGGTGCCGCTCAGGCCCTGCTGGGCCGATTCAGATGAAATAAAAAGCAGCACACGCAGCGGCACTTTGCCAGCCGCGTGTGCTGCCTGATCGCCGCCGCTCTGCGGCGATCCGCCGCGAGCAGCGGCAAAAGAGGGTCCCCCCAGCCGCCTGAGCCCTGCGCAGCCGGAACAAATAGTTCCGGCCAGCGCTAAGGGCTGGATCGGAGACGGCAGACGTCCATGACGTCACTCCGCTTGTCGCCATGGCGACGAGGAAAGCCAAACAAGGAAGGCTGCTCATTGCAGCCTTCCTTGTTACTTATGCTTGCCGGTGGCGATCGGAAGAACGCCTCTGGAGCGCCCTCTAGTGGGCTTTCATGCAGCCAACTTTCAGTTGGCTGCATGAAATAGTTTTTTTTTTTATTAAAAAAAACCCCCTCCCGCAGCCGCCCTGGCGATCTCAATAGAACGCCAGGGTGGTTAAAGTGTTTTACACTACTTACACTAGTTTATACAATACTATAACAGTTAATAATACAAAAGTAATAAAAAGCAGTACTATATATTTTGTACATGAAGACAGCTTTGTTTGTATCTCTGTAACATTTTAACTCGAGTTGTTTGTAAGTAAGAGACTGTCTATACATACATATAAAATTTACATTTCTCCCAGAGTAAAATGCACTATAAATTACTTTTTCCCATGTTTCTGTCACTTACAGTAAGTACTAAAAACCCCAAAGATCTGTCAGATTTTCACTGGCTACTGTACGTGACAGCAACATAGGAAAAACGTAATATATAGTTAATTTCACTCTGGGAGAAATGTACGTTTATATGTACCGGTATGCATTTTAAATTTTACAATATTTCATGATAATAGTTCTCAAAGCTATATTATTGGAAGGTAACAAAAAAATGTTAAATTTTTTGGTATCTTCCATCATGGTATACCACTACCTTGAAGATTAAAGGATACCCGAAGTGACATGTGACTTGATGACATAGACATGTGTATGTACAGTGCCACACACAATAACTATGCTGTGTTCCTTTTTTTTCTTTCTCTGCCTGAAAGAGTTAAATATCAGGTATGTAAGTGGCTGACTCAGTCCAGACTCAGACAGGAAGTGACTACAGTGTGACCCTCACTGATAAGAAATTCCCCTTTTTATCTCTTTCTTGGTCTCAGAAGCCATTTTCTGCTAGCAAAGTGTTTTATAGTTGAAATTTCTTATCAGTGAGGGTCACACTGTAGTCACTTCCTATCTGAGTCAGGACTGAGTCAGCCACCTACATACCTGATATTTAAGGGCTCGTTTCCACTATTGCGGTGCAGAATCGCCTGGATTCCACCGTTGATGAAATCGCATGCGGATGCGATTCCCCATGCGTTTTTTTGCTGCGAATTCGCATAGGTGAGGGTATATGCGATTTTAACCATGTCACTGCCTGTGTGAATTTACATTCGTACCTATGCGAATTTGCGGCAAAAACACATGGGGAATCCGCATGCGATTTCCCTGTTAAATACATTGCATGCAATTCGCATGCATTCCACTCGCAGGCGAATTCTGGGGCTCTTTTGTGCATTTTTTCACCGCTGAAAAAAACGCACCTCAACAACGCTACAGTGGAAACAGGCCCATCCACTTGCATTACATGTGCAAATCCGCATACGTCGAACGCATGCGGATTTGCGATAGTGGAAACGAGCCCTAACACTTTCAGGCAGAGACAGAAAAAAAGGAACACAGCATAGTTATTTGTGTGCTAGGCACTGTACATACCCATGTCTATCTCATTATGTCACATGTCACTTCGAGTATCCTTTAATATAGTTTGCCCGAACATAGTATTATTATTATTTAATATTTATATAGCGCCAACATCTTCCATAGCGCTTTACACAGTATATACTGTATAGTCTTGTCACTAACTGTCCCTCGGAGGAGGCACATGCGTGAGAGATGACCCTAGACTACCATAGTCATATGTCTTTTGTAGTCTAGGGTCAATTTTAGGGAAAAGCCAATTAACATATCTGTATGTTTTGGGTATGTTGGAGGAAACTGTAGTGCATGGAGGAAACCCACAAAGACATGGGGAGAACATACAAACTCCCTGCAGATGTTGACCTGGCTCGGATTTGAACTGGGGATCCAGCGCTGCAAGGCAAAAGTGCTAATCACTATGCCACTAGTATTGCATCTCGGTTGATTTGCTTTTGTACCCAGGGTGGTCTATAGTATTAATACATTCTTGTACGTACACACTGTATACACTAACGTTCAAAAGTTTGGGTTCACTTTTTTTAACCACAAAACAGGTTTATTATTGTAGGTCACAGCTTACAGAATAATTCAACATTCAAGTACAGCGCGGGATGTTATAGATGAATATTACATTAGTTCTACAGAGTGCAAAAAAACAGTATGTACTCATCAATATATAATTGCGTACCTAGCAGGTAGTGCGCAAGTATGTACATTTTCCCAGTTTGCGCAATGCAATATATGAAGTATAGGGTACTTTACTCTACCACAGTTTAAAATATAAAGACATTGCACTGTGTGTAACCGGATCTTGTAGAATTAGACAACGTAAATGGCATTTAAGAACACTCAGTGGGGTGCTTCAGGATCTTTCCTTCCACCTGTTTCAGATCAAATGGAACTGTTGTGGGCGTTTTCTATGCAAATACACCAATTTTCTGTAGGGCAGATTACCATCCAATTGCTTTTCCAACATGCCAGGGTCAGGGGGGTTTACAGAAAGCCATTTAAGGGCAATCTCTTGCCTTGCTCTGAATAAGGTTTTGCTAATGAAGAATTTAGTGTTTGGTTGTATATCTTCATTCTGCATTAATCTCAAGATACATAGGCGTGTGTCTAGGGAAACTGAGCAACTCATCCTTTTGCAGGGCTGGATTTACCATGAGGCAATGTAGGCATGTGCCTACAGGCGCTTGATGATGGAAAGGTGGCTCATTCCCCTCCCCTAGTGCCTTTCTCCCTCCTTCCCTATTATAAGCCCCGAGCGGATTCCACTGACAAGATCTCCCTTAAGTAGGGGAGTATCTGGGTAATATAGAGCTTATGGCAGACACTGACATTGCGCCCTCCCCCCCGGGTCAGAACCCCCCCACTACCTCTAAAAACAGCATCCTTTTTACATTTGTTTTGGTTGCATGTGTCTTTTTTGTCTAGGGATTTTGCTAAAGTTACTTTTTTGGAAATATCTCTTCTTATTTCCTGTCCTCTTTTCTAACAGTAACAAGTGCACCCTACATACATAAGTTAAGAAGCAATGCTTCCCAGATAATATAAGTAATCTAATCTGAGGTCTGAGTGATGGGGAGGCACGGGGGCAGGCATGGCAGCACAGCACAGGGGCAGGCATAGCGGCACAGCACAGGAGCAGGCATGGTGCCCATGGTGCTGTGGCGCCCATGGCATGAGCCATACCTGCACCCCTCTAGATATGCCTCTGCCCTTAAGTCAGGGGTACCACTACTAATTAATACTCAGAGTACCTCTGGCTACCTTCTTCTAGGGGGCACATGTAGCTACCTATGATGGGTAAGGGAGGAGTGACAGCTGGGCCAGCCAGCCAGCACTCTTGCGGTGCAATTCGGTGGAGGTTTGTGGGTTCCTGGAGGGTGAAGATATGGGTGTCAGGAAAAGAGGACATCTGTGCCTATAGGCTCCTGTGATGTAAATTCAGACCTGTCCTTTTGTGTAAAACATTACCCACTTGAAGCCAGAAAGCTGCTATCAGGGGACATTGACATACAAGGCGATAGACGGTGGGTGCATCAAGACCACACTTAGGACAGTTTGCATTGGAGTCTGGCTTGGTATTTGGTCACTCTGGCCGGTGTCAGGTAGGTTTGATGTATTATATACAATGTAGTAGCTCTATCTTTCACGCACACTGATAAGTTGCGTACAGATTCCAGGGCGTCCTCCCAGCCCTCTTCATCTATATCTGTCCCTGAGGGCCATTTGTCACTGGGGCGGTGCGGCATTTTACTGTATTCCTACCGCAGGGCAATGTAAGCCTATAGGTTAAATTAGAGTGCATGCGGTGCGCCGAAAGCCCTCTAACGCAAGGGCATACCTACGTTACGGTGCGGCTCCTGCACTGGCCTGCGGCCATCTGCGGTGGAGCAGAAGTCATGTAAGTCTATGGCAACGCAGGGTTGTTAAAAAACTCACGCGGTGACGTTGCAGCTCGCATGCGCGAAAGTGTATTTTTACAATATGCTATCGTGCACTTCTATAGTTCCAAAACAGGAAGTGAGCACAAGTGAGCATCACTTCCTGTTTGGCTGTCAGCCTGAAGGGGATTACCGTGTACTAACGCGGTAATCCCCGAAGGCTTGTTTTTGGCGGCGCGGCCTAATGCTACCCATTTTTCCTTGGAGGTTTGGATGCGGTCTGTGCTTTGGAGTTGACTAGTTCTTTATATATGTTATGGGCAGAACCCGAAGTCTGGCCACTTCAAGTTAATTTATTTTGGCGGCTCCGGCTACTCCCCCCGCCTACTCCTCTCACGTTTTGGCCAATAGTAAAGTAAAGAGAGTCTGGTGGCTCCGGCTTCTCCCCCTCCTCTCTCACCACTGGCAGCTTGCACCCTGTATCTTCTTACCCCCTTGCTCCGCTTCCCCCTACAAGTTACTGTTCGTAACTGTAGGGAAGTATGGAGAGAAGCAGGGATTTGTGCCATTCGTTCCTACAGATGGGCACTGCAGAGCGGGTGCTGGCAGGAGCAATGTCTGCAGCATTCCCGCTGCCTGCTACTCCACGTGCTTACCTGCAGCGACAAATCACTGTGTGTGCACGCGGAGATAGAGGGCAGGTAGGGATACTGAACACAGCCAGGAGCCAGAGCCGTCAAGGAAGGTGGTGGCAAGGAGAGGAGCACGGAGCCGCCAGAATAAATTCATCCCTCACATTGGCCGCAGTACCACGGCTGCTTCGCATTTTGGCCGGCCAGAACCCGAAGTTGCCAGACTTCGGGTTCTGGCCGTAAAATATATACCTCCAGTGACGTGTTTTACAGGCCCCAGTTCTATAATGGAGAGTGTAGTGGATGTGCTGTTATTTCTACAGGCTCCTCCCTGAATTGCCTGCTGAAGGCATAGTTTGGGTTCACTTAGAAGTGCATTTGTTTTTGAAAGAACAACTCCCCCCTTCCCCACCACCCGCTATAGTAACTTGAAATTCATCAGAAATACTCTGTAGACATTGTTAATGTTGACAATTACTATCATAGCTGGAGACAGACTTTATTTAATGAAATATCTACATAGATGTTCCATTGTTCAGAGGCCCATTACCATCGATAATTAGTCCTGTGTTATCGTGGATTGTTGTGATTGCCAACACAAGATAACAATTTTAAGAGGTTAATTGATCATTAAAAGACTATTTTGCAATTATTTTAGCACAACTGAAAACTGTTGGGCTGATTAAAAGAAGCAAATGAATCTGGCCTCCTTTAGACTAGTTGAGTATCAGAAAGTTCTTGGTTTGATTACAGACTCAAAATTGTTAGAAACCAAGAACTTTGTTCTGAAACCCATCACTCTATTTCTGTTCTGGGAAATGAAGGCTATTTTATGCAAGATATTGGCAAGAAACTGAAGATCGCGTACCATGCTGGGCATCTATTGTATCCTAAAAGCAGTGCAGACTTGCTCTCACCACAATAAAAAGAATAGTGGGAGGCAATGGGGAAAAACGGAGCCACAGGATAAATACATTACAGTGTATACTTTGAGAAACAGTGCAATGGGTAAAAGGGATATTGAAGGAAAGCTGTTACTCCATTTTGCAATGCCGTACTCCGTGAGGATAAACGATACTCACAGACAGAGGTGTGCTAATCCCTGCAGAGGTCTTAAAGTGGTATTAAACTCTGACATAATATTCAATAAAAATGTGTTTTCCCACTTTTTATATTCCATACCGTTATCATATTTGCTTTTGTGCACAGGTATTATTATTCATTTAGAAATGACAAGTTCCCAAAGTACAGTTGTATTTGCTCTGAAAGCTGCCATTGCAATTTATTCATAACTGGTGTATTTATATTGTAATGTACCCAGTAATGATTTCTGAGCAGTGTATCAGTTCTGGATACATTAGAAAACGTTTCTGCTCAGTCAGGGAATGTTTACATTCCTCTCTGCTACAATTAAGTAAACACAAGATAATGTTATCAACAGTTTGGGTGCGGATCTCCCTGCAGGGAGCTTTCTATTCAAAAAGTAAGTCCTGTGTTTAACCCTTTGAATGCTATTCCGCTTAAAAAAAAAAATTGTGGCAGTATATTATATGCAGTAAATAATCCTTTAGCGCAAAGAAGAAATGCTGGGTGTTATAGCACTTTAAAGCTAGTGATGATTGTAATCCGCTAATTATGATTACATAAAATTTTGTGTAAATTCTTGCAGTAATGCCCATACATAATTACGATTTGTAAATTCAGTTGATTTTGTGTAATCATTAGTAATTTTGCATAATTTTGTGCAGACTTTAGCGGTGAATAGCAAAGCTCCCATACATGCTATAGCCACCAATAGTGGGAACAAGTAAAAAAAAAAAAAAGTCTACTTTAAAAATGCAAAGGAAAAATGTTTTTTAAACTTAGAAAAATGAGTTTAAAAACCATTTTGTCCTTTGCATTTTTAAAATCTATTTTCTCAAAAACTACTTTTGAAAAAAAAAAAGACTTTGGCCCGTATGCAATTCACCTGACTTTTCTCCTAGGTGATATTTTCACAACTTTCAAATAAAATGCATTTTAAATTACTAACAAGCATGAACATAGTAAAATAATTCTGATAATAGTTTTTCATCTACTTTTTGGTACTTTTTCAAATGCAAAATGATGAAAAGTTAACTCAGGAGATAAAGTGAATTTCATATGGGCCATTGTACCAACTATTCTTCTTAACATATGTAGCAATTTTGGTGACAATAGCATATATGGGGGCTTTTCTGTTTACTGCTAAAGTCTGCACAAAATTACGAGAAATTACAAATGATTACAATTACACATGAAAATAAGTCGATTTTTCCAGAAATTTCACATTATGATTTTGCAAATTTGCAAATTTTGATGCAAAATTTGTGCTCATCACTACTTAAAGCTAATGGGAACAGTTTTTTTTTTAACTCAAATACTAACCTAAGGAGAGGGAGGCTCTGGGTCCCATAGAGCCTTCCCTCTCCTCTCCCGGTGCCCGCTGCTGTCCTGGCTCCCCCGTAGTGGTATTCGACCGTTTCGGTCAAATACCACTGTCTCCCGGTCGAAGAGAGGCTTCGGAAATGCTTCGGGAGCCCGAGTGCGCCCAAAGACGGGCCGCTCGACACTGCGCACGCCCTCTATGACGCACTCGCGTGTGCGCCACCTGTCTTTAGGAGGACTTGGCTCCTGAAGACTTCTAAAGTCCCCTCGGTGGGGGATACGGACAGAAGAGCCAGCGCAGCACCGGGGGCACCGGGAGAGGAGAAGGATGGCTCATTAGGACCCGAGCCTTCCCTCTCCTTAGGTGAGTATCTGCCTTTAAAAAAAACAAACAAAAAAACGGGTTTACATTAGCTTTAAAGTGGACCTGAGCTTAGAACTTCCTCTCTGCTCTAAAAGATAAGCACCAGCATAATAACCTTTTAAGAGTAACATTTATTATTTACAGCTGATACAAATCCTGCAATAACTCTGTAGTGTGTCTACTTCCTGCTGTTATGGAATTAGTAATAGGGTTTACATCCTGTGTACAAATTAGCTGCTCAGCCGAGGCAGCCAGCTGACACAGTTGAGGGATCAAATTATACTAGTGTGATTAGTCACAGATGAGGGGGTATTAGGCAGGCTAAAGTATGTAAATACACACAGGGTGCATTTCTCTCTGTTTTTCTTTTGTCCTGTGCAAGAGTTCAGGTCCACTTTAAAAAAACAAAGGAAAGTGTTGAGAGGAGTGGCCAAATTATGCAAATAACAGCATTAACCCCTTGCACCCACAAACTACCTACAACCAGGTAAACAATCAGAAATAAAAACCTCACAAAGGTTTTGGAAATGGAGGACATCAGTTATCAAGCACTGCAGTATTTTTGCATTGGATCAGAATACAAATCAAATCAGCGCCAACAGTCACATAAAAAAACGATGCTGAGGAGCAGAAGACAAGTCCCATTCTCCCAAATGAAATAAAACAGTATAAACTCAGTGCAGGTCTAGTGTAGCTATCACTTCACAGATCGCCAATTTAATCCAATCACGGGCTGCATAGTAATAAAGAAAATAAAAGGGCTTACCAGCTCAGTACAAACCACATTATAAAGTTGTTACAATAGCGTGTTGAATAGGTAGCCAATGCTATTCCTTGGGGGAACTTACCTTCTTACTTCTCTTTCCTTTCCTTTTTCTTTTCTTCTATCTCTCTCTCATCTTCTTTCGACCTTTCTGTAGTTCCTTTCTTTTGTTTGGATCTTCTTTTCTTCCATCGCCTCTTGAGTGACCTGACTTACTCTTTCAGACTTTTTAGGACAGAGTAACCAAGCAGTTCAGGGTGACCCAAACTACTAGGAATTTTTAGGCCTTGGACTATTGAGCATGCATGATTGAGGTGATAGAAATATTTTAATTTTGGAACTTGGTAGAATGTTACTACGTAATCTTTGCGTGAGCGGCCTTTGGCAAAGTATGGGCAAGTGCACACCAAAAACCTCTAGCAGATCTGCAAAACGCTAAATGTTTTTGAAGCAGATTTTTAGAGCGATTCTAAGCAATATGTTTAGAGAGGTTTTCTAAACATGCCTGGCGTTTTTGTGTAGCAGATTTCATATATTGTTACAGTAAAGCTGTTACTGAACAGCTTCTGTAACAAAAACGCCTGGAAAACCGCTCTGATCTACGGTTTTTCAGAGCGTTTTTCCACTTTCCTATACTTTAACATTGAGGTAGAAATGCCTCAGAAATCTAAAAAATGCAGCAGCCCCTGAGTTCCCGTTTGTGGAAAAAACAAATCGCTCTGGTGTGCACCATCCCATTGACTTACATTACCCAAACATTTTTCAAACAGCTAGCATTTTTCAAAATGCTCCAGAACTGCTCTGGTGTGCACCAGCCCTATAACCAGATTCCATTGTAAATATGAGCTACGGACATTGTGTATCAGCCTTTCTCATTAGTTATGCACTTTGTGTGTACAGTCTGTTTATAAGATTGTAAAACCTAATCAAATGTTTTAAACAGAATAGGTAGCCAATGCAGTGGTCAATCCAAATCGTAAGAACGGCGGTGGTATTCTTCAATGCAATTTAACCATGGTATCTGCGGGGCGAATTCGCAGAAATGTGCGAATGCAAATTTTAAAGCAAAATACATGTCAGTATCGCCAAAAAGTTTTGTAAGCGAAAATGGGCCAATTCTCAGCAAGATTAAAACTTTAAATATCCGCCTGCTCATCCCTCTTAGGAACAAATTAGAGAGCATTATTATTTAGTATTTATATAGTGCCGGCATCTTCTGCAGCGCTGTACATAGTATATATTGTCTTGTGACTTAGCTGTCAGAGGGGCTCACAATCTAATCCCTACTATAGTCCTATGTCTATGTAGGTATTTTCTAATGCATGTATCGTAGTCTAGGGCCAATTTAGGGGGAAGCCAATTAACTTATCTGTATGTTTTAGGACTGTGGGAGGAAACTGGAGTACCGGGAGGAAACCCACACAGACACAGGGAGAACATACAAACTCCTTGCAGATGCTGACCTGGCTGGGATTCGAACTGCCACCGTGCTGCCCGTAAGAGGGTAAGGTTAGTGATTTCAATTATTTTGTCTTTATTGTAGATATGACCCCAATATCCGCATATACTCGATATAGATTCTTCACTTTTTGTTAATTGAAGAAGAGGTTAATGTGTCCTTCAGCAACCTGTGTAACTATGAAACTGTAAAAAAAAAAAGGTCTGTTAAGATAATTTAATTTGAGCATTAGTCACACTTCCAAGGTAACGAGTCGCAGGTAGAAAGATATAACGCTATTGTCTCATTATACATAGCTTCGTAAATGATATATGCAGACGGACGTGAGTCACACTCACCCTGGGGAAGTGTTACAGCTTACCATAGAAGCTGGTTTAGGTTTAATTAGTCAGAGCATTACTAAGAAGAGGAAAAAGTCTAACTGAACTGAACATCAAACTTCCCCGAGTAAAGTGATACATCGTAAGAGCTGACCTCATAGAGAGGCAATCCCCGGTTAACAGCCTCGGATATAGGCTTTTAGCAATTAAAATTGTGGATATCGTTAGGTGTGAGAAACTTGTCATGTCGTTTTAGTTTCCATACCTTTTGCCAGATGTGTAGCTACTAGAAATGCAGCCCTTACTATTAACCGTGAAATTCGGTGCCATTGACTTCAATGAAAAATGCCTTTGGAACACAAGAATTGGAACAAGTAGTACGGTATTTACCGGCAGAACTTGGAATTCCGACAAATTCGAAATTCAGCTGTTCTGATCATCCCTAGTGTTCACCAGTGTTAGGCACAGGTGCTTTGTGAAATTAAGAAGTGTTTTTTTACTGTCTTCCAAAGTATCCCCGTTTCCACTACACGCATTGCTATGCGGAAACAGCACCGCATCGCAACACAAAGAAACTGCAACCAATTCAGTCCAATGAAGGAATTTCCATTGACGCAAATTGATCTACCCTCCCGGCGCGATGCGACTCCTAGGCATTCAACATATCATATGATAAAACTTAATCTAAAAATGCATTAGTAAATAATGGAACTGATGTGCAACTACCAGAAAGCCCATATCAATCAAGAGATATTTTTAAAACAGCTTTGATGGCTCGTTTACACCCAGGTCATTTTGCATTTTTTTTAAGCGCCGGCGATTTTCAAAATCGCCCTAAAAGCGCTTACGCAATGATTCCCTATGAGAGAGTTCACATCTGAGCGGTTCATTTCCGATCTGCTCAGCAAATCGCTGCCTGTACCATTTGGGGGCGTTTTGCCTCAATGGAAGGTATAGGGAAATTGCAAAGTGCTTAAAAAAACACTTTGTACAGCGATTTCCCCAGCGCTTTCATGAATAAATACATTATATTTATTCATTTCCGGGTGAAAGAGACTGACGTCAGGAAGCGAAGAATAGGAATCGCTCTGCAAAAGCGCTTACAAAAGCGATTTATACAAAATCAAAGCGCGCAGGTAAGCACCGGGGGGGACACCCAAAAGTCAAAAATTGCTGGCATCAGCGATTTCGATTTTAGATGTGAACAAGCCCTTATTGTACCAACCCTAAAGTGGGCATGAACTCTTGCATAGGGCTGAAGGAGACCATAAAGAAAGGCACCCTGTATGTATTTAGAGAGTTTAGCCTGTCTAATCCCTCCTCTTCAGTGACTAATCACCACCATAATTTGATCTCTCAGCTGTGTCAGCCCAGGAAGCTAATTTGCAATCACAGGATGTTAAAAATATGTCAGCTTCCATGAAAGTAAAAGTAGACACACAGCAGATGTTTTGCATGATTTGTATCAGATCTAACAAAGAAATACTTTTCTTTAAAGGTTATTATGCTTTTTTTTTTTTTTAGAGCATTGAGGAAGATCTGAATTCAGATCCGTTTTAAAGTGAAAATCACGGCATACGTTTTTGCACATCATGCATTGAAACACTTATGTTCTTCTTGGAGTGCTGTGCCCAAAAGGCTGTTAGTATTCTTCTTGCTCATGACTGAGCGCTGCTAGCTGCCTGGAACCTCTGCCTGTTAAGTGACTCTTGACTGTGACCGTACATTCACTGCTTGTCTCTGCCATTGCTTGCCTTTTGCAATTTGCTTCAACCTCTCAATTTGGCTGGTGACTTGCCTGTGATAGCAGCTGTTAGTAGAAGAGGTAGCAAGTTAAGAAACTTTAACCCAGGAGTGACTCTCTGCTGAACATCCTGAGGAAAAGGGACAGAAATATTAAGCAGCGGCAGCACATCTCTCATCTCATCCATCGGATCCCACAGTGATCAGAGACCTCTCCTCTCCCTCACTGCTCCCCTAGTGCCGGTTCCTGCTGATCACATGATTGTCAGAAGCCGGCACTAGGGGAACAGTGATAGATAGGAGAGGTCTCTGATCACCGCAGGCTCCAATGGATTAGGTGAGCCGTGCTACTGCTGTTTTGGAGGAGGACACAGGGGGAGCAGAGCAGAACATGGGAGGAGCCGAGGAGGACAAAGGGAGACAGAGGAGACATGGGGGCAGAAGGGAACACATCGGGGACAGTAGTGGGACACAGGAGTACACAAGAGGTGCAAGGGGGACACAATAATTTGGGGAGAACATCAACAACATATACCTGGACCATGGACGCACCAAGTTTAGTATATTTTCCCCCTGGTTTTGCACTCTAAACCTAGATGCGTCTTATAGTCCGGAGTGTCTTATATTCCGGAAAATACGGTAACCTAAACATCGCACATGAATGTTCATGCAAAATGTAAATTTTTGTATGCATTATCTGCATTCTCATTGACTTCCATTAAAACATTAATCACACAAAAAAACAAGCAGTTCAAATTTTAAACGCAGAAAGTTTGTAAAAACAAATACCAACAAAATCCAAACTATATTGCGATGCCATCGAGATACATTATTACATGAGTGGCAAATGTGTGTGACCTCTCCTGGAGCCATCCCACACAAATATCTTTCTTTTGGTCCAGGAGGAAGATTCAGTAAGTCCACAAACTGCAGAAGCGCTATATAACTGGAGAATTACTCAACTAGTATGCCATAATGTCAAACGGAACACTGAGACATCCTGCGACATCTGACACCAGCCTTTCAGAGGAGCGAGAAAGCTCTTTGTCAAGGTGCAGAATCACATTATAAAAGTGTGACCTCAATTCACCTTGCGATTTCACACCTTAAGAAAAGGGTCCTGCATTTCCCCAAAACAATTGATGTCTCAGTAAAGTTTATATTAGACATCATGGAAGTCTGGCTATGTTATATTTCTCCCAGTAAAGAGTAGAAACTTTTTGCATGGTGGGTTCTATGTACATATTCGGGGGGCCTTTAGAACATCCTTTTTTTATCACAGAAGTTTCTATTAGTTTTCAATATAAAAAAGATAAACATTTTACAACTTGGTGCAGTAACAAGTATACCTTTAATACATAAACTGAAATTGCGCAAGGTACACAAAATCTGCAAAAGCAGAGGGAATTACGGATTCATAAAGAGTAGGGGCCAGCAGCACGGAGCAACATTTACTGACACCTCAGTCAACATTTAGCTGAACAAACGAATTATGGAGGAACCACCGTGCAGGTTCGGTGGTTACATAGTTACATAGTTATTTTGGCTGAAAAAAGACATATGTCCATCGAGTTCAACCAGAGAACAAAGTACAACACCAGCCTGCTCCCTCACATTGTACGCTCAAGACTGCATGTACCTCATATTTCCATATTCAGTCAGGGGAACATAAAAGTTAGTGATAACACTAGCAGAGGAACAGTCCGCTGACTAGGGAGAAGGAAGAGTGAGAGGAGAGTATCCATCTGCCGAGACGCTACAACCCCAGAGTAGAGCAGCAAGAGGTCATAAGGAGTGTATATGGCGGGTACAATAATTTATACTGTTGTAAGTGAGGCCGGAAGCCAATGGGAGTAGTATGTGAAATAAGGTTTCCAAATCTTTTCAAATTGCGGAAGTGAGTTGTCCAGGCTTTCATTTTGTCAAGGCAAAGCGCATAGCTTAAATTGGTCTTAAAAGTGTTAAAGAGAAGGGAGGGGGACCTCCAGGAGCTTGCTATCATTCTTTTGGCAGCAAGACAGATATGCAAAAGTAACTTATATTGGTGCCTTGATAACTCTGGGGGTTTTAGGCCTAGGAGGGCTACTTCCGGGTACTTGTAAGCGTACAGTAGAATATATAACCTGATACACTCTGATCCAGAACCTTCGCACTTTTGAGCATGACCACCTAACATGTAGAAAGGTACCCCGTTGGCCACATGCTCTGAAGCACAGTCCTTTATTTGCCGGACAACATTTTTCCATACGATCAGGAGTTAAGTACCAGCGCAGGAGAACCTTATATTGAGTCTCCACCAGGGAGGAACTGATAGAGATGCTTGGAGTTCCCCTCCGCATGGGCCGCAAATCTTCAGTATCGAGGGAAACATTAAGTTCCCGCTCCCATCTAGAAATGTATTGTGGTTTAGGGAGGTCAGAGGGGGAAACTGCATTTTTGTTAATAGTTCCTTATCGGGTACTTGTTTATTCTCTTTAAGGGAGGGGAATGATTTGAGTGTTCTATCTGTCACTAAGTTGCTAATTGTAAATAATCCGTTTTGTCTCCACCATTTAAAGGCCAAAGGATTCTGCAATCCAGGGGTGAAATCCGGGTGGCCTAAGAATGATACGAGTGGAAGATGGGGGGAGACTAGCTTTACTTTAAACTTAATCTGGTTCCAGATATGGAGAGAGTGTGTTATTATTGGGTTCTTGATAAGCTTATGTTGAGTAGTAGAGAGCCAGAGTAGGTTGCGGATAGATATAGGGGAGCAAAATGAGCTTTCCATATCGCACCACAAAGGAGGATTATTTTCCTCATGCCACATTGTTAGTTGAGCAATCTCCGCAGACTTATAGTAAACTGTTATGTTAGGAACGCCCAGACGTCCATCTGCACTCAGTCTATAAAGTGTTCCTTGGGAAACTCGAGGGGTAGTGCCCTTCCAAATAAAAGAGTGTAGAGTAGATTGTACTTTCCTTAAAAAAGATGCAGGAACCAAAACCGGGAGGACTCTAAATGCGTATAGGAAATTTGAGTAGGATTGACATTTTGATTGCTGCTATCCGAATCAGCCACGATCTCGCATATCGCTTCCAACATTCTAATAATTGCGAGGTTTCAGTGAGGAGTCTGGGGTAATTAGCGTCAAAAAGTGAGTTGTACGAGTTGGTTAGAAATATGCTCAGGTATTTTAGTTTCTGAGGTTCCCATTTGAATTTATAAGATATTTGCAAATCCTGGACTAAGTCTGGGGGAAGTGTAATCTTTAGCGCTTTGGATTTTAAGCTATTTATTTTTAGCGAGGAGAATGCCAGCGCATACCACTAAGGCTGCATCTGAAATGACCACCAGCTCAGTGTGCAGCACCTAAATAGACTTTCTGCACACTTCGCATTCAATTCAGATGCAAATCATATGCAAATCTGCTACTACTTATCATGCAAACAGGAAACTCAGAAGGAGGGGCTGGGAGCAGCTAACCTGATAGTTATATAGTTACAGAGTTAAGAAAAGTCTAGCAGAGGCGGTGTATGCCTGTGCGATTAACCATTCAATTGCAGCATGTGTTTAGGGATGCGCAGCCTTTCCCCCCACCTTTATTTATTTTTAGCCCAGATATGTCTTCAAATGTTAATACGGTGTCTGCCAGGTTGGGAAGGGATACCCGGGGGTTTGTGAGGGTGAGTATCACAGCATCTGCGTACATACATAGTTTATGATTGTGGCCTGCTACTTCGATCCCGTGTATGCTGTCGTGCCGGTTAATTAAGAGCTAGTGGCTCCATAATAAGAGCGAACAGCAGTGGAGATAAAGGGCATCCCTGCCGGGTACCCCTGCCGATGGGGAAGGTAGAAGATTTGTATCCACTATATTTAATAAAGGCGCCTGGAGAGGAGTAAAGGACCTCAAGCCAAATTCAAAAGTTAGGTCCGACGCTCCAGGTGGTCAGTAGAGTGGACAGATACTCCCATGATACCGTGTCAAAGGCCTTTTGAATATCAAGCGATAACCGCATCATGGGAGTATCCGTGTTCGCAGCTGAGGAAATCGGATGCAGAAGTCTCCTGATATTATCTCCTGCCTGACGGCGAGGCATAAAGCCTACTTCATCGCGGCCAATTAAGTCCCCAATGCCCACATTAAGCCTGGTAGCTATGATTTTTGCTAGGATCTTAATATATATGTTCAATAGTGATATAGGTCTATAATTACACCAAATAGTGTGATCGGAGTCGGGCTTGGGATCATACTTATACTTGCTAATAACGAATCTGAACCAGGTTTCTCCCCTTTCAAAATGTTATTGAATGCTACAGCCAATGGTGTCGTGAGAATATTCATAAATGTTTTATAATATAGGGTGGGGAAGCCATCTGGGCCAGGAGCTTTATTAATCTTAAATGATTGTATGACTTGTATGACCTCCTCAGGAGTGATTGGATGGTCAAGTGTTAGCTTGAACGTCTCGCTGATGGGAGGTAGGGGCAGATTGTGTAGGGTATTATGGAGTAGTAAGGAGTTAGCAGCCGGAGATGGCTGACACAATTTGGCTAGTCCTTTATGAAAGATATCTACTATTTTCTTTGGATTGCATGTGAAGGCGCCATTTCCTATGTTTATTTTAATTTCTTTGTAGCTTGGGTCAGGTCGTTTAAAGGGGAACTGAAGTAAGAGGTATACGGAGGCTGCCATATTTATTTCCTTTTAATCAATACCAGTTGCCTGGCAGCCCTGCTGGTCTATTTCTCTGCAGTAGTATCTGAATAACACCAGAAACAAGCATGCAGCTAGTCTTGTCAGATCTGACTTCAAAGTCTGAAACACCTGATCTGCTGCATGCTTGTTCAGGGGCTACGGCTAATAGTATTAGAGGCAGAGGATCAGCAGAGCTGCCAGGCAACTGGTATTGATTAAAAGGAAATAAATATGGCAGCCTCCGTATACCTCTTACTTCAGTTCCCCTTTAAGATGACGGGCAAACATAGAAGTTGGCTTGTTTGTATTTGCTCCATCTCAGGTGCCTCTCTGCTTTACTAGTGAGGAAAAGATTTAAAGCTTCCTCTGCCTTAAACCAGGCTTGTTTATTTGCTGCAGGATTAAGTGCAAAGTAATCCTTAAAGAGAACCCGAGGTGTGTTTAAAGAATGTTATCTGCATACAGAGGCTGGATCTGCCTATACAGCCTTGCCTCTGTTGCTATCCCAAACCCCACTAAAGTCCCCCTGCACTCTGCAATCCCTCATAAATCACAGCCGTGCTGTGAGGCTGTGTTTACATCTGTAGTGTCAGTCTCAGCTGCTCCCCCGCCTCCTGCATAGCTCCAGTCCCTGCCCCCATCCCTTCCCTCCAATCAGCAGGGAGGGAAGGGATGCAGGTGGGGACTGGAGTTCTGCAGGAGGCGGGGAGAGCAGCAGACTGACACTATAGAGATAAACACAGCCAGCTCTGACAAGCTGTTTGTCAGCAGCGTGGCTGTGATTTATGAGGGATTGCAGAGTGCAGGGGGACCTTAGGGGGGTTTGGGATAGCAACAGAGGCTATGCTGTATAGGCAAATCCAGCCTCTGTATGCAGATAATATTCTTCAAAGCCACCTTGGGTTCTCTTTAAGATGATTTTTATTATAGCGGCAATGGCTGGGGCAGACAGCAGCGATTGGTTAAGGGACCAGCGGGGTTCCGCTGGTTTGGCGAGTATAGAGGATAGCAAGATAGATACTGCGTTATGATCGGATTAGAGGATAGGGACAATTTCAGTACTAGTAAGGCTTGTAAGTAAATTAGTATGTATGAACCAGTGATCAATGCGGGACTGAGAATTATGTGGATGTGAAAAGAAAGTGAATCCCTTCCTATTAGGGTGCATTTCTCTCCAGCAATCTGCAAAGGAGAGCGTCTGAAGGAGGTCTCTAAGCAGTTTAGCCTTACGTGACTCGGCAGGAGTTGGGTGGGGTTGTGCTGGATTATCTCTATCTAAATTGAGTCGTAGGGTAAGACTGGAATCTCCACACATTAGTATCGTGCCTATTGCATGTGTGCTTAGCATGTCAATAAAATGGTGCATGAATGGTAGTTGATCAGTATTAGGCACGTAATAAGACGCTACTGTGACATCTATCTCTTGTATGGTGCCTATTAGGAGAAGATATCTGCCATCAGGATCTTTAATTTCCCTATTACAGATGAAATTAACCGATTTCCTGAAGGCGATAAGAATACCTCTATGCTTTGTCTTGGCACTAGCAGTATAAATTGAGGGAACGTGCTATGAAGATATTTGGGGGTATAGCTTGCAGGAAAGTGTGTCTCCTGTAGACATACAATATCTGCATGTGCTGCACGGAAGGATGTAAATGCTTTAGAACGTTTTACAGGGGAGTTCAGGCCCTGAACACTTAGTTTGAGAGACATGAATTTTTGTATGAGCGGTGGGGCTTATATTGTATTCTAGGGTTCATTAAAGGGAGGGAGACACCGAGAGCCCAATATAGTGTAGTATGTACTGGCAGTTAAGTGGAAGTGTACAAATGTTAGAGTGGTACTCACAAGTCAGGGTTACCTTCCAGGTAACCACTGTATAGGCAGGTGGGGAGATTAAACCTGTCCCCACTCAGGATTAAGAAGTCGCTCTCTGTAGATGAGAAAAAAGGGGCCAATTCCCCTCCACCAGGGGTGGACACAATCTCAATGGCGCTAAGCTGACTAAAGCTGTTCACAAGTGTTTGATTGCTCCTGTTTATAGCCTGATGAAGTGGGTTGAACCCACGAAACGTGTTGCAAATTATTGGAGTATATAAATAAAACGTTATTTTTTCGAAAACCCGACATTTTCTTGTGTCTGCACTAGGGAGGTAAGTCCACTTATTACCTCCCTGTTTTTTAAACCTTTTATCTATCTTTATACTTCTGGCGCCTCTGTAACACTGTTTACAATTCTAGGGTTCATGTTATGGGTAAGGGAGGAGCGACTCAGCAGAAGAATGAGGAGGAAAGGTAAATTTACCCCCCCCCCTTCCCTGCACACTCTACCTGCCTAATGCCTAAACCTAACCCACCTCCCTGCACACGCTACCTACCTAATGCCACACACAAGGAGCAAAGAAGAAGAAATCGGCACCAAACACACTGACCGGCAGACACTTGGAGGGGGTAATTGATGAATCCTATATGTGCCTCCAGCATACAGCGATATCCAACAGTTCAAAGAGAAAGTCCAAAGTCCACTTATTACCTCCCTGTTTTTTAAACCTTTTATCTGTCTTTATACTTCTGGCGCCTCTGTAACACTGTTTACAATTCTAGGGTTCATGTTATGGGTAAGGGAGGAGCGACTCAGCAGAAGAATGAGGAGGAAAAGGTAAATTCCCCCCCCCCTCACACTCTACCTGCCTAATGCCTAAACCTAACCCACCTCCCTGCACACGCTACCTACCTAATGCCTAAACCTACCCCCCCCCCCCCCCCCATATGCACACTACCTACCTAATGCCTAAACCTAAACTGCCTTCCCCCTCCCCGCATACATACCTGCCTAATGCCTAAACCTAACTTCACCCCTTCCCCCCCTCCCTACCTACCTAATGCCTAACCCCCACACGCACACACTGCCTACCTAATGCCTAACCCACCTCCCTCCCCCCGCATGCACACTACCCGCCTAATGCCTAAACCTAAACTTCTCCCCCCGCATACACTACCTAACTAATGTCTAAACCTAACCCCACCCCCGCATACATTACTTACCTAATGCCTAAACCTAACCCCCCCCCCCCCCCACAAGCACTACCTACCTAACATCTAACCCTAACCCTCCGCCCCCACACACACTAACTAGCTACTGCCTAAACCTAACCCCCAAGCATACACACTACCTACCTAATGCCTAAACCTAAACTCCCCCCACGCACACGTTCTATCTATTGCAAACCCCCGGCACTAGCTGCGCGGCAAAAAAAAAGAAAAAGGAAAAATATTGGGTGCTGTAAAATATCGGCATTTGGGCACCCGTGGTGCCCAATATATGGCTATGTACCGGACGCCCCACTTTCCGCTCTGGCACCCAATTCCCCTATGATGGCGCCCAATTAGTCAACTAGCCGCATGCGCCCTTTTTAGGGGCGCTGAACCTCCTTTCACTGCGGAGCACCTCCAGCTATCACATGTTCTACAAGCTCTGACCATTGGTCCATCTTGGAGACCCAGTAGCCCTCCTTGAGGTTGTAGTTATCAAAAGCCGGAACTTACATTCTTATTGATCCTCATGGACAAGAAGTACCTGAGTGCTGCCTGAGGCTAGGCCTGACAGCCATGGCCTAAAAAACAAGATGATGCTTCTGTTAGATGACTCCTGCTGATGGTTGTGCCGCTGATTCTCCCTGCTCATTCTCATAGTATTGTATTGTGTCTGGTAGCAGAAGCATCCTTAATCAGGATAAGTGCTGAACAAGCACCAGACACGTCCCACAGTGTCAATAGTTTTATTGTGTAACCAGAGGCGTAGCTAGGGCTTTCAACGCCCGGGGACAAAGACAGGTTATGTGCCCCCCCCCCCCAATGGTGGCAAAGTGCAAAATAGGGGCGCGGCCCCGCATCAGAATAGGAGCGTGATCGTCGGTGCTGCTATACAAATACATAATAATATGGGAGGACATTAGACTATGGCTATGGTAGGATTAGATTGTGAGCTCCTCTGAGGACAGTCAGTGACATGACTATGTACTCTGTAATGTGCTGCAGAAGATGTCAGTGCTGTATAAATACATAATAATAATATGGTAGGACATTAGACTATGACTATGGTAAGATTAGAGTGTGAGCTCCTCTGAGGACAGTCTGTGACATGACTGTGCACTCTGTAAAGTGCTGCAGAAGATGTCAGTGCTATATAAATACATAATAATAATATGGTAGGGCATTAGACTATGACTATGGTAGGATTATATTGTGAGCTCCTCTGAGGACAGTCAGTGACATGACTATGTACTCTGTAATGTGCTGCAGAAGATGTTAGTGCTATATAAATACATAATAATAATATGGTAGGACATTATACTATGACTATGGTAAGATTAGATTGTGAGCTCCTCTGAGGACAGCCAGTGAGATGACTATGTATTCTGTACAGTGCTGCAGAAGATGTCAGTGCTATATTAATACATAATAATAATATGGTAGGACATTAGACTATGACTATAGTAGGATTAGAGTGTGAGCTTCTCTGAGAACAGTCAGTGACATGACCATGTACTCTATAAAGAGCTGCAGACGATGTCAGTGCTATATAAATACATTATAATAATATGGTAGGACATTAGACTATGATAGGGATTAGAGTGTGAGCTCCTCTGAGGACAGTCAGTGACATGACTATGTACTCTGTAATGTGCTGCAGAAGATGTCAGTGCTATATAAATACATAATAATAATATGGTAGGACATTAGACTATGATAGGGATTAGAGTGTGAGCTCCTCTGAGGACAGTCAGTGACATGACTATGTACTCTGTAATGTGCTGCAGGAGATGTCAGTGCTATATAAAAACATAATAATAATAATATGGTAGGACATTAGGCTATGGTAGGATTAGATTGTGAGCTTCTCTGAGGACAGTCAGTGACATGACTATGTACTCTGTAATGTGCTGCAGGAGATGTCAGTGCTATATAAATACATAATAATAATATGGAAGGACATTAGACTATGACTATGGTAGGATTAGATTGTGAGCTCCTCTGAGGACAATCAGTGACATAACTATGTACTCTGTACAGTGCTGCAGAAGATGTCAGTGCTATATACAGACATAATAATAATATGTTAGGACATTAGACTATGACTATGGTAGGATTAGATTGTGAGATTCTCTGAGGACAATCAGTGACATGACTATGTACTCTGTAAAGTGCTGCAGGAGAGGTCAGTGCTATATAAATACATAATAATAATATGGAAGGACATTAGACTATGACTATGGTAGGATTAGATTGTGAGCTCCTCTGAGGACAGTCAGTGACATGATTATGTACTCTGTAATGTGCTGCAGAAGATGTCAGTGCTATAGATACAGAGACATGACAGAGAACATTTATATGGCGCTTTTCTCCTGTTGGACTCACAGCGACAGAGCTGCGACCCCTGGGACGCGTTCTATAGGTCTCCTACTGAATAGGTGCTGGCTTACTGAATAGGGGGAGGAAAGATTTATTTGAACCAAAGTCTCCTAGTAGCAGTGGGGTTAAGGGAATAGGAAGGTGCTTTGTGCTATTGTGATTGAATGATATGAATCCCCAGAGGGATACAAGTACTGCGCATAAGTCTACAGGGCATAAATATGTGCTAGGCATTATGCAATTGCAATAAAACAGTAAAATACACACTAAAAAAGTGGTAGTGCAAACTACTAAGTAACAAGATGACCAGTAGTGAAAGGGTTTCTGGTGAACACTGCCCACATTACGATTTTCTGGCCCACATTACGATTTTCTGGTGAACACTGCCCACGTTACGATTGTCTGGTGAATGCTGTCCATGTTACAATTTTCTGATGAACGCTGCCCACATTACGATTTTCTGTCCCACATTACGATATTCTGTCCCACATTACGATATTCTGGTGAACGCTGCGTAATATGTTGGCGCTTTATAAATACAATAAATAATAATAATAAGAAAAAAGGGTTAGTGCCAAAGAATTAGGGACGCTGAACTAAGTCTTAATAGAAGAAGCAGGCCTGGCCTGGCATACCATAGCAGAGAAGAGGAGTGAAGGAAGGAGTTAACATCAGGAATGCTATAGAAGCAGGGAGAGTAAGGAGAGCCATCCTTCCGTGGCTGAAAGGGAAAGCAAGCAAGTGACAGGTAGAGGCAGCGAGCGGACAGCTTACTCTGGGAGGCAGCTGAAGTCAGTAAGAATATCCCAGGCTGTCCCGGTCTTGCTCTACAGTTTGCGGTGCTTGTATAAGCCAATCATAAGAGATGCGGGGCCATTACACTTCCCGGGTCTCCACTCTCCAGCTGCAGCATCCAGCATGTTCACAACACTTCCCCAGCTCACATGCAAAAGCGCAGCTCCTCTCCCTCCCTCTTCACTTGTGTCTCCACACGCAGCTCCCTCTGACAGCTCCCGGGGCTCCCTCCAATCCATTCCACCACACAGCATACTCAGCTCCATCTGGATAGCATGCACACGGCTCCCTCTGCTCTATGTGGATTCCGCACACAGTCCGATCAGCACTCCAGTGACAGTCCACACTGATAAGTCCCTGCGCGATCCAGCCAGGCCTCCACTACTGACTCAAACTTCCCGGGGCTCCAGTGACAGCATCCTGCACGTGGAAGCTGCGTGCACAGCACGTAATGACGTGCGCTGGCACCGCAGCTACTCTCTGCATAGTCTGCAGACTCGGGCAGAGAGGAGATTGAAAAAAAACAAAAAAAACAAAAGGCAGATGGGCGCCCTTAGGGAGTCGGCGCCCGGGGGCACTTGTCCTACCCCGCCCACCCCTAGCTACGCCTCTGTGTGTAACCATCTTTCTCAGAGATGGATTAAGATGTAAAGGGGTCCTAAGCAAGGTAGGAGATTAGGGGCTCCCTTGTGGGATCCATCTGAAAATGGTGCCTGCGAATAATTGCGCACGGTGTTGCCGCTAATCCGTTTGTCGATTATCGCTATTTAACGTTAAAGCCTTATCGTTATTTAGCATGAAAGCCTTATCGTTATTTAGCATTAACAGACGGAACCCTCTCTGTACCTATCCCTAACCCCTAAACCCCCCCTGGTGGTGCCTAACCCTAAGACCTCCCTGGTGGTGCCTAACCCTAAGACCCCCCTGGTGGTGCCTAACCCTAAGACCCCCCCGGTGGTGCCTAACCCTACGACCCCCCTGATGGTGCCTAACCCTAACTACCCCCCTAGTGGTGCCTAAGCCTAACCACCCCCCTAGTGGTGCCTAACCCTAACCACCCCACTAGTGGAGCCTAACTATAACCACCCCCCTGGTGGTGCCTAATTCTAAGACCCCCCTGGTGGTGCCTAACCCTGAGACCCCCCTGGTGGTGCCTAATACTAACCACCCCCCTGGTGGTGTCTAACCCTAACCACCCCCCTGGTGGTGCCTAACCCTAACCACCCCCCTGGAGGTGCCTAACCCTAACCTTGACAGTGTTACATTAAATCCATTCACCGTTTTGCAGTTAAATAACTTCTGCAGTTTGTCTTATGTAGGTTAGCTATTGATAAATAACGTTACTGTGCGCAATAACGTCTGCTGTTTGGCATATGAACGACGCTATTGATAAATAACGTTACCGTGTGTCGTTTTTCTTCTTTTTTCCCTGTGCGCCATTATTATGCAGTACTAATGATAAATAGCGATAAGCGTATCTTTTTAATGCGGTGCCATTTTTATGCATAGGCGCTGTGCGCCATTATTCACTGATCTACCCTTGTGGTCTTTTTGGTAAGCTGAAGCAGAGAAAGGTCTAACAAGGTCACTGGTTAGCCCCTTGACACCCACTAGGCCCCAGGCACCTGCCTAGGTTGCCTGGTAGATCATCCTGCTCTGATATTTCCTCTCTCAGAGCCTTTAGGTTTACACGCCTGAAGCAAACAGGCCATTTACAACATAGCCAAGATTCTTGTGTGCGGCTTTCTTGCTTTAGGTCAATGGTACAAAGGCCACTGACTTGAGATTCCTGCTTTGGAGTACTTTTCCAGGCCGGTTAACTGAAAAGGCAAAGTACTTTGCAGTCCTGTGGTGATTTTTTTTTAAAAACATTTTTGATTGTTATATTTTACACTGCATATCAGTACTTCAGTACTGTATGCTCAATACCTCACATGTTTGTTTTTGCTTCAGGTTGCAGTCCTTTTCTGTTACCATTTTTGGGAGGTTCAATAAATAGCTGTTGTTGGAATGCAGCTTGTAAAAAATAAAATAAATGAAAAATGAAAATGTTGTGTTCAGCACACACCGTTGAATTACTTGCGTTTCTATTTGTTCTTCTTTCAATGCAGGGCTTTCTTCCCGTGTCCTTCTGAGAACATTGGAAGTGTCACAATGGGCGCGTTACATTCTCCTGCTGAAGTAATAAATGGGAAAAAGGAAACAGTAGACATATTTCTTCCAAAAATAAAATGAAATAGAATAAAACAGAGATGGTTTATTTACAAGCATTTTATTACGCCACAAAAATAGTAAACCTTTGAGAAAGGTAAACTACAACAATATTACAAAAAATAAGGTTAAAGAAAAAAAAGATTATAATTTAGAATACTTTTGGGGTACAGTTTATCTTTAGGGGACTGTATTACTGTATTTGACTCTGAAAGTAACTGTTTCTATGATTCTTAAAGGACCACTACAGCGAAAAAACGTAAGCAGACAGAACAACAGGTTTTGGACTAGTCCGTCTCCTCACGGGGGGATTCTCATAGTTTTCTTTGTCCTCAAAAGCATGGGTTGAATAGTAGTTGCTATGTCTAACTGCCAAAATTGTGTGCAAGTGAGTCGGGAGGCTGGCTGGTATCTTACTAGTTTGGCAGTTAAACTGCAGTTCAGGAAATGCTTTTGAAAGCAAAGAATACCCTGAGAATTCCCCATGAGGAGATGGACTGGCCCAAAACCTGTCGGTACTGTCAGATTTTATAACTGCTTACTTTTTCCGCTGTAGCGGCGCGGTCCTTTAACAGTAAATTCTGAGGAATAATGCAGATTATACGTTACTGAAGCCAGTAATAATAATACACTGAAGTATTATATCAAAGAAAATGAACAAATACAAAGCAACACCCATATATTAACATAGGGCTGGTGTACACCAAGAGCGGTTCTGAGCGTTTTTTTTTAAACGCTTGCGTGGTGAAAGCCGCTTGGCTAATGAATGTGAATGGGACTGTGCACACCAGCGCAGTACGTTTTTACCCCAAG
Organism: Hyperolius riggenbachi; assembly: GCF_040937935.1. NCBI lineage: Eukaryota > Metazoa > Chordata > Amphibia > Anura > Hyperoliidae > Hyperolius > Hyperolius riggenbachi. The sequence continues at coordinate 63,805,850 of NC_090653.1, read as the reverse complement.
TGCAAACTCCTGTCCTGCAGCATTTTTCCGGTTTTCTGAGGTGTTTCTGCCTCAATGTAAAGTATAGGAAAGTGGAAAATCGCTCTGAAGCGCTAGATCAGAGCAATTTTCTGAGTGTTCTTGTTACAGAAGCTGTTTGTAATGTTGTGGTGTTTGGTGTATACACTTCAGAGTTTTCTGATTATTAGTGATCCGCAGTATCACTAGTAATACAGATATATTTGATTATATGGTGATCTGCGGCATCACCAATAATACAAATATTTATGCGTACTCTGGAAAACAAGGTACAGATAACTTGTGGAAAACCCACCACACTGACGTTAACTCAGAGGGATGGAGACCTCTGGAAGGAAGGGCAGTGTGTGCGATTCTGCGACTAGGATAAGAACGCAGAATTGCGTTCCCTGAACAGTAATGATATGCTGAGGAGTTACTGAATTCCCCGCAAGAAGAACTCAGCAGAGTTAACCCTTTAGTGGAAAACCCACTAAAGGGGGCAAAGTCAAACGGAAAAACGGTTCGGTATCAGAACTGGCAAAGAAGTACCGAATCGACAGACAGAAATCAAGATCAGAGGTCAAGCCAAGGTCAGCAACGGGAAATCAGATGAGCAGAGGTACAGAATCGAGAAACACAAGGGAAGTCAGAAGCCAAGCCAATAGTGGGTAACGGTACGGGCTGGCGAAGTACAAAATCAGGAGACAAGAGGATAAAGAGGTAACAGGCAAAAGGTCATACACAATATAATGCAATAGTACTTTAGGCTATCAACAGAATCTGGCTAAGTGTGGATCCCCAGCTCCAGCTGGTTCTAGCACACTTTGGGATCTGACTAGGGTCTGAGTGCTAACACACAAGTATTCGCTGACTGCAGACAACTTGCAACTGACAGAATGCCTGCTTTTATACTGTGCTGGACTCAAACAGCCCGCCCAGCCATTCAACCAATCACAACGTGGCTCAAGGACCTTGCAGTACAGCTCAAGGACCTTGCTGAGGTCAGCTGACCAGCTGGTCAGCTGACTCTCTTTCTAAGAGTATAAAAGGCTCTACTGCACACGCGCGCGGCCCCTACGGGGTCCAGACTGTCATGAGAGGTGTCTCGGCGAGCAGCATGCCATGAGGCCTGTGAAGGTGTTCCAGGAGTGCAGCCTCGACGTGGAGTACGCTGAGAGGTCTGCGACTGAACGGTGGATCGTGCTACCGCTGCGGACGTGGACGTTTCTCCGCGTTCCGCATGCGGCCATGCGGGCGGTTGCGCTGCTGATGCGGACGCGGACACACGTCCGCGTTCAGCCTGCTGTTGCCTCATTACAGTACCCCCCCTTTCAGGCATGACCTCCGGGCATGCCTCACCCGGTTTCCCAGGATACAACTCATGAAATCTCCTCCTTTTCTCCTCAGCATGAAGATCTCGAAGGGGAACCCATGACCTCTCTTCTGGCCCGTACCCCTTGCAGTGCACCAGATACTGGAGCTTGTTGCGTGAGAAACGGGAATCTAAAATGTCCTGGACTTCATATTCCAATTCCCCATCCACTACCACAGGAGCAGGGGGAGTAGAATCTACCCTTACCGCAGGCTTCAATAAAGAAACATGATAAGTCCTGCCACATCTCATATTAGTAGGTAATTTTACCTTGTAAGTGACCTCATTGATCTTACTCTCTATAGGGAAAGGCCCGATAAAACGAGGACCTAATTTTGCTGATGGTTGCCTGAGAGGAATGTGTCTAGTAGAGACCCAAACATAATCCCCTGGAATAAAGTTCCACTCCGTGGAACGTCTTCTATCAGCAAATTTCTTTTGAACAGAAAAAGCTTTGTCCAAATTATCTCTGACCTTCCCCCAGATCTCTCTGAAAGTCCCCTGCCATTCCTGGAGAGCTGGAAGAGGTGACTCCTTGACTGGAAGTGACGTAAACTTGGGACACTTCCCATTGACAATCTGAAAGGGAGAATAACCAGAGGATGCGTTTTTCAAGTTATTGTGGGCAAATTCAGCAAATGGGAGGAATCTTGTCCAGAGATGTTGTGCATCTGCTATGTAACATCTAAGAAACTGCTCCATGGACTGATTGATCCTCTCTGTCTGCCCATTAGTCTGGGGATGGTAACCTGAAGAGAATGATAAAGAAATCCCCAGATCTTTACAAAAGGCCCTCCAGAACTTTGACACAAATTGTACCCCCCTATCAGATACAATATCCACCGGAATTCCATGTAACTTAAAGATGTTATTAATAAATAAATCTGCCAATTTACGGGCAGATGGAAACCCAGACAGAGCAACGAAATGTGCCATTTTACTAAATCTGTCCGTAACAACCCAGATGACAGTGTTACCTTCAGATTCAGGCAGCTCCCCCACAAAATCCATGGAAATGTGGGACCATGGAACCTGTGGAGAAGGCAGGGGCTGAAGAGAGCCTGCTGGAGCTTTTCTGGAGGACTTACTCCTGGCACAGACAGAGCAGGACTTAACAAATTCCTCACAATCAGACATGTAAGAAGGCCACCAGACTGCCCTATTCAAGAGTTCCTGGGTTCTGGCAATACCTGGATGTCCCACATTCTTATGTTCATGAAACATCTGGAGCACCCGTTCCCGAAAACGAATAGGGACGTACAGAAGTCCCTCAGGTTTTCCATTGGGAACATTGGACTGGCATGCAATAAGCGATTTTGACAAGTCTTCGGAGATCTCAGTGGCTGCCAGAAAATACCTCTCAGGTAGAATATTGACAGGAGTGGCTGGTGGGGCAGATTCAGATTCAAAACACCTGGATAAGGCGTCAGCCTTAACATTCTTATCCCCAGGCTTATAGGTTATGATAAAATCAAACCGGGAGAAAAAAAGTGCCCATCTCGCCTGCCTGGGTGTTAACCTCTTGGCCTTCTCAATGTATTCGAGGTTCTTATGGTCAGTATAAACAGTAAAGGGAAATTCTGCCCCCTCTAACCAATGACGCCACTCCTCTAGAAATAACTTCACAGCCAACAATTCCCGGTTCCCCACATCATAATTCCTCTCTGCCGGTGCAAACTTTCTTGAAAAAAATGCACAAGGATGAACCTTATTATCAGGTCCAAAAGCTTGCGAGAGGACTGCCCCAACCCCAACCTCCGATGCATCTACCTCTACTATGAAGGGGCGGGTGACGTCAACATGACGCAATATGGGGGCGGAACAAAAAGATTTTTTTAATGATTGAAAGGCCTCAATGGCTTCTGGTGACCAGTTAGTCGCATCAGCGCCTTTCTTGGTCAACTGGGTCATGGGGGCAACAACTGAAGAGTACCCCCTAATAAACCGCCTATAATAGTTAGCAAAGCCTAAAAATCTCTGCAGGGCTTTGAGGCCTGAAGGTTGCGGCCAATCCAACACTGCTGAGACTTTGCTTGGATCCATTGCCAGTCCAGAGGTGGATATAATATACCCTAAAAATGCCACCTCTTTCACCTCGAAGAGGCATTTCTCCAGCTTAGCATATAACTGGTTCTCCCTGAGCTTCTGTAACACAAATTTTACATGCTTCCTGTGTTCCTGTAAATTTTTTGAAAAAATTAAAATATCATCAAGATAGACCATTGTAAACCTGCCAGACACATCTCTGAAAATATCGTTTACAAACTCCTGAAAGACAGCTGGGGCATTGCACAATCCAAAGGGCATAACTAAATACTCATAGTGACCGTCAGGAGTGTTAAATGCGGTCTTCCACTCGTCGCCCTCTCTGATCCGAATAAGATTGTATGCCCCCCTCAAGTCTAACTTTGAAAAAACACAGGCCTCAGTAATCTGAGTAAACAGGTCATCAATGAGTGGAAGAGGGTATCGATTTTTTATGGTGATTTTGTTTAGCTGCCTGTAGTCTATGCAGGGGCGAAGACCACCATCCTTCTTTTTAACAAAAAAGAAACCTGCACCAGCAGGAGACTTGGAGGCACGGATAAATCCCTTCTCCAAGTTCTCCTTGATGTAATCTTTCATTGCCACCTTTTCAGGGCTGGAGAGGTTGTACAAACGACCCCTAGGAGGCAGTGTACCCGGTCTCAATTCAATGGGGCAGTCATAGGGTCTATGTGGAGGCAACCTGTCAGCAGATCGAGGACAAAATACGTCGGAAAAATCAGTGTACTGAGGTGGGACCCCCTGGACCTGGACCTCTGAAGCACACACAGAAATGGATTTAAGACAATTCTCCTGACAATAGGAGGACCAGGCAGATAATTGGCCCTCTTTCCAGTCTATTTGAGGGGAATGCTTCTTCAACCATGGTAGCCCCAATATGACGGATGAGGTGGCCATCTTTAAAACATAGAACTGGATGACCTCAGTGTGCAATACTCCAACCTGAAGTGTGAGCGGCGGAGTTTGACAAAGAGGTGTCTTGTTCTGTAAAGGAGAGTCATCGATTGCTGTAACATAAATGTGTCTTTGTATGGGAAGAATGGGAATGTTAAAGTTTAAAGCCAGGTCTCTGTCAATGAAGTTGGCAGCTGACCCAGAGTCAACAAATGCAGAGGTTAGGAAGTCACTGTTCTCCCAATGAAGAGAACAGGGCAGCAAGATTTTATTCTGACATGGAGGTAGAACTGGCTCGCTTAGGGTGGTACCTCCAACCACCCCTAAGCGGACAAGTTTTCCGCCTTCTTACTGCAGTTCTGCACTCGATGACCCTTTTCCCCACAATATAGACACAGACCCTCCTTCCTTCTCCTAGCTTTCTCAGCGACTGAGAGTCGTCCGTGCCCCAACTGCATTGGCTCCTCCTCTGGAACCTCAGGGGAACCAACAGTAGAGGGCGCTCTAACTAGCACAGATGACCTGCCCTTTTTATGATAGCGAATGCGTCTATCGATCTTAACCGATAAGGCAATAGCTGCATCTACATCTTTGGGCTCAGGGTGGCTTATCATGACATCAATAATGGACTCGGAGAGACCGGTCATGTATGTGTCTAGAAGAGTGAACTGATCCCACCTCACTGAGACCGCCCACCTTCTAAACTCGGCAGCGTACTCCTCAACCATACGATTGCCTTGCTTTAGGCATCGGAGTTTACGCTCGGCAGTGCCGGCTAAATCAGGATCCTCATATATGATGGCCATGTTCTTGAAAAACTCGGACACTGAAGATAAGGCAGAGTGACCCTCAGGTAAGCTGAAAGCCCATGTCTGAGAATCCCCTTGTAACAAAGTTTTAATAAAAATTACTCTCTGTACCTCAGAACCAGATGATATGGGCCTCATCTGAAAATAGGCTAAACAACGATTTTTGAAATTACTGAAGTCGGACCGAGAACCAGAAAATCTTTCAGGAAGAGCCATCTTAGGCTCGCTACTGGCTGGGGAGGGTAGAACATTAAGTGGTGCCGGCAGTTTCTGAAAGGCCTCAGTCAGCTGGTTGATCTGGACCTGCTGAGCAGCAACAGTGTTTCTAAGCTCATCGACTGCCGCAGTTAAAGTCTGCAACTGCTCGGCAACTCCCTCCATGTTACTTTTACTGGTCTGCAGTACTGTAATGTTGTGGTGTTTGGTGTATACACTTCAGAGTTTTCTGATTATTAGTGATCCGCAGTATCACTAGTAATACAGATATATTTGATTATATGGTGATCTGCGGCATCACCAATAATACAAATATTTATGCGTACTCTGGAAAACAAGGTACAGATAACTTGTGGAAAACCCACCACACTGACGTTAACTCAGAGGGATGGAGACCTCTGGAAGGAAAGGCAGTGTGTGCGATTCTGCGACTAGGATAAGAACGCAGAATTGCGTTCCTCAACAGTAATGATATGCTGAGGAGTTACTGAGTTCCCCGCAAGAAGAACTCAGCAGAGTTAACCCTTTAGTGGAAAACCCACTAAAGGGGGCAAAGTCAAACGGAAAAACGGTTCGGTATCAGAACTGGCAAAGAAGTACCGAATCGACAGACAGAAATCAAGATCAGAGGTCAAGCCGAGGTCAGCAACGGGAAATCAGATGAGCAGAGGTACAGAATCGAGAAACACAAGGGTAGTCAGAAGCCAAGCCAATAGTCGGTAACGGTACGGGCTGGCGAAGTACAAAATCAGGAGACAAGAGGATAAAGAGGTAACAGGCAAAAGGTCATACACAATATAATGCAATAGTACTTTAGGCTATCAACAGAATCTGGCTAAGTGTGGATCCCCAGCTCCAGCTGGTTCTAGCACACTTTGGGATCTGACTAGGGTCTGAGTGCTAACACACAAGTATTCGCTGACTGCAGACAACTTGCAACTGACAGAATGCCTGCTTTTATACTGTGCTGGACTCAAACAGCCCGCCCAGCCATTCAATCAATCACAACGTGGCTCAAGGACCTTGCAGTACAGCTCAAGGACCTTGCTGAGGTCAGCTGACCAGCTCCCTTTGCTGAATCTGTCATTTAGTTTGGCACTGTTATTGGCCTGAGGAAGCGGGCTCTGACCCGCGAAACGCGTTGCCTGTGCTACTAATAAAAACCTTTGTAAAATACAAAGATTTTTTCGTCACTGAGGTAAGCCACCTCAAATTTATTTCCCGTTTTTAAACTGTTTTTAGATGCTTTTATTACACCAGGGCGCCTCTTATACCCTTATTGTGCAATCATACCCCCTTACCTCACCCGTCTGAGGGGTGGGTACAGACCACACGTGGCTTCGACCACGGCGGATATCTGTCCCCTTTCTTTTACCAAGGAGAGCGACCGCATCCAGGTCCCTAGGGACCACCCCGAGTGGAGTCGGGTTTGTTGTCTCCACCTGCTTCCTGTGGTCGGTTGCCCCTCTGCAACCCACCTTTGTGAGTAGTGTCTTACTTTTATTACGTTCAATTGTTTTTGACATACTACACTATTGGGCTCCCACTTTTGTCTCCTGTATCTTTTCACTAGAGGGTGTTATTGACACCCACATCCCACTACATATTGGGAGCAACAACACCATGGAGTCCAAAGAACGCACCAGACAGATCTGGGATAAGGTTATTGAGAGGTTTAAAGCAGGCTTAGGCTACAAAAAGATTTCCAAAGCCTTGAACATCCCACGGAGCACTGTTCAAGCGATCATTCAGAAATGGAAGGAGTATGGCACAACTCTAAACCTACCAAGACAAGGCCATCCACCTAAACTCACAGGTCAAACAAGGAGAGCGCTGATCAGAAATGCAGTCAAGAGGCCCATGGTGACTCTGGACGAGCTGCAGAGATTTACAGCTCAGGTGGGGGAATCTGTCCTTAAGACAACTATTAGTCGTTCACTGCACAAAGTTTGCCTTTATGGAAGAGTAGCAAGAAGAAAGGCATTGTTAATAGAAAAGCATAAGAAGTCCCGTATGCAGTTTGCCACAAGCCATGTGGGGACACAGCAAACAAGTGGAAGAAGGCTCTCTGGTCAGATGAGACCAAAATTGAACTTTTTGGCCAAAATGCAAAACGCTATGTGTGGCGGAAAACTAACACTGCACATCACACTGAACGCACCACCCCCACTGTCAAATATGGTGGTGGCAGCATCATCAGAGTCAGAATCAGAAATCTTTATTTCGCCAAGCATGACTGGGTCATGCCCGGAATTGTTTTTGGCACAATACATCTAGCTCAGAAAAAGAAGACATAGATAGAGACATAGATTGATAGCAACGAGCCGTAGAGGCATCAGTTAGCGTGAGTTAGCATTACATTACATCACATTACATACCGCTATACCTTGCATTGCACTATACATTGCATTGCCCTATACCTTATATTGCATTGCCCTATACATCCCCATATATCACAGTCCCCAGTGTGACACCGAGGTGTCTGACAGTTAGTCTAGTGGGCTGGTTGGTGCAGTTGACTGATCCGCCATGGCACAGACCGCCAGCAGCTCGTCGGGGCTTGCATTGTTGGTAGTATGTGGAGGGAGTTTAGGAGACTGACCGCCGAGGGGAAGAAAGAGTTCCTGGGCTTTCCGTTGGGGGGCAGTGATGTTGGGCTTCCAGCTGAGATCACTGGAGATCGTAGTACCCAGAAGCCGGGCGCATGGCACTCTGGCTACCTCAGTGCCGTCAATTTAGATGGGGGGCGGGGGGAGCAGACTTCCTGAAGTCGATGATTAGCTCAACTATTTTTGCAGTGTTAAGCACCAGCCTGTTCTCCTTGCTCCAGTTGTAGATTCTCTCCACCTGTTGGCGGTACTCCTGGACATTATCCTTGGTGACAAGGCCAGTGATGGTGGTGTCGTCAGCGAACTTGATGACCTTTACAGAGTCTGCCTCAGATCTGCAGTTGTTCGTGTAGAGGGAGAATAGCAGTGGTGACAGGATGCAGCCTTGGGGAGCACCTGTATTCGTGATCGCTGCTTGAGAGTGGATATCGCCCAGTCTGACGACTTGGGACCTGTTGGTGAGAAAGTCTGTGATCCACAGCTGTAGGCTTGGGTGTACTCCAAGTGCAGCAAGGTCCCGTTGGAGAATGCGTGGGCAGATGGTGTTAAAGGCCGAACTGAAGTCCAGGAGGAGTATTCTGACATACGTGTCCGGCCTGTCAAGATGGTCTTTGGTGAGCTCCAAGCAGATATTGATCGCATCATCGGTGGACCTGTTTTCCCTGTAGGCAAACTGGTAGGGGTCTAGGAGGGGTGAAGTGGAGAGCTTGAGGGGGGCTAGGACTGCACGCTCCATGGTTTTCATGATGACGGACGTCAGGGCCACGGGCCTAAAGTTGTTGAGCTTGGAGAACCCTTGTTTCTTAGGGACAGGTATGATGGCAGACCTCTTAAAGCATGTGGGGACCTTGCCTTACTCCAGGGACTTGGTGAAGATGGCGAAGAGGGTGGGAGCTAGTTGCCGACAGCAGATTTTCAGGCAGGTAGGGGACACTCCGTCGGGTCCGGGGGCTTTCCTGGCATTCAGTGTTGATAAGAGGTGCAGGACCTCGGCTTCGCTCACCACCGAGGGAGAGGGCAGGCTCAGGTTGTTGTCTGCCAGGCACAGAGGTGGGGTAGCTTGTGCCGGGTTCCCTTCCGATCCTCCCTGGTTCTCGAACCTGCAGTAGAATCTGCTGAGTTCTTCTGCTAGTGTCGGGCTGGGTGTTGCCTGCTGGGGGTTGTAGTTAGTGGCAGCCTTCAGCCCCTTCCATACAGCACGTGGGTTGTTTGAGCACAGGTTGTGTTCCACTCTATCAGCATACTCTTTTTTGGCAGCTCTCAGCTCCCGATTGAGGTCATTTCTTGACCTTCTGTAGTCCTCTCGGTTGCCGGACCTGTGCGCAGCGTCCTTGCGCCTCCGCAGCTGCTGTAGCTTGTTGGTGAACCACGGCTTGTTGTTCGGGTACAGCTTGAAGGATTTTGTTGGTACACAAGAGTCCTCACAGAAACTGATGTATGAGGCAACGTTATCTGCCCATTCATCCAAGTTTGGCGCTTCCAGGGACTTCCAGTCGGTGCATTCAAAGCAGGCTTGTAGTTTCAGTTTTGCCTCATCTGACCAGACCTTGATGGACTTAGTGGTCGGTTTAGCTGACTCCAGGCGTCTCCTGTAGGTAGGGATGAGATGGATGATACAGTGATCCGAGGAGCCGAGAGCTGCCCAAGGGACTGCTTTGTATGCATCCTTCAGTGCCGTGTAGCAGTGGTCTAGTGTGTTCGGGCCCCTGATTGGGCAGGCTACATGCTGGTAGCGTGGCATCTCCTGGCGCAGGTTGGCCTTGTTAAAATCACCCGCGATGATGAACAGAGAATCCGGGAGGGATGTCTCCCACTGCGAGATGGTCTCGCTTAGGACGAGAAGGGCAGATTTGATGTCAGCATCGGGAGGGATGTATACTCCGGCAAGGACATAGGAGGAAAACTCCCTTGGTGAGTATCATGCTCTGGGGTGCTTCTCTTCCGCAGGGACAGGGAAGCTGGTCAGAGTTGATGGGAAGATGGATGGAGCCAAATACAGGGCAATCTTGGATGAAAACCTCTTGGAGTCTGCAAAAGACTTGAGACTGGGGCGGAGGTTCACCTTCCAGCAGGACAACAACCCTAAACATAAAGCCAGGGCAACAATGGAATGGTTTAAAACAAAACATATCCATGTGTTAGAATGGCCTAGCCAAAGTCCAGATCTAAATCCAATCGAGAACCTGTGGCAAGATCTGAAAACTGCTGTTCACAAACGCTGTCCATCTAATCTGACTGAGCTGGAGCTGTTTTGCAAAGAAGAATGGGCAAGGATTTCAGTCTTTAGATGTGCAAAGCTGGTAGAGACATACCCTAAAAGACTGGCAGCTGTAATTGCAACAAAAGGTGGTTCTACTCAGGGGGCTGAATAATAATGCACACACCACTTTGCAGTTATTTATTTGTAAAAAATGTTTGGAATCATGTATGATCTTAATTCCACTTCTCACATGTACACCACTTTGTATTGGTCTATCACGTGGAATTCCAATGAAATTGATTCATGATTGTGGCAGTAATATGACAAAATGTGGTAAACTTCAAGGGGGCCGAATACTTTTGCAAGCCACTGTATATAAGTAGCTAAATACTTGCTCTACATACATAACGTATGTATTGCACTGTCCATGTTTTAATTTCAGTGAATTGTATATAGTAAATAAAGAGAATTCTTTTTTAAGCATTTGCCATCTTAATTCTCTTTGACTGAAGCTAATACTGATGTCATTTCCTCCCTTACTCTGGGAGGAGGACGGCCAATGCAAACACAGACAGTCTTCAGACACTCCCACCCAGCTCTACAATAGAAAGTGCATTGTCATTGTGTAAATATTGGACAACAGAGAGGAACAGAGGTGGGGGAGGGGTAAATGGGAGGGAAAGGGGCTTCAGCCAATCAGGCTGCCTACATTAGTTAAGTCTGAGGGGAAAGTAGAGAAGCAAAAAGGACAACCCAGCATGCCCTGCAACTTCCTTTGTGCGGCAGAGGTACCAAATAAGAGCCAGGGAAACTGGGGAAAGATGTTTTATGGAGAAGAAAAATACGAGTAATTTTTAACTTTTGGATTGCCTGCGTAGCATCATTATTACTTGTTTACCAGATAAAAATAAAGAATTGATTTTTTATTTTATACCCGACAGTTACACTTTAAGCTTTATAGGTTAGGAATACAAATAGTTTATCCCAGCCTTGTGCCTGCTGTATTTACAGACTTCTGATCCTTAGAATAACCTACTGCAATTCCCCTTTGAGTCCCAATTGACTCTGCTCACTTTTGCCATAACAGTTGCACTTTATCTGAGAGTGAAGGCAAAGTGAAGGTAAGTATTTTTGATAATTACTACGCTGCACATATCCTGCACTCCCCTTCCTTAGCGCTGCCACTTGATTTAATTACATGTGCATGGCAGTCATTGGGTGCAGGGAAAATTAAAATAATTTGGTGGCAAAAAATATAGTGATAAGGTGTCTCTTCCCCCATCCCCACACCAGGACCACCTCTTTCCTTTGACCCTAATAGCAGTTGCTATACAGTAGTTGCTGTGATTTTAGCTACCCCCGAAGGCCTTTCCTGTGCCTAGGCTGTCCAGGCAATGGCCTTGGCTGCCCTTTAGTGTACAGTGTGCAATACTACACTCTCTGTTTTAGCCAGGTTCAGTTTCCTGCTGGGTGCACACATAACATAACGTGAAAGGCTGCGTTTTATGTCATGTTTCAGTTTGTTGTCTGAGTTTTTTGTGCGTTTTTACTGAGTTTTTACTGCGTTTTTGGTGCGTTTGCGTTAGCATTTTTTTTTTACCGGAGATGCATTTTACAAGCGTTTTCATGCATGTACGGTTGGCATATATAAAATGTACATGCGTTTTGCATGCATTTTTCATGCGTTTTTCTTTTGTGTTTTATGCAAATCACTAGAAAGACAACAGGAAGCGAAAATACATCATAGGGCCTGTCTAGCCTGTTGCACAAAATACAGGTGAAACTCTAAAAATAAGAATCATTTATTTCAGTGATTCAACTTCAAATGTGAAACTAGTACCAGTATATGAAATAGACTCATTACAGGTAGTCCCTGGGTTACGAACGCCCGACTTACGAACGACCCGCCGATACAAACGCCGCGACCATAGCTCCGCCCCGTCGCACGACGTCACGTCCGGCGGGGACTACCTGTTCTGGCCCGTTGAAAAAGAAGAATATGGGCCGGATGGTAAATAGAGGCCTACTCACCTGATCCTCGGCGGTAGAAGGTCCCCTTGTGGTGCCCGGAAGGTCCGCAGCCTTTCCTCTCGCTTCCTCCATTGTTCCCCGGCGGCTCCTGGCTTCATATGCGGCGCATAATGACGTAATCAGGAAGAGCCCCCTAGTGGCGGCGCTTCCTAATTGCGTCATTATGCGCCGCATGTGGAGCCAGGAGCCGCCGGGAAACAGTGGAGGAAGCGAGAGGACGGGCTGCGGACCTTCCGGGCATCACGAGGGGACCTTCTACCGCCGAGGGTCAGGTGAGTAGGCCTCTATTTACCATCCGGTGCCCATATTCTTCTTTTTCAACTGGCCACAACAGGTAGTCCCGACTTACAGACAGATTCAGGTTAAGAACGGGTGGGCAGTCCCTATCTCGTTCGTTAACCGAGGACTACCTGTACATGCAAAGCGAGATATTTTAAGCCTTTGTTATAATTTTGATGATTATGGCAGTGTCCTCACTGCAATGATTGGCGCCCATCGCGGGCGTTTTGCAATTAGCGCAAATCGCAAACGCGTTACCCGCAGCAGTTTTGAGGCGATTCAGGAGCGATTGCGGTACAGTGTTTATAAAGCGCTGACCGCAATCGCTCTGAAATCACGGAAGTGTCCAGTCATTTTTACCGCGCTAATCGTGGTCAAATCACTCGCGCAAAATGCTAGTTTGGCGATTTGAAGTGTGAATGGGCCATTACAGCTTTTGAAAACCCCAAAACCAAAATCTCAGACCATTAGAATATTGTGAAAATGTTCAATATTCTTGGCTCAAAGTGTCACACTCTAATCAGCTAATTCATCCAAAACACCTGCAGAAGGTTCCTATTTCATGTATTCGTTTCACCTTTTAATTTGAATTACTACTGAAATAAATGGACTTTTGCAAAATATTCTAATTTTTCCGAGTTTCCCCTGTAGGTCAGAAACAGGCTCGTTGACCACCCTCAGTAAAAGTCGACATTGGTGGAAACCAGTGATCAGATCAGAGGTCTCCCCAAAGTGCCTGCAGTTTAGGTCTGAGCGTGTCTCCCCCACACTGGGGGGTTCAGATCTGACACAATGAGCGAAACACCAGCGGAACAAATTACAACCTCGCTCTCTGCGTGTTCAGAGAAGGGATTCATGGTTTTTCCATCTGGACAAATAGAAAGATCACAACCTTTACCTTTCTTAGATGTCGGATTATATACGTTTTTTTCCAATCCCTTCTCTATAGAGATGAAAAGAAGCTGGCCAAATCACACCTCGCCTTCTGCACAAAAGGTATTGTCCACTTCCCACGTCAACAGAACGAATAGACACAAATTCAGTCCTTTCTGCTATTTTTTTTGTCCCCTTGGATTTTTTTAATACATCAGAAAGGTGTTAGCTCTGAATGAATTTGAGTTTGCGGTCTCACGTTTTTATACTCTCGCACAACAGGACACATGCCAATTCAACAAAACCTCAAGGATACGTGTGACAGCACACGGGTTCTCTTTTTTTTTTTGTTCCCACACATGAAAACTTGCTATCAATGACCGTGGCTGCTTGGCGCGCATATTTTTGATGCTATTGTGTTGTTAATGGACAGAATGTCACCACCTCGATATAAAATTCCAGTCGTATTCCGCTAGCCATGTATAGGTAGCTTGTCATACAGTGTCACCTATGAAATTAACAGTTGCTTGTGTTCGGAAGAATTCACGCTTTCAATCTCTCGCCTTTGTGGAAGTACAATGGCACTTTCAATACTCCTTTTTTTGGTAGCGGTTCAAAGACATCAAATTGTAAGATCTGCATGACAAAACATGCTGCTTCGCATCTGCTTATTTTTCAGATTTGGAAACGGAAAGTGAGGAAAGTGCGGAAGAGATCGGCGCATAACACAGTCAGCCTGAATACAGCTTTAGATATTAACCCCGCGCTGCCATTTTTCTTTCGGACACACCATCCGCATTCATGGAGGTCTCTAGTTAGACCTGTTGCTATAACTGGTGATGATTATTAGGTTATCGATCAGGGCAGCAGGAAAAAAGGGCACATGCGGCAAGAGAACTATTTAGGCGCCAATAGAAAATATTGGTCTTTGGGAGCTGTAGCGAAAATTTGGGTGCCCTTTTTTGTTCTTTTATTTTTTCTGCGGATGTGATGCGATTATTACATTGCAGTTTGTGGGGTGGGGGTGGGAGTGCTGCAGCATTAGATAGGTGGTATCTGTCGAGGGGGGGGTGTTAGTTTTAGGCATTATGCTGGGGATAGACGGTACGTTTCTGTACCGTGTATCGACCAGCTGATCCGGCCAGCTGATAATATTCAACTGGCCCGATCAAGCCGCTCGACCCGCGTTTGCTCGATTCCCGCCGGCGGACAATGGCAGGGAATCGAGCGCTGATAAGGAAGCGCAGGCGGGGACGAGCGGCAATCGATCTGCGCGGACAAGCGGGGACGCGGCTGGGTTCGATCTGGTGGCTAATCGGCCGCCGGATTGACCCGTGTACCTGTATTCTCAGCATTACCCAGATAGTGTGTGCAGGTATGTGTGTGTGTGCAGGGCCGGATTTGTACTTTTTACTGCCCTAGGCCAACTATACCGTCTGTATGGTTGTTATCTGTGTGCCCCAATGAGAATTCTCCTTATTTTCCATCATTGGTTTCACAGACAATAGCTATTTTAGTAATACGCATATAGATTATAAGTTATGTTTTCCTTAAAGTGAACCTTAAAGGGGAACTGAAGAGAGAGGTATATGGAGGCTGTCATGTTTATTTCCTTTTAGACAATACCAGTTGCCTGACTCTCCTGCTGATCCTCTGCCTCTAATACTATTAGCCATAGCCCCTGTACAAGCATGCAGCAGATCAGCTGTTTCAGTGGTTCAGACTTATAAGTCTGATCTGACAAGACTAGCTGCATGCTTGTTTCTGGTTTTAATCAGATACTACTACAGAGAAATAGACCAGCAGGGCTGCCAGGCAACTGGTATTGATTAAAAGGAAATAAACATGACAGCCTCCATATACCTCTCTCTTCAGTTCCCCTTTAAGTCAGAAAAAAAAATGAGTTTTACTCACCTGGGGCTTCTACCAGCCCCCTGCAGCAGTCCTGTGCCCTCGCAGTCACTCACTAATCCTCTGGTCCCCCGCTGCCAGCTAGTTTCATTTTTGCCGACAGGCCCGTCAGGACTGGCCACGCTTAGCTTTTTCCGCATTCCCGACTGTAATTAGTGCTATTGCGGACCGCAACGCGTAAAAAAATACGCGTTGCCGCATATCTATGCGTGCGTAATGCGGCAACGCGTTGCGGCCCGCAATAGCGCTAATTACAGTCGGGAATGCGGAAAAAGCTACGCGTGGCCAGTCCTGACGGGCCTGTTGGCAAAAACAAAACTAGCTGGCAGCAGGGGACCAGAGGATTAGTGAGTGGCTCCGAGGGCACAGGACTGCTGCAGGGGGCTGGTAGAAGCCCCAGGTGAGTAAAACTCATTTTTTTTTTACTTAAGTGTCTCTTTAAGAACTTTTAAGTTATGTTTGCCATCTCGTTAATGATGGACCCATTTATTGTGTCACCATGTGAGTTAGGCTGATGTGTACAGTACCTTCAGGATAGAGCTTACATGTCTTGCAGGGATGATAAGTACATGACAGAGAGTTCAAATGTTAAAGCTGTCCTTGTAGATAGGGATGGCTGCATAGAACAGCTTTACTGCTTTACTGCCCTTCCCTGAGCTGCCCCTAAATTTCTAGTGCCCTAGACCATGGCCTATGTGGCCTTGCCAGAAATCCGGCCCTGTGTGTGTGTGTGTGTGTGTGTGTGTGGGGGGGGGGGGTTAGTTTAGATAGTGTGTGCAGGTGTGTGTGTGTGTGTGGGGGGGAGGGGGTGGGGTTAGTTTAAGGCATTAGCCAGATAGTGTGTGCAGGTGTGTGTGTGTGTGCGTGGGGGGGGGGGGGGTTAGTTTAAGGCATTAGCCGGATAGGGTGTGCAGGTGTGTGTGTGTGTGTGTGGGAGGGGTTAGTTTTAGGCATTAGCCAGATAGTGTGTGCAGGTGTGTGTGTGTGTGTGGGGGGGGTTAGTTTTAGGCATTCGCCGGATAGGGTGTGCAGGTGTGTCTGTGTGTGTGGGGGGCGGGTTAGTTTTAGGCATTAGCCGGATAGGGTGTGCAGGTGTGTGTGTGTGTGGGGGGGGCGGGTTAGTTTTAGGCATTAGCCGGATAGGGTGTGCAGGTGTGTGTGTGTGTGTGTGGGGGGGGGGGGGTTAGTTTTAGGAATTAGCCGGATAGGGTGTGCAGGTGTGTGTGTGTGTGGGGGGGGTAGTTTTAGGCATTAGCCGGATAGGGTGTGCAGGTGTGTGTGTGTGTGTGGGGGGGGGGTTAGTTTTAGGCATTAGCCGGATAGGGTGTGCAGGTGTGTGTGTGTGTGTGTGTGTGTGGGAGGGGGGGTTAGTTTTGGGCATTAGCCGGATAGGGTGTGCAGGTGTGTGTGTGGGGGGGGGTTAGTTTTGGGCATTAGCCGGATAGGGTGTGCAGGTGTGTGTGTGTGTGTGTGTGTGTGTGTGGGAGGGGGGGTTAGTTTTGGGCATTAGCCGGATAGGGTGTGCAGGTGTGTGTGTGGGGGGGGGTTAGTTTTGGGCATTAGCCGGATAGGGTGTGCAGGTGTGTGTGTGTGTGTGTGTGTGTGTGTGTGTGTGTGGGAGGGGGGGTTAGTTTTGGGCATTAGCCGGATAGGGTGTGCAGGTGTGTGTGTGGGGGGGGGTTAGTTTTGGGCATTAGCCGGATAGGGTGTGCAGGTGTGTGTGTGTGTGTGTGTGTGTGTGTGTGTGTGTGTGTGTGTGTGTGTGTGTGTGTGTGTGTGTGTGTGTGTGTGTGTGTGTGTGTGTGTGTGTGGGAGGGGGGGTTAGTTTTGGGCATTAGCCGGATAGGGTGTGCAGGTGTGTGTGTGTGGGGGGGTTAGTTTTAGGCATTAGCCGGATAGGGTGTGCAGGTGTGTGTGTGTGTGTGTGTGTGTGTGTGCGTGTGTGTGTGTGGGAGGGGGGGTTAGTTTTGGGCATTAGCCGGATAGGGTGTGCAGGTGTGTGTGTGTAGAGGGGGGTTTAGTTTTAGGCATTAGCTAGATGGTGTGTGTGGTATGTTAGCCATCAGGGGGGAAGGTCCTGTGTGAGAGTAGGGCCAGGTTTGGCAGGTGTGTGTGTGTGTGTGTGTGTGTGTGTAGGGGGGGGGGGGTTAGTTTTAGGCATTAGCAGGATAGTGTGTGCAGGTGGTGGTGGTGATGGGTGGATAGTTTTAGGCATTAGCCAGATAGTGTGTGTGTGTGTGTGTGTGGTAGTTTTAGGCATTAGCCAGGTATGGTTGCTTGGGGGGGGGGGGGGTGTTAGCCATCAGGGGGGAAGGTCCTGTGTGAGAGTAGGGCCAGCTTTGGCAATAGTAAAATATCTGTATTTAATACTGATATATTTTGCTGTCTGCATTCCTGCCTTTAATGTACGTATGCGATGGATCAGACTGGGGATCTGACAACACACCTGCAAACATGACCTATGTAGCGATGATGCGCAGGGCTTCCATAAGCCTTCTGCCAAATCCCCCCATAAGGTCACGGCAATAATGCAAACTGAACATTGCGCCTTGTGCTTTGTGTGTCATCACCGTGGCCTTATGTGGATTAGATTACAGAGGAGATGACATTAGTGTGTGGATTGCTGCGCTGATCAGGGCCATAGAACCGCTGTTCCACTCCGTAATTCAGTAAGCTCTTCTGATGGGGAAGATACAACATCATCAGCCTTATTCAATAATGCTGGATAGGAAAAAGTTGTCACTCAGCACAAGCTTCTGAAATCAGAGAAATGGTAAGATTTATCAATCACAGAAGTATGACACAGGAGCAGTGAGGCAGATTGTATGACAGATTTACTGCAGGACTGCGGTGAGAGTGATATGGAGGCTGCCATATTTGTTTCCTTTTAACCCTCCTGGCTGGCGGTGACCTCGATCTACACTCGGGGTAGCCGCCCCAGAGGATTTCTCTGCCCCAGGAGGGTTTTTTTTTTTAAGTTTTATCCATTGTAGCTAGCAGTTCGCTAGCTAGCATTGTCCCTCAAGTCCCTCCGCTCTCTACCGATACCCCCCGATCGCCGCCGTTATACGTACCCCCCAGGGATCCCGCGATGGCGCAGCCTCTCCAATCAGCTCCAGGCTTCGCTATGGGGAGGATCGGGATTGCGCATGACGTCGATGATGTCAGACGTCATGTCCGATCATCGGCATAGTGACGACTGAAGCACATTAGGGAGGCTGCGGCTCTCGCGGGATCGCGGCTAGGTAAAGTATAGCGGCAGCGATTGGGGGGATCGGAAGGGTGTGGGGGGACTTGGGGAACAATGGTAACTAGCCTAGTGCTAGCTACCAAGGATAAAACAGCCTTGGAAACTGCGTACCGCCAGTAGGGTTAAACAATACCAGTTGTCTGGCATCAGTGGTCAGGGTCTGTGGCTGAAAGTATTAGAGACATTTGGGGTGTGGCTGGAGGTATGATGAAGAATGAATGAGGTGGTGGGGGTGTGACTGAAGGTATGATGAAAGTGTGACTGGTCTGGAGGTGTGATAAAGGTTACCTGGAGGTGTGAAGGTGGTGTGACTACAGATGGCTCGCGTTCGCGGAGAACTGCACACTTTTGCGGAAGTCCGATTCGCCCCCACAGTGCGTCATTAGGGTCAACTTTGACCCTCTACATCACAGTCAGCAGGCACATTGTAGCCAATCAGGCTACATTCCCTCCTGGAGCCCCCCCCCCCTCCCCTTATAAAAGGCAGGCAGCGTCAGGCTTTTCACACACTCGTGTGCCTGCAGTAATTAGAGAAGGGAGAGCTGCTGCAGACTCTCATAGGAAAAGCTTAGTTAGGCTCTTGTAGGCTTGTTAGCTTGCTCCTTGCTGATTCTTATTGCTAAAAAAGCACCCCTCAACAGCTCTTTTGAGAGCTAATCTTGTTCTTGTGATCTATATTTTTTTTTTTTTGTGGCTCACTTGCATTATATACAGCCCTGTCAGTCAGTCACAGCTGGCCTTTGGCTCCTTGGTGGTAATTACTACTGTGCCAGGTTCAGATTTGTAATACCCATCACTGCATATAACAACCTGTTTTTCACAGTGCACCCACCTACCTACATGAGCGAACGCAGTGTCACTGTGCCTGTCCAGTACCTGTCTGTATGTGAGAGGTACACATTGTAATACCCATCACTGCATATACCTACCTGTTGTTCACTTCAGTGCACCCACCTACCTATGTGAGCGCACGCAGTGTCACTGTGCCTGTCCGGTACCTGTCTGTGTGTGACAGGTGCACATTATAATACCCATCACTGCATATACCTACCTGTTGTTCACAGTGCACCCACCTACCTACGTGAGCCTACTCAGTGTCACTGTGCCTGTTCAGTACCTGTCTGTGTGTGACAGGTGCACATTGTAATACTCTTCACTGCATATATCTACCTGTTGTTCCCTTCAGTGCACCCACCTACCTACGTGAGCACACGCAGTGTCACTGTGCCTGTCCGGTACCTGTCTGTGTGTGACAGGTGCACATTTGTAATACCAGTCATTGCATAATTGTTCACAGTACCTGTGTGACCGCATGCTGTGTAATATACCACTCCGAGCATACCTGTTAACCTGTGTGACAGCTGCACATTGTATTGTAATACAAGTCACTGCATACCTTTCACTGCATCTGTGACTGAACATTGTATTATACCTGGCAGTCGGTGCATAGCTTTCACTTGAATGGATGGCAGACTTGCCCTCCATAACAGATTCTCGTTAAAGGATTTCAAATTGATTAATCGCATATACAGAAGGGCCTCAAAAGTCCTCCTGTATTGTTGTTTTTTGTCACTACCTCGGGACTTGCATGCCATGCCTGCTGCCTTGTCCTGTGACCAGAGCTGTCACGATTTGCCATCCAACTTCTGTCTTGCCCTGCCTTAAGCGTCCTGTCAGAAAGGACCTTCAGTGTAGCTGGAGGCATTGTCACTCAGAAGAGAAGTCGCCTAAGTCACAAAAGTGTTCAGTACCTCACCTTTATCAAAATGAATGAGGCATGGATCCCCGAGGGCTACTACCCGCCCGAAGACTAAGTCAGTCCCCACACACAGCATCTCTGCCTGCAAACCATGTGACTGCCTTTTTCGCCACCACCAACAAGGTCCAGGACTCCAGGTGGATTCCTGAATTTTTAAGGCCGCCGCTAGCAGCGGCCACTATAATAATTTTTCTAGTGTGTGTACATGCCTGCCTAATTTTTCAGGCTGCACTGCAGCTGCAACAACAACACAAAAGGCATGTACATGTGTCAATTCCCCTTCGTGATCATTACCTTGCCGCGGTGAAGGGGCTTGCGTATCACGATGAAGCAATGACCGCCAGCTATATGAGTGTCTTGGGGGGGGGGGGATTGGGGTATACACCCAAGATAATAAGGTCGTTGCTTCATTGTGGACAGACCAAATTTGATCAGCTGGACAGTCACTGTTGTTCTATCATTGAGCTACCACAGCCCGGCGACCATATGGGCTTGAAAACTGCCACGGCCTGCACTCTCGCCATGGTGCGCACCAGTCCAGCATGGCCGTCACTACACAAACAGCTGTTTGCGGTGCGTTACATAGTGAGTTTGGTGTGTCAGTGTGAAGCAGTACTCTAATTACACTCCCTGATTGATGTATACACATGTAAGATGTTTTAAAGCACTTTAGGCCTGCAATTTAGCATTCAATGTGATTTCTGCCCTTAAAACGCTGCTTTGCGTCAAATCCAGATTTTTCCCCGGGACTTTTGGCATGTATCCCGCTCATCCATGCAAAAACTCAGATGTTAGACCCCTTGAAACAGCTTTTCTATCACTTTTCTGTCCAGCATAAGTGTTTCTAGTTTTCAAAGTTCGCCTCCCCATTGAAGTCTATTGCGGTTTGCGAAAGTTCGCGCGAACCGAACTTTTGCGGAAGTTCACGTTTGCGGTTCGCGAATCGAAAATCTGAGGTTCGGGCCATCTCTAGGTGTGACTGAAGTTGTGGAGGTGACCAGACCATTTTGCACTAAGAAGTGTTTCTCTCTATCATGTCAGAAAATTGGATGATATGCGTACCGTAAACAGGAAATTTGGGTCCCCGCGGCTAATGGACAATTTGGGCGCCATCATAGGCGCCAATGCAAATATTGGCTATTGGGTGTTGAAAGCAGAAATTTGGGCGCCTAATATTGTTATATATTCCATACGATCCGCACCATCCAAGATAAATACTTTATTAGCTCAATTAAAACATCATAAACAGATTAAAATCCAAAAGTGGGTCTGGGCATTGTGATGACGCACAGGCGTTTCGGGCCTTTACCAGCTGGTCATGATTTGATAAAGGACCTGCTACGGCCCGAAACGCCTGTGCGTCATCACAATGCACAGACCCACTTTTGGATTTTAATCTGTTTATGATGTTTTAATTGAGCTAATAAAGTATTTATCTTGGATGGTGCGGATCGTATGGAATATATTACAAGACCCTTGTGGCTCCAGAGGTGATCGCAGCACATCCTCACTTTTCCATTGGTGCAGTAGGCTCTCACTACTATATAATAAATATTGTTGTGAAATTTAGAACATTATAGTTTTTAAATTTTTTGTTGTTGTGAGAACATTAGAATGTTCTAGTTTTTGAAATTTTTATGATTTTAAGGTCAGGGGAGGGGGCTTTTAGGGTTAGGCGTCAGGAAGGGGGGGTTTTAGGGTTAGGCGTCAGGATATTTTAGGGTTAGACTTCGGAGGGTTCTGTGAGAGAGTAGGGTTAGGTTTTGTTGTAGGAATATAGAAATATCGGTAGCATTTACCAATGTTTTACTTTTGTCATTCCCACAGTAAATATTTTTCATTCCCATTTGTCACCCAATTCACAATAATATTTATTGTTTAGACTTATATTGGCTCTATCTAGTGCCCATATTTCCTTGCACTTCTATTTCATGGGGGGGCTTTATTCTGTGATTCTTGTAATGGACTAGAAGTAGGGTGATACCGGGAGCCCAATGGCGCAGTATCGTCAGGTATAGGGAGGCTGAAAGTATATAGATATATACTCAAAAGGTGGGTAATAGTTCCTGCAACCACCGTATAGGCCTGCAGGGAAATAACCGTCCCTGCTCCGTACTCCAGGTCCTGCTGGATACTGGATTGTCTCTCTCCTGTAGTACGATAGACAAGAAAAACTGCAAAGCTATTACCTCCAAAGGAAGTCTGACTGGTAATTCGTTTGATGGTGACACCCAACGTGTGTTCTTTTTTAGTGTTTTAAACTATAAATAAAAGTGAAAAAGAGAGGTAATCGCTTACCTCTCCAGAAGATATACACACCAAATTAACCAGAAAAAAACATGTTTATTAAAAAAACAATCTGACAACGCGTTTCACGGGTCAAGGCCACTTCCTCAGGTCAATACAAAATGCCTTGATAGCATAGCGGATAGAGTGTAGGCACATACAGTACACTCTGGCTATACTAGCATTCACATACAAGAGTGTATTCCCCATTTACCAGTGCAGAACAGGTTGCTCACTGTGTTTCTGGCAATCCTCCCAACACTCCAGCTATTTCCCACATTCCAGTAAAAGCTTCCCATTGGCCCTAAACGGTCAGTTGCGTTTTAATGAAATAGCTTTTGCCAGAGCATTTACCCTGCAGGGAAAGAGATAGAACTCTATGACACTTTCTTAAAGGGGAACTTCGGCCTAAACAAACATACTGTCATTGAGTTACATTAGTTATGTTACTTAGAATAGATGGGTAATATAATTTTTTACCCACCCTGTTTTAAAAGAAAAGGCAAATGTTTGTGATTCATGGGGGCAGCCATCTTTGTCATGGGGGCAGCCATCTTTTTGGTTGAAAGGAGGTGACAAGGAACAGGAGACGCAGTTCCAACTGTCCTGTGTCCTGAGCACCCCTCCCAGCTGCACACGCTAGGCTTCAAATGTCAAATTCAAAATGTAAAAAAAAAAAAAAAATGTGCACCAAAACAGCAGAACGAGAGCAACAACATCAGAAATCCCATCATGCTTTGCACAGCATCAGGGGGAAAAAGCCCGGGCAGTTTTCTTCTGCGCAGCTAAAAATGAGGCTTGGATAAGAGAAACAAAGTTCTGATACTGTAAAACTGTTAAAGAAACACCAGGCCTTTTCAGTGCTGCTGAGTCGATTTGTAGTCCGGAGGTTCACTTTAAGAAAATGTATATATAACAATGGTATACATTAAGCTTCAGCTTCTGGAGATCTCCTATGGTAATGAGGTGCTTATCCATACTGCTTCTGAGGACCCTTATTGGAGCTACCAAGCCTTCCTGTATATAGCAGGCGACTGTCAAGCGGTGACCATGATGTGCAGAACGTGTTTATTCCCCCCCTTCCCCCCAAAAAAACCTCAGGAGGAATGTAAGTGCTTGGCTGTTATAGGAAAGCGGGACATTTGCACATTTCATTTTTATAAGTACATCACATCGTAAAGCGGTACTTTAACTGCCAAAAAATGCATTATTTATACATCCGTATTATTTGGCTGGTATCATTTACAGGCATCAATCTCGCGAGGCAAGCAATAGATCATGCAAAGAAATAGCTCATGACCATTCCTTCTTCATATGTACAAACTATAATGGATTCTACCCAGACAAAATCTGACTTTTCTTTCCCCCGGTGTTATTTCTTAAGCTGCAGTGCGGCACTATACGCGGCTGGGCTATAAAGCCCTGTAACATACTCCTGGTAATAGCTGACCGTAACGTCGCGGCAATAACAATGTTAAAGACATAACAGGACACATTAGAGTTTATCACTGATTTTATTGGTAAACAAGCAAAATCAGTTATCGAACAGTGCTGCAGGCTGAAGGAACCGCGGATGTTTTTTAGGTCAGGCAGAATTGGTTTGTGCCTAAAGCCAACCGAGACTCAGGGACAGCAGTTGCCTGAATAGAGGATAATAGGTAAAATAAATGAGAGTAAGGGTGATGAAAAGGTAGAGACAAGGGTTAGAACAGAATTACAATAGAGAACTAGGAAATCATGATGTGGTTGTCTGGAATTCTTTTACCAAAAGGGGCTAGTTTGGGTGATGACACTGAGCTATTATATACCAGGGGTGCCAGCCCCAAGCCAGATTTATACTTTTTGTGCCCCTAGGCCAAGTATGTTGTGACTCTCCTTTCTTGTGCCATAGCGCCCCTCCCTTTACATGTGCAGCCCACTCTTCCATGTGTATCCATGTACAGCAGCTCCCCTCCCATTCCATGTGCAGCCCCCTCTTCCATGTATATCATCCATTTACAGCAGCCCCTCCCATTCCATGTGCAGCCCCCTCTTCCATGTGCATCATCCATGTACAGCAGCAACCCTACCATTCCCTGTGCAGCCCCCTCTTCTATGTGTATCCATGTACAGTAGCTCCACTCCCATTCCATGTGCAGCCCCCTCTTCCATGTATATCATCCATGTACAGCAGCCCCTCCCATTCCATGTGCAGCCCCCTCTTCCATGTGCATCATTCATGTACAGCAGCAACCCTCCCATTCCATGTGCAGCCCCCTCTTCTATGTGTATCCATGTACAGCAGCCCCCTCCCATTCCATGTGCAGCCCCCTCTTCCATGTGTATCATCCATGCACAGCAGCTCCCCTCCCATTCCATGCGCAGCCCCCTCTTCCATGTGTATCATCCATGTACAGCAACCCCCTCCCATTCCATGTGCAGCCCCCTCTTCCATGTGTATCATCCATGTACAGCAGCTCCCCTCCCATTCCATGTGCAGCCCCCTCTTCTATGTGTATCATCCATGTACAGCAGCGCCCCTCCCATTCCATGCGCCGTCCCCTCTTCCATGTGTATCATCCATGTACAGCAGCTCCCCTCCCATTCCATGTGCAGCCCCCTCTTCCATGTGTATCATCCATGTACAGCAGCCCCCTCACATTCCTTGTGCAGCCCCCTCTTCCATGTGTATCATCCATGTACAGCAGCTCCCCTCCCATTCCATGTGCAGCCCCCTCTTCTATGTGTATCATCCATGTACAGCAGCGCCCCTCCCATTCCATGCGCCGCCCCCTATTTCATGTGTATCATCCATGTACAGCAGCACCCCTCCCATTCAATGCGCAGCCCCCTCTTCCATGTGCATCATCAATGTACAGCAGCCCCCTCCTATTCCATGTGCCGCCCCCTCTTCCATGTGCATCATCAATGTACAGCAGCCCCCTCCTATTCCATGTGCCGCCCCCTCTTCCATGTGTATCATCCATGTATAGAAGCCCTCTCCCATTCCATGTGCCGCCCCCTCTTCCATGTGTATCATCCATGTATAGAAGCCCTCTCCCATTCTATGTGCAGCCTCATCTTCCATGTGTATTATCCATGTACAGCCCCCCCTTCCATGTGTATCATCCATGTATAGAAGTCCCTCTCTTTCAGGAACAGCTCCCTTTAGCATTAGTCTCCTTTTCCATGTGTTGCTCCCCATTTTCACCCTCCTTTTTTCATATGTAGAAACCCCTCTTTCATGTTTAGGTGCCCCTTGATCTGCATCCACCCAAGGCCAGGGCCTTCTTTCTAGAAATCCGGCCCTGGCCATCCCCCAGTCCTTGGATTCAGTGCAAGGTTCAGGGACCAGGGTGACAACATGTGAGTTTTGATTGAGTTTAGATGTTATGTGGAAGAGTTTTTGTTGGGGGAGAAGATGGGAGGACGTTTATTTTATCAGTGAGGGTTAAAGTAAACCTAAAGTTGAAAAAAGGAAAGTCAGGTACTCATCCGTGGAGAGTGAAGGCTCTGGTTCCCATAGAGCCTACTTGGTCACCTCTCCATGTCTTTGGTCCAGTGTTGTCCCCCCTGCCCTGCAGAGGGAATCATCTTTGGTGCATGTAGTAGCATGGATACAAGCGCAGTACAGATCGGCTTGTCTTCAGAAGTGTTCAGGGTCCTGAGTACTTCCAAAGCCTGCTTGAAGAGTTCCGAGGACAGAGGCAGGAGCAAATTTTGAACCAAGGTGGAATGACAGGGTGGACTTACCCTCCTCCTTACGTATCTACCCTGAATCAAGTTTTTATGCTTCAGGTTTGCTTGTTTCAGATGAAGGTCTTATCAGGTGTGTGTATGTGTTGTTGTTTTTTTTGAGGGGGGGGGGAGGTGTTGAGGTTAATCTTAGTCTGTCTCTGTGCTTGCTTCAGAGGGGAAATAGTAGCAATTATTATAGGGGAGACATGCAAGGCCGGTTGTAGACTTTTTGCTGCCTGAAGCAATACTTTGTAAGGACGCTCCCCAGATGTGTGTGTGTGCAAAGCTGCATTGGGAGAGGATAGACGCATCAGGCTGGGCATTGCAGGCAATTACACTACGCTTACCTCCCTCTGCTTCCTCTAAGACATCATCTCCTCCTTGCTTGTCCGCAGCTGGCCAGCGCTAATCCTCAGGATGCAGGTTATGTGCTGCACCGGCGCCGCATCACTCACTCGCTCTCTGAAGATTAGCGATGAGATCACCAGCCACATGTGAAGTCCTGCCTCCTCTCTGACTACAGCGGTGCCTCATGTGACACAGCAGCAAGTGACCGGTCACACGAGGCACCACTGTACCCATATTCAGATCAAGATCCCATCGCTGGAATGCTAGAAGCTGGTGAGCAAAGCATCTAGGAAGGGGGAGACAAGGAGGAGGACATTTGGGGAGAGAAGCCGCCTCTTGTTGCCCTCTAATTGTTGCTGCCCTGAAGCACACGATTCATGTTGCTTCATGGAATAACCACCCCTGGAGACATGGTTACATTGTCATATTAGGACATGACAACACTTGGTATGGTAGAGAGTGACATGATGAATGAACTTGTTATGAGGACAACATGGTTGTACTTGAGAAATGACATGGTGGGAGGAAAGAGGGGGGGGGGGGGGATTGATTGCCTGGGCTCCACTACAATACAGTAAGTGTGCTGAGGCCTGTGGTGGTCTAGCTGTCAGGGGTGTAACTAGAGAGGGAGAAGCCCCTGCGATCACTGGCGGGCCCAGAGCTATAGAGGGCCGCAACTTCTAAAATACCCTTCTTCTGATACAGGGGACTATACTCCAGACCAGGTGTTTTTGTGGCTACACTTGTTATGGGTTTGTAGAACATGATGGCCACACTTGTTTTATGACCCTTGTGAGATGGGCCCCAAGACCGTGAAGGGCACCAAGGGGATGCGAAAAGGGGAGTGTAAACATCGCGGGGCCCCATCAAAGTTTTGTTGGAGGGGCATGCATTGTAATTACGCCACTGCTAGCCTTGTTGCTTTCTTCTTAGTCTAAGCTGCATCAGAAATTTATGTATGAGCAAAAAAATGTTCTTGAGTCCATATTTTTTCATGGACCACTGGCATAAACAAACACATATACAGCATGCCAGAGGTAAAAGCTGCCACCTCTCTGCCTGACTGGTTTGATCTCCTCAGGGACTTCACCAGAGGCTCAGAGAAGACAAGATCTCAGCTGCCACTCAGACTCGTGCCGATGAGGGTAGCTTACAATTTTTTTAGGAGCTCCACACGGCTGTCATTTGCTTTAAATAATAAGAGTCACCTGAAAGCACATCACCGCCATCAATAGATGCTTTATGTGTTTGGAGCATTGCATTATGAACATCTGACAGAGTTTATGCAAAGAAATAAAGCAGCCAGGCCTGAACAAATGAAAGCAAATGGCGTGGATGCTGCTGAGTGCAGTTCCCTGTGGCAGCTCCTCCGTAATAACGAAATCTTTTTTATTGCTCATTAATATGACTGGATTGTGCTGACTCGGCAGCGAGGGGGAGGGATGTTGGGGGGGTGCAGGAGAGAGAGCAGGTTTTAAGCAGCAGGTTCTAGGAAGGCGAGCCATGTCAGCTAGACAAGGGCTGGTCTCCTGGGTCTTCTCTCTTCCTCCTGGTTATAAATAACCTGGAAGGTGAGATCTGAGCACAATCTCCAGCCGTTGCATCCAGCCATCTTCTTATTGACTTGTGTGTTGTACTGACCTCGGGGCTTCTGGGAGAGCAGAGGAGGACAGAAGCTAATGCGAGGAACAGGGCACCTACTGGGAATCCAAATACTGACAATTATGACTTGTAGGCTTTACCTTATGTCAGCCTGTCAGAAGACTAATGCAATAGCTAAAGTCAAGTGAGGTCCAGGATGTGGTGAATTCACATGGGGAGGTGAGGCGTGCTGATACTGAGAGGCCATGCTCAGGTAGACTTCCTGCGTACCAACAAAGTAGTTTACCCATCAAACTGCTCCATCTGGAAGACCAAAGTACACCTGAAGTGAGAGGGATATGGAGGCTACCATATTTATTTCCTTTTATACAATGTCAGTTGCCTGGCAGTGCTGCTGATCTTTAACCTCCCTGGCGGTAAGCCAGACCTACGCTCGGGCTAGCCGTTGCAGGGGATCACATGGCCCTGTGAGGATTTTTTTAAATAAAAAGTGTTGTATATTGTTAAGCTAGCACTTTGCTAGATAAACATGTGCCCAAAGTCCCTCCAGTCCCCCCGCCGTTATACGTACCCCCCAGGGATCCGCGATGGCGCAGCCTCCCAATCAGCTCCAGGCTTCGCTATGGGGAGAATCGGGACTGACGTCATGTCTGATCATCGCCATAGCGACGAGTGAAGCTCATTGGTGAAGCTGCAGCTCTCGCGGGATCGCGGATGG
This sequence comes from Hyperolius riggenbachi, assembly GCF_040937935.1. Lineage (NCBI taxonomy): Eukaryota > Metazoa > Chordata > Amphibia > Anura > Hyperoliidae > Hyperolius > Hyperolius riggenbachi. The sequence continues at coordinate 63,776,930 of NC_090653.1, read as the reverse complement.
CTAAATATTGCCGGCGGCGATCGGGGGTATCAGAGAGGTGCCGGGGGACTTGGGGCACATAGTTAGGTAGCCTAGTGCTAGCTAACATACAAAAAACATTTTTTATTAAAAAAAATCCCTACCGTGGACGCAGCCACTGCAACTGCGTACCGCCAAGGCGGTTAAAGCATCAGTAGTGTCTGAATCACACACCTGAAATACGCATGCAGCAAATCCAGTTAGACTTCAGTCAGAGCACCTGATCTGCATGCTTTTTCAGAGTCTAGGAATTAAAGTATTAGAGGCAGAGGATCAGTAGGACAGCCAGGCAACTTGCATTGTTTAAAAGGAAATACATATGGCAGCCTCCATATTACACTGACTTCAGGTATACTTTAAGGTTAGGCATTTGCCTGGAGGTTTGTAGTTACAGTAGATAGGTTAGGTTATGGGAAGGTTAGCTCGAGATTAAGGTTCCTCCCTTTTCAGATTTTATGAATAGGTGTGTAAGCAGATGTATTACTTTCAATATTTTTTTGCATTCCTTATTGTCTAGTGTGGGGAGATTGTCTAGTGGGGATGGTCAATCATGCAGGATTATGCAAATTTTGTATGCAGATGTATACAGCTTGAAAATGGACCAATTGAATCCTCTTTGGATGAAATTAAATTAGTCCATTTTTCTAGCTGTATAGATTTGAATACACAATTTGCATAATCCTGCACTGGCTCAGAATTATTGGCATTCCATAGATCATGCCTTTTGTTTACCTTTCTATTTTAACCATTACAGACAGAGGCGTACCTAGAATTTGAAATCCTGAGGCCGACCATCAAAACATTGAAGGTCACCCCCCTCCTTATATTCACACCCCCTTCCTCCTAAACCCTTGTTGACCACCCACAACCAGGTGGCCCACCTGCCAGTGGTCGTACCAATGTGCAGCCCCCATGACTCCATTGACCTATAACAAGTGTGACCACAAAAAAAAACTTGCTCTGGCAAGGAGTTCCCAGTATTACAGGAATGAAGAGTAAGATGTTGAGGCTCACCACAGACTCAGTGCTCCCCCTTACATTACAATTCTGATTACAGGCATCTGTGGAAGTATGGAACATGATAGTGGACAGGGCTGCCACTACCATCGGGGCAACCTGGGCAATTGCCCCAGGGCATCCAAGCACTCCCAGGCCCTCCTGCTCTCCCCCTGACTTGTATTCCCTGCCCTCTCCCCCCCCCCCCCCACCCCACAAAGTTTTTGGTAGCAAAGCAACTCGCCTGTCCTGCTCCCAGTCTTCATCCCTGCTGGCTGCATCCCCTTAGTGACCTGGCACAAGTAATTAGGTAATAACATGCGCTGGGTCACTAAGTAGAGGTGCCCCCACAAGGAAGGAGGTGGTAGCGCATGGACTAATAGAGAAGCACACCAGGTGAGACAGGTAAGTTACTATGCTGCCAAATATTTTGCAGGTGCCCCGCAGAAGGAGGGGGGGGGGGGGGTGAGGGTGCCAGCTTGGCGGTCTTGGGTAGTGAATTCGCTTGGGGGGAGGTGTCAAAGAGGCACCCAGGTTACTTTGGCCCCAGGGCCCCACTATAGCTAGAGGTGGCCCTGGATGGGGAACAGGAAGGGGCTGCTCTTTGCCTACATGTTTTTCCTTTTGCACTGAAAGGTTTCCCATTTTAATTTTCAAATTGTTGAGAAGTACGCTAGATGCCTGCTCTGAACAAATGCAAAAATAAATGATTCCTCTCCATGTGTTCGGCATAATTTTCTGTAATATGTAGTGGGCTGTGCAGGCCTCCTATGGGACCACATCTAGACTACCCCATAAATAACCATTTCTGCCAGGCTTTATTGAAAGGGGCCTTTGCTGAAACAGTAATTCATTTTTAAACAGGGAGGCATAATGTGTTTTTTTCCACAATAAAAGCAGATTTCTAGCCTAAGGGCACTTACATTTTTTATTTTATTTACCCGCCATATTTACACAGCTTCACAATATTAGACTGCGTATTTCAGAGTACATGTTTACCACCATCAGCATCGGCCCCTGTTCCCACAGCAGCTTACAACCTTCTGTCCCAGCTACAAGCGCACACACTTACACTGCAGGGCCAGGCAGGTGAGAAACCAATTAACTTGCTACTATTTTCCCATAATCCCCTGTTATAATAACTGCTATATTGAGCTTGGCCACACTTCCTTTGATTGTCTCTGTGACCCAGACAGCCAGGGATGAGTCTTGTGAAAACAGCTCCAATGTTCTCACCAGGAATGATCAATTTACTCCAGTTCTTGAAGATGAATTCAAAAGTGGTTTCATTAGGTGAATATGTCTGAACTTTTGATCATGTGCAAGGCCAGATTTATATACTCTTTGTGCCCCTAGGGCAAGTATGTGCTTGCTCCCCTTTCTTGTGCAGCAGTGCCCTCCCATTCCATGTGCAGCCCCCTTCCATGCGTATCATCCATTTACAGCAGCCCCTCTCTCATTTCATGTGCAGTCCCCTCCTCCATGTGTATCATCCATGTACAGCAGTCTCCTCCCTCATTTCATGTGCAGCCCCCTCCTCCATGTGTATCATCCATGTACAGCAGCCCCTCTCTCATTCCATGTGCAGCCCCCTCTTCCATGTGTATTATCCATGTACAGCAGCCCCTCTCTCATTCCATGTGCAGCCCCCTCTTCCATGTGTATTATCCATGTACAGCAGCCCCTCTCTCATTCCATGTGCAGCCCCCTCTTCCATGTGTATCATCCATGTACAGCAGCCACTCTCCCATTCCATGTGCAGCCCCCTTCCATGTTTATCATCCATGTACAACAGCCACTCTCCTATTCCATGTGCCGCCCCCCCCCCTTCCATGTATATCATCCATTTACAGCAGCACCACTCCCATTCCATGTGCAGCCCCTCCTCCATGTGTATAATCCATGTACAGCAGCCCCTCTCTCATTCCATGTGCAGCCCCCTCCTCCATGTGTATCATCCATGTACAGCAGTCCCCTCTCTTTCATGGACAGCTCCATTCAGCATCAGTTTCCTTTTTCATGTGTTGCTACCCATTTCCAGCCTCTGCCTTCATATGTAGCAACCCCCCTTTCATGTCCAGGTGACCCCTGGCCTGCAGCCGCCCAAGGCCTTTCAAAAAATCCATGTTTGTCTGTCTCCTATGAAGCTAATTGTGATGTCATATCCTCCCTGCTTCCTGATGATTCGACTCACAAAAAAGATCCTAATGGACAACACTACTGTGCAGTGAATATTAATTAGCCATGTGGCTAGGAACAATAGCGGACTCATGCAGTATACTCTGCCCTGTGATTTTTCAGTGCTGTGAGCTGGGCTGCATTACAAACTGCTGTAACATGAGCCTGTAACTTCTCACTAGCAGCAGAGGGGAGGACCCAAGGTGGGGAGAAGCAGCCCGAGAATGCTTTGCAGTATGTCATGCGGCCTCCTTTTAAGAGCTTGGGAATAACAGCCTTGCTGTTCAGCACACATCAAAAGTAAGAGAGATTTTTAACTTCAGTATTGCTTTTTTGGCTTCCTTCTAAACTGTTTAACACAGAAGAATAGAGGTTTAAATTAGCTTTTGCAGCCTGACAGTTACTCTTTAACCAGTTCGCATTCAGTCGTTTTTCACTTTATGCATCCGAGCTATGTTCACCTCCCATTCATTAGCCTATAACTTTATTACTACTTATCACAATGAACTGATCTATATCTTGCTTTTTCCGCCACCAATTAGGCTTTCTTTGGGGGGTACATTTTACTAAGAGCCACTTTACTGTAAATGCATTTTAAAAGGAAGAATAAGAAAAAACGGAAAAAAATCATTATTTCTCACTTTCCGGCAATTATAGTTTTAAAATAATACATGCCTCCATAATTAAAACTCACGTATTGTATATGCCCATTTGTCCGGGTTATTACACCATTTAAATTATGTCCCTATCATAATGTATGGCGACAATATTTTATTTGGAAATAAAAGTGCATTTTTTCCGTTTTGCATTCATCACTATTTACAAGCTTATAATAAAAAAAATTTAAATATTTCATCTTTACATAGATATTTAAAAAGTTTAGACCCTTAGGTAAATATATATGTGTTTTTTTTTATTGTAATGTTTTTTGTTTTTTTTAATAAAAAATTTTATGTGGGTATTTTTGGGAGGGTGGGATTTAAATTGTATTTTTTTTTTGTAAATATGTGTATTTTTATTTTTATTTAACATTTAGCTGTAGTTTACTTTTTGGCCACAAGATGGCAGCCATGAGTTTGTTTACAGTGACGTCACTCTAAGCGTAACACGTACGCTTAGAGCGACGTAGGGGAACATAGGAAGCAGAAAAAGCATAGCTTCCGAGAGAAGCTGTCGCTTTTTCTGTGGGGGAGAGGAATCAGTGATCGGGCACCGTTGCCCGATTCACTGATTCGCTGGCTAACAAACCACGGGCCGGGAGCGCGCGTGCACGCGCGCGATCGGCCGAGGGAATGCGCAGGAGCGCACATGGCTTCCTGGACGGGAGTTTCACGTCCAGGAATGTCAAATAGTTAATGGCAAAGAAAATGAACCTCATGTTGTTTTCCAGTATGGGAAAAGTTAAGAAACTTCAGTTGTTATCTATGCAAAAGAGCTTCTCTGAGCTCTCTGACCCAATTTGGGTTGGGGTAGTCCTATTTTCTGAAGCACTTATCTCAATCTTTCTCTCACTGTTTCTTGTTTGTTTTAGATTTTACTGCCGGGAAGTTCAAAGGGTCATTTGTTCTGTTTCATCATTTAAAATACAGAGTGTGATTTCATTCTATGATTCATCACCTGCGCTCCTTTTTATTTGTAATCTTGTAAAGTAATAGTAAGTGGGGGTGGGGTATACCCACTGTAATTAAGGTAGCAGCAGGTGATAGCAGGTGAACTACAACTAGTGTTGGGCGAACAGTGTTCGCCACTGTTCGGGTTCTGCAGAACATCACCCTGTTCGGGTGATGTTCGAGTTCGGCCGAACACCTGACGGTGCTCGGCCAAACCGTTCGGCCATATGGCCGAACTAAGAGCGCATGGCCGAACGTTCCCCGAACGTTCGGCTAGCGCTGTGATTGGCCGAACGGGTCACGTGGTTCGGACCCGAACGCGCTCTGATTGGCCGAACTGTCACGTGGTTCGGGTAAATAAATACCCGAACCACGTCATATCTCCGCCATTTGTCTGTGGGTTTAGCTTTGGGTAGGCAGGCAGGGTAGTTCGCGCTCCAGCCACGCTAGCCAGGGTCCCCCCTGTCATTGTGTCACTGCTGGGAACAGTAGTACACCGCTTGCTCAGCCACACTATATAGCATTCTGTTTACTGCCACTCTGTGTACCTCGCTCAGCCACACTATATAGCATTCTGTTTACTGCCACTCTGTGTCTGCTGGGAATAGTAGTACACCGCTTGCTCAGCCACACTATATAGCATTCTGTTTACTGCCACTCTGTGTACCTCGCTCAGCCACACTATATAGCATTCTGTTTACTGCCACTCTGTGTCTGCTGGGAATAGTGGTACACCGCTCGCTCAGCCACACTATATAGCATTCTGTTCACTGTTCTGTGTCTGCTTGGAATAGTGGTACACCGCTCGCTCAGCCACACTATATAGCATTCTGTTTACTGTTCTGTGTCTGCTGGGAATAGTGGTACACCGCTCGCTCAGCCACACTATATAGCATTCTGTTTACTGTTCTGTGTCTGCTGGGAATAGTGGTACACCGCTCGCTCAGCCACACTATATAGCATTCTGTTCACTGTTCTGTGTCTGCTGGGAATAGTGGTACACCGCTCGCTCAGCCACACTATATAGCATTCTGTTCACTGTTCTGTGTCTGCTGGGAATAGTGGTACACCGCTCGCTCAGCCACACTATATAGCATTCTGTTCACTGTTCTGTGTCTGCTGGGAATAGTGGTACACCGCTCGCTCAGCCACACTATATAGCATTCTGTTCACTGTTCTGTGTCTGCTGGGAATAGTGGTACACCGCTCGCTCAGCCACACTATATAGCATTCTGTTCACTGTTCTGTGTCTGCTGGGAATAGTGGTACACCGCTCGCTCAGCCACACTATATAGCATTCTGTTCACTGTTCTGTGTCTGCTGGGAATAGTGGTACACCGCTCGCTCAGCCACACTATATAGCATTCTGTTCACTGTTCTGTGTCTGCTGGGAATAGTGGTACACCGCTCGCTCAGCCACACTATATAGCATTCTGTTTACTGTTCTGTGTCTGCTGGGAATAGTGGTACACCGCTCGCTCAGCCACACTATATAGCATTCTGTTTACTGTTCTGTGTCTGCTGGGAATAGTGGTACACCGCTCGCTCAGCCACACTATATAGCATTCTGTTTACTGTTCTGTGTCTGCTGGGAACAGTAGTACACCGCTCGCTCAGCCAGAGTATATAGCATTGTGTTTACTGCCACTCTGTGTACACCGCTCAGCCAGACTATATACCATTGTTTACTGACACTCTGTGTACACCGCTCAGCCAGACTATATACCATTGTTTACTGACACTCTGTGTACACCGCTCAGCCAGACTATATACCATTGTTTACTGCCACTCTGATTCTGCTGGGAACAGTAGTACACCGCTCGCTCAGCCAGACTATATACCATTGTTTACTGACACTATATAGCAGACTATATAGCATTGTGTGTACACCGCTCAGCCAGACTATATACCATTGTTTACTGACACTCTGTGTACACCGCTCAGCCAGACTATATACCATTGTTTACTGCCACTCTGATTTTGCTGGGAACAGTAGTACACCGCTCGCTCAGCCAGACTATATACCATTGTTTACTGACACTATATAGCAGACTATATAGCATTGTGTGTACACCGCTCAGCCAGACTATATACCATTGTTTACTGACACTCTGTGTACACCGCTCAGCCAGACTATATACCATTGTTTACTGCCACTCTGATTCTGCTGGGAACAGTAGTACACCGCTCGCTCAGCCAGACTATATACCATTGTTTACTGACACTCTGTGTACACCGCTCAGCCAGACTATATACCATTGTTTACTGCCACTCTGATTCTGCTGGGAACAGTAGTACACCGCTCGCTCAGCCAGACTATATAGCATTGTGTTTACTGCCACTCTGTGTACACCGCTCAGCCACACTATATAGCATTGCGTACTCTGCCAGTCAGTGTGTATATTGCTGGGATCAGTAATACTCCACTCACCGTCAACCACTATATGAGCTCAACATGAGTTCCCCAGAGACCTCCGCTGTGAGCAGCACTCCCAACAACAGCAACAGCCAACGCCCCACGCAAGCTATAACATCCACCCCAGCAGCCAGTGGTCAGCAGCAGCCCTCCCCGGAGGAGAACGTTGTGTCCATCAGTCCGTCGCCAGAGCGATTAATGAGGGCTGCCATTGAGGAGATGATGGGGCCTGATGTGGAGGAGGAGGTCTGGCTCAGGCCAGCATCCCAAGTTAATGTTGAGGACGATGAGGGGTCTGTGTCTGGGGATGTTGGGGTGGCAGAGGTGGTGGGTGGGTCAGACTCAGGAGAAGAGTTGTATGATGAGGATGATGATCGGGACCATCTGTATGTGCCTCAGAGTCCGACCCCGGAAAACATGTTGTATCGTGTGTTTAGGTACTAAAATCTGCGTTCCCTCCCAGTAGTGTTGGGCGAACAGTGTTTGCCACTGTTCGGGTTCTGCAGAACATCACCCTGTTCGGGGTGACTATATAGCAGACTATATAGCATTGTGTTTAATGCCACTCTGTGTACACGGCTCAGCCACACTATATAGCATTGTGTTTACTTCCACTCTGTGTCTGCTGGGAACAGTAGTACACCGCTCACCCGCCACTGTATAGCATTGTGCTCTGTGTCACTGCTGACAATAGTGGTACACCGCTCACCCACCACTGTATAGCATTTCTGTACTGCCACTGTACTGCTGCCAGTCAGCGTGTACTTTAAGGATAAGTGAAATGAGGAAGAAATCCGGTGAAAGAGGGAGGGGCAAGGGAAGAGGTGTTTCCCCTGACGGTTCACGTACAGGCCACAGGGGAGCACCCAAGAAAACCCACTCAATACTGCCCATGTTGTCCAGGACAACAACCCTCACAGATCCAAAAGAACAGGACCAGATAATTACTTGGATGACCTCTCAAGCGTCCAGCAGTGGGTTAAGCAGCACCAGCACATCACGCACGAGGTCCGAGTCCTCAGCCAGTTAAAGTCTGGGCTTTCTTTGAAGACTGCACTGAGGATGTTACCATGGCGATTTGCAAGGTGTGCAAGACCCGCCTGAGCAGGGGGAAAAGTATTAACAACCTCTCCACCACCAGCATGAGCCGCCACATTCTATCCAAACATCCCACTCTGTGGGCAAACGCGGCAGGACAGGGTACCACCAGCAACACTGCCTCCCTTGGGTTCACCAGACTCACCACCAGACCCGCCTCAGCAGCAGCAGTAGCCCAGCCATTGCGTGGTTCACAACATTCACAAACATCAGACGATGCTGACACTGTCACTTTCCGGACTAGTGCTCTTGAGGTCTCCCAGTGTTCATCAAACACAACAACCAACAGCCCTTCGGTGTGCAGCGCTACGGTTGAGTTGTCTGTCTCTGAGATGTTTGAGCACAAGAGGAAATTGCCAGCAAATGACCCCCGGGCCGTGGCAGTAACAGCCAGCCAGCATAGCCAAGCTTCTGGCCTGCGAAATGCTGCCATATCGAGTGGTGGAGACAAACAGCTTCAAGGGCATGATGTCAGTGGCCATCCCACGTTACGTGGTTCCCAGCCGCTACCACTTTGCGCGCTCTGCAGTGCCTGAGTTGCATGAGCACGTGGTCAGCTAAATAACCCGAAGCTTGAAGAATGCCGTTGCCTGCAAGGTTCACCTCACCACTGACACCTGGACGAGTGCGTTCGGCCAGGGTCGATACATCTCCCTTACCGCGCACTGGGTGAACCTTGTGGAGCCTGGCAGCGATTCCTCACCTGCTACGGCGCGGGTGTTGCCCACGCCGCAAACAGCTGGATAACAACAGCAGCACCTACCTCTCTGACTCCTTCTCCTCCAACGCATCTCAAAGCTGTACCTCATCCGGAAATGCTAACCCAGCACCAGCAGCAGTAGGATCGTGGAAGCAGTGCAGCACAGCTGTTGGCATGCGTCAGCAAGCGTTGCTGAAGCTGATCTGCCTTGGGGATAAGCAGCACACAGGGGAGGAAATTTGGAGGGGAATAAAGGAACAGACGGATTTGTGGCTGGCACCGCTGGACCTGAAACCGGGCATGAAGCTAGACACCTGGCACGAACTGGCAATGTACGCAATAGAGGTGCTGGCTTGCCCGGCAGCCAGCGTTATGTCGGAACGCTGTTTCAGTGCTGCCGGAGGCATCATCACAGATCGGCGTATCCGCCTCTCCACAGAAAATGCAGACCGTCTGACTCAAATTAAAATGAATCAATCCTGGATTGGAAACGACTACGCAACACTCCTGGACCCCAACCAAGTAACATGACCGATGAACATCTGGGATGGTTTAGCGTTTCCGGTCCCTGTTTATTGAACCTCTCATCTGTATTACATTTATGACTGCATGGCGGCAAAAAGCATTGCTGCTATATCCGCACGCTTTTTGTCCTCATGCAAGGCCTGGGTTGTTGTGTCTCACAAAGCGTGGCCTTCTCCTCCTGCGCCTCCTCCTGTTCCATCACGTGTGCTGCTGCTGCTGCTGCTGCTGCTGGGTTACCGTTGCCGGTCCCTGTTTATGGAACCTCTTATCTTTATTACATTTATGACTACATGGCGGTACAAAGCATGCTATCCGCACGCTTTTTGTCCTCATGCAAGGCCTGGGTTGTTGTGTCTCACAAAGCGTGGCCTTCTCCTCCTGCGCCTCCTCCTGTTCCATCACGTGTGCTGCTGCTGCTGCTGCTGCTGCTGCTGGGTTACCGTTGCCGGTCCCTGTTTATGGAACCTCTTATCTTTATTACATTTATGACTACATGGCGGTACAAAGCATGCTATCCGCACGCTTTTTGTCCTCATGCAAGGCCTGGGTTGTTGTGTCTCACAAAGCGTGGCCTTCTCCTCCTGCGCCTCCTCCTGTTCCATCACGTGTGCTGCTGCTGGGTTAGCGTTGCCGCGTGGTCCCTGTTTATTGAACCACTTATCTTTATTACATTTATGACTGCATGGTGGTACAAAGCATGCTATCCGCACGCTTCTTGTCCTCATGCAAGGCCTGGGTTGTTGTGTCTCAAAGCGTGGCCTTCTCCTCCTGCGCCACCCTCCTCCTGTTCCATCACGTGTGCTGCTGCTGGGTTAGCATTACCGGTCCCTTTTCCTGGAACCTCTTATATGTATTACATTTATGACTGCATGCCGACAAAAAGCATGTTACCTGTGCAAAGAAAACAGACATTTCCCGCATTTAAAAGACAGTTTTCCCTTTGAAACTTTAAAATCGATTTTCTCAAAAACTATAAGCTCTTTTTGCTAAATTTTTTTTTCCTCTTGTACCCACTCCCAAGGTGCACATACCCTGTAAATTTGGGGTATGTAGCATGTAAGGAGGCTTTACAAACCACAAAAGTTCGGGTCCCCATTGACTTCCATTATGTTCGGAGTTCGGGTCGAACACCCGAACATCGCGGCCATGTTCGGCCTGTTCGGCCCGAACCCGAACATCTAGATGTTCGCCCAACACTAACTACAACCCATGTAGTTCACATTATATCATTATTGAGAAGCAGGAAGCAACGCCATCTAGTTATTGTAATTGGAGTGTAATTTGTAAACTGCAAATATTAGAGAATGATGCAGTGCAATAGAAAAAAAAAAACGATATATCTGAAAATAAAAATTAGACTATTTTCTTTGCTACTAATGTTCTATAAATTCTCCGTGCTACACATTTTATCATACTTTTTTTTTTTGCTTCAGTGTCACGTTAAGACATGACATGATGGAGACACATATTATATATCCGGCCCTCAAAAAGAGGGTATAACTATACTAATACTATACAATAATACAAAACCATTTGTAAAGCGATTTTCTCCCATAGGACTCAAATTGCATAGATACATGCCTAAGTGCTGTGATGTGATTACACCAGGGCAGTTACAGTGTCAGTGGCTGGTGCTCTCTGCTTCCAGGGCAATTATGGGGGCAGGAAGGTCTGAGAGACACTCTAATACATACACAAGGACTCTTGATGTTCTAGCTTTGCCACTGCTGCTATAATAATCTTCCTTATAACAATTACAGGAATGTCATAAAATCATTTCAAACCCTTGCTTTCAAAGACTCTTAATCTGCCTCCGTCTTGCTGAGTCAGTGTCTATACTTACATTACAAAAGGTCTAATAAAAGTCTTGTATATTCTTAGCGTGGAGTTCCTTGCAGAGAAATCTGGAGCTGAAGAGTTTTTTTTTTTTAAACTGTAGCAACTCCTCTCTGATGGCAATCCTAGTATTAACCTCTTCAGTAACAATCTCATTACTATATATTTATATAGCGTTGACATCTTCTGCCGCACTTTACAGAGTACATAGACTTGTCACTGACTGTCCTCAGAGGAGCTCACAATCTAATCCCACCATAGCTATAGTCTAATGTCCTACCATATTATTATTATGTATTTATATAGCACACTGACATCTTCTGCAGCCCTTTATAGAGTACATTGTCATGTCATTGACTGTCCTCAGAGGAGCTTGCAATCTAATCCCTACCACAGTTATAATATAGTGCCCTAACATATTATTATTATGTATTTATATAGCGCTGACATCCTCTGCAACACTTTACAGAATACATAGTCATGTCACTAACTGTCCTCCAAGGAGTTTGCAATCTAATCCCTACCACAGTTATAGTCTAGTGTCCTACCTGATTCTTATGTATTTATATAGCATTGACATCCTCTGCAGCACTTTACAGAGTGCATAGTCATGTCATTGTCTGTCCTCAGAGGAGCTTGCAATCTAATCCTACCATAGTCATATGCCACTGCCATAGTCTAATGCTGGGCATACACGGCACGATTTTGCCGCTCGATTCTCCTGCTCAATCGATTCCGCAGGCGATTCTCTTATCTTCCGCTCGTTTTTCTTTTATTTTTCCATTGTGTTCAATGTAGAATCAAGCAGCGAAACGATGGGGCGAGAGATCGGACATGTCGGAAATTATCTATTGAACCATCTAAATCGGGTCCCCAACCTTTTCCGGCCCGGGGACCACTTTCTGACCAAATTTTTTTCCGGGGCCCGCCATGGGGTGGGTGGTCGGGGTCTGGACGTTGGGTGCGCGTCCTAGTGGACAGTGGAGTGGGATATGGGGGGGGGCTGGGTCTGGCGAGGGTGCAGTGGCATAGCTAGCATAGTTGCCCCAGTATAGCCAGTATAGTGCCCCAGTATAGCCAGTATAGTGCCCCAGTATAGCCAGTATAGTGCCCCTGTATAGCCAGTATAGTGCCCCAGTATAGCTAGTATAGTGCCCCAGTATAGCCAGTATAGTGCCCCAGTATAGTGCCCCAGTATAGCCAGTATAGTGCCCCAGTATAGCTAGTATAGTGCCCCAGTATAGTGCCCCAGTATAGCTAGTATAGTGCCCCAGTATAGCCAGTATAGAGCCTCAGTATAGCCAGTATAGAGCCTCAGTATAGCCAGTATAGTGCCCGAGTATAGCCAGTATGGTGCCCCAGTATAGCTAGTATAGTGCCCCAGTATAGCTAGTATAGTGCCCCAGTATAGTGCCCCAGTATAGCTAGTATAGTGCCCCAGTATAGCCAGTATAGTGCCCCAGTATAGTGCCCCAGTATAGCCAGTATAGTGCCCCAGTATAGCTAGTATAGTGCCCCAGTATAGTGCTATAGCTAGTATAGTGCCCCAGTATAGCCAGTATAGTGCCCCAGTATAGCCAGTATAGAGCCTCAGTATAGCCAGTATAGTGCCTGAGTATAGCCAGTATAGTGCCCCAGTATAGCTAGTATAGTGCCCCAATATAGCTAGTATAGTGCCCCAGTATAGTGCCCCAGTATAGCTAGTATAGTGCCCCAGTATAGTGCCCCAGTATAGCTAGTATAGTGCCCCAGTATAGCCAGTATAGTGCCCCAGTATAGCCAGTATACAGCCTCAGTATAGCCAGTATAGTGCCTGAGTATAGCCAGTATAGTGCCCCAGTATAGCTAGTATAGTGTCCCAATATAGCTAGTATAGTGCCCCAGTATAGTGCCCCAGTATAGCTAGTATAGTGCCCCAGTATAGCCAGTATAGTGCCCCAGGATAGCCCGTATAGTGCCCCAGGATAGCCCATATAGTGCCCCAGTATAGCCAGTATAGTGCCCCAGTATAGCCAGTATAGTGCCCCGGTATAGCCAGTATAGTGCCCCGGTATAGCCAGTATAGTGCCCCAGAATGGGTAGGTGGTGTCCCCCGCCCATCCCCGCCGCTGTTATTACCTTAACAGCGGCCGCTTTCCCCTCCCCGGCGCGAGTATTTATTCAAGCAGCGTATCTCCCGGCTGCTCTGTGTGATGCGGCAGGAAGCAGGGCAGTGGCTTCCTGTGGCGACGATGTGTATCGCCGTTACTATGGTAACCGAGCCCTGCTTCCTGCGCATCACACAGAGCAGCCGGGAGATACGCTGCTTGAATAAATACATGCACTGGAGAGGGGAGAGCAGCCGCTGCTAAGGTAATAACAGCGGCGGCCTCGGGGACGGGCGGAAGGGGGGGAAGAGGACAGTCCTGTGGCCCAACAGGGAGCGTCCCACGGACCACCAGTGGGCCGCGGACCACAAGTTGGGGATCCCTGATCTAAATGGCTTAGAATCGAGCCGTGTATTCCCAGCATAAGACCAATTTCAGAGGGAACCAAGGGCTTGATGCGCCAACTAGCAATAATATAGCTATGCATAGTTACGGCATAGCAATCTACTGTATGGGAATGCTATGGTAATACACAATATAATGTTATGCATTGCTATGGTAATGCACAACATGCGTGTGTGGCGATGATAATGCACAGCAGTTTTACTACTAGTTGGTGCATCAGACCCCATTTAACTTATTGGTATGCTCTGGAAATGTGGGAGGAAACCAGAGTGCATAGAAACTCCATGCAGATAGTGTTAGGGGTGAGATTTGAATCTGGGACTCACCACTGTGCAAGGCAACAATATTATCCTCTAAACCCCCAACCCACCTTGCTGCATTTTTCTTGCTGTTAACTGGTACAAATTCAAGCAAAGGCATAACCAGGGGTGTAACTAGAAGTCACCAAGCCTACCTGCAAAAATGTGGATGCCCCCACCCCACCCCCCCACCCCCGGCCCACTCAGGGCCTTTTTTGGGGCCGGAGGGGTCGAAGCATGAGGGGAAAGCATGGCCACACATCAGCGAGGAGAGGGGACAGCCCCCCCCCCTCACCTCATCCCTGTTTAAACAGGAAGTAGCATCAGACACTTAGAGGAGGAACCTCCGGCTGTGGAACGCATGAAGGTATGTGTTTCTGCCCGCCGCCTACTGCCTCTGATAGATGGTGGAGGGGAGCGCTGAGGGGAGAGTGTGAGGTGGGGGAGGGGGGACTGTCACCTATGTGTGCCCATGCTCTCTCCTCATGCTGTGACCCCTCTGACCCCCCAAAAATGTCCCTACGTGGGCCCTAGAGGTGCAGGTGCAGGGGCTACAGCCAGGGCCGGATTTCTGGCAAGGCCACATAGGCCATGGCCTAGGGCACCAGAATTTTAGGGGCGGCTCAGTGAGGGGCAGTAAAGCTGTTCTATGCAGCCATCCCTATCTACAAAGACAGCTTTAACCTTTGAACTCTCTGTCCTGTACTTGTGTCGTCCCTGCAAGACCTGTAAGCTCTATCCTGCAGGTACACATCAGCCTAACTCTCATGGTGACACAATGGGTCCATCATTAACGAAATGGCAAACATAATGGTTCTTAAGGAAAACATAATTTATAATCTATACGCGTATTAATACAATAATTATTGTCTGTGACATCCAATGATGGAAAGTAAGGAGGATTCTCATTGGGGCACACAGAGATAACAACCATACAGATGGTATAGTTGGCCTTGGGCGGTAAAAAGTACAAATCCGGCCCTGGCTACAGCCCCTATTGTTATGCCACAATAGTGGCTACACTGTGAAATTTGGCGCCCTGCAATGAACAGTACGTTAAAATACGGCTACAAATAGGAGGTGCTTGCCAGTGGCAGCACCCAAGTCTCTGCCAACAGCTTTTTCGCATGTATGATTACGCCTTTTCACATTTAAGAGACAACTTGGCTGTGAACAAGCATAATTGTATACACAAAACCAATGTTAGCTGTTCAAAGTTGATCACCCTGCCAACCACCCGCTAGCACACCCTGGTCCCTCTTTGAATGTAACTATGGATGGACTGTGTTATACTACTCACCTCTCAATAAAGCACAATCATTTACAATAGGTTCCTGCACTCTATTCTGTTTCTCCACACAGTAAAAGGGTTTGTGTGGCCTGCCCAGTCATATCTGTCAGGTTTGTTGTCCTAGTTGGAGGGCAGCCTCCTGGTCTTCTGACCTGTCTGCATATTGCAGCGCATGTTATGCTTTGAAACTCTGGAGTAAATTCTTTGGTATACACAACAGGCATAACAATGCCCCACAGCTATGTATTGGCAAATATCATGTGCAATGTAACTAGCTAGTTGTTGCTGCTCTAGTTTGTCACAGTTATTATAAGATGCTTAATTGGATAACATTAGTATCAGATGCTTAGCATCTTAGCAGCTGCAACACATAACAACAATCTCTTGACAAGACAAGACACAGAACATTTATATCACACTTTTCTCCTGGCGGACTGAAAGCACCAGAGCTGCAGCCACCAGGACGTGCTCTATAAGCTGTAGCAGTGTTAGGGAGCCTTGCAGTGTCATACCTATGGAATTTGACACCCGGTGCTGATTTTTTTACAGACACCATCCCAAACAACCATCTTTTTTGATGGAAGGGTTGACGGTTTGGGGTGTCAAGCGTGTCGCTGAAACTTTTGGGGGATTTGGCAGGAAAATGAGTCATTGAGATGTGCATGGAGCTAACCGTTATGAAACTCTGTACTCTATGCAGTGCTGCAGAAGATGTAAGTGCTATATAAATACACAATAATAATATGGTAGGACATTAGACTATGACTATGGTACGATTAGATTGTGAGCTCCTCTGAGGACAGTCAGAAAAGGGAGACACACGAAAGTGGTGGATGCATAGGAGGAGGGGGGTAAAGAGGTAGAGGCACAAAAGAGAGAGCCTGGTGGGAGAGGAGAAATGGCAGGAAGGGCTGCAGTTTGTTAGGGCCAGGGACATGCTGTTAAAAGGAGCCACTGAAATCTGAAAACAGGAAAGGGTCATGGGGAAGACAACAGGGTGGGAGGGGGAGCTGTGAAAAAAGATAATATGACCTGTAATAAAACTAGTCTAAATTGCCTAGAGCTTGCTTTTCTGCTCACTACAGAAGTCAGGTGTCAGCACCTGTATCACTGGCTTATGCAACAGCAGACTGCCCTGCAGTATTGATTAATTACTCTGATCAGGGTAAATAATCAATAGTCCAGGGCACTCTGATACTACAGAAGCCAATGCATATAGCTAGTAATGACAGTCAACTTCTGAAGCGCTAAACACATCCTGCCACCTCTCCCTGCTAATGTCCAGCAGCACCCTTAGCCATGGCTACACCCAGTGCAGCCCTATGGTAAGTACGCCACTGGATTCTTGCCTAAGGTCTCATCACTGAAAAGAGGCAGGCTTACTAAACAGGAAGAGCCCTGTGGTCCTTATTCATGTACAGAGGATTTGCTGGGGAAGGAGGGTAGGAAGATACTGGGGGCCATATGCAATTAACTTTTTCTCCTAAGAGATAATTTTTCATCTTCGATTTAGAAAAACTTTTCAGCATTTTGCAATGGAAAAAGTACCAAAAAGTAGACGGAAAAGTACTATCCAAACTACTATGAGCATTTTTTTTTTTTGCTTACTGTTGGTTTAAAAGGCATTTTAATGACAAGTTTGAAAATATCACCTAGGAGAAAACGCATGAGAAAAACGGGTAATTGCATTTGGGCCACTGGAAACTCCATGTTTTAGAGCGTTAAGAGCATGATTAGCTAACAGTATAATCCTCCAATACGTTTACCCATACATGCTTTTGAGGGGCACAGGCAGGGCCGGGACAAGGTCCACCACCAACAGAGGCTGGGCTGCCCTAGTGCGCCCCCCCCCCCCCCCCGGTTTAATGTCCTTCTCTGCCCACGACACATCGGTCCAAGTCCCTTTGGCCAGCAGTGGCGACCACCACAAAGCTGGCTGGTTGCCGCCAGACGGTGGCTCCTGCACATGTGCGGCCCCAAGCCATGCGCACACTGCGCATGTGCATTAGCAATTTTCATAAATGGCAGATACGGCAAACGCCCCCGGGAGTGCGTTGAGGAGCCCGCTGCTGGCCAGAGAGTCTTGGACCGGCACCGTGGGCACAGCACAAGAGGACTCCAGGGGGCTGCAAGAAGCCCCAGGTAAGTTCAACTCCAATTTCCTTTAAAGTAGTTATCAGGCAAATATTAAATGAAAAGCTTACTCACCTGGGGCTTTCTCCAACCCCTAGCAGC
Source organism: Hyperolius riggenbachi (assembly GCF_040937935.1). Lineage (NCBI taxonomy): Eukaryota > Metazoa > Chordata > Amphibia > Anura > Hyperoliidae > Hyperolius > Hyperolius riggenbachi. The sequence goes on along the minus strand of NC_090653.1, from coordinate 63,759,236 downwards.
CGACTGTCCCAAGCTGTCATCTCCACTCCCCGCCGCTGTCCCGGTCTCCATGCTCGGTGCAAACTGCCAAAGTCAATCAAGCCCACGTTGTACACGGCTTACTGCGCAGGTGCCGAACTACTGTGAGGGGCGTCCTGCGAGGGACGTTACTGACGTCATGTGACCGCCGTGACGTGATGCCTGCGGAAGGGGGGCAGACTCAGCAAGCACAAGCAGGCACTGTGACCACATCAAGTGAAGCATACCTCCCAACTTTTGAAGTCTGGAAAGAGGGACACTAAGACACGCCCCTGCATCACCTTTAACCACACTCTAATTTTACATATGCTGCGCCCCCTACCACCTCTATACTGTTCCCTGGTATCTAGTGGCCTCCCTCCCCTTATACAAGTTCCTGGTGTTTAGAGATTCCCCTCTCCTATACAAAGTTTCCTCCTTCCCTCCCACTCTCTCAAAAGGTCACAGGAGCAGGGACGCCACTACAATAAACCATGTGTGGTGCACTAAGGAAGGAATGAAGAAGCATACTGGCCTAGAGGATTTACCTGTCTGGCATGCTTGTCCCCTGGGTGACACCTGGTGAGGTGTCAATGCAGTAGACCATGCTGCTTACCAATCTGGCCCAGGTGTGCCCCAGTGACAAATGGCAAGATGACGATGCAGCATAGACCACAATGCCACTGACTAACCAGTTTCTGGCCAGTGTGCTCCTTCCCTGCGTGACCTCTGGTGAGGTGACAATGCTGCAGACCATGCCACTTACCTTTCTGGCCAGTGCACTTCTCCCCTCCCTGGGTGACACCTGCTGAAGTGACAATGAAGCAGACATGCCACTTACAGTAAGTGGCATGGTCTGCAACATTGTCACCTCACCAGAAGTCATGCAGGGAAGGAGCACACGGGCCAGAAAGGTAGGTGGCATGGTCTGCAGCATTGTCACCTCACCAGAAGTCATGCAGGGAAGGAGCACACGGGCCAGAAAGGTAGGTGGCATGGTCTGCAGCATTGTCACCTCACCAGAGGTCACGCAGGGAAGGAGCACACGGGCCAGAAAGGTAGGTGGCATGGTCTGCTGGATCATCACCTGCAGTGCAATGACCCCTCTTTCTGATCCCCCTACTCTCAGAAACTCACAATACCCTGAGTTTCAACTAAACACACTATTTTTTACCTTTGAAGAGGATAAATTAAAATATAACTTTAAAGCTATTTATATTAAAAGTTATATTTTAATTTGTCCTCCTCAAATGTCAAAAATAGTGTGTTACTTAGCCCCTCACAGCAACAACACTGGCAGAGATTTCCAGTAAGCAGACTGTACGTCACACATCACGGAGCAGCCAGGGCCAGTGAAGCGTGTTTATGACAGCACAGCCAGCCTGCTCTTGTCTGTCTGAGCAACTGTGCTATCCCTCGGAGGGGGGAGGGAGAGGGATGCTCTCAGCCAATACCTTTATCTTGGGGAGAAGACCTGCTGGAAATCACATCTGTCTCCCACGTGTGCGTTCTTTCTTGAAGTCAGTAGCTGCTTGCCGCTCTCCCATTCAAACTGCGGCTGGTCGCACAGTAAGGGGGCGGGACGAAGTGGATCGAGGTGCAGTCTGTGCCTGTGCAATACATGTTATGTTCCTAGGGGACTGAGGGGCGGGCCGCGGGCGGGACTCATGCGAGAGCCAAGTGTCAGCAGCCACAGTAAGCATGGGCTTATGAGTGAGCTGCACTCTAGGTTGATATAAAGTAACAACATGCCTGGCATCGGCTCTTGAGAGGGGGCGGTGCAGGCAGCGTTATTGTAGCCATGGCAATTGTACACTCTCTCAGAGAGAGAGAGAGAGAGAGAGAGAGTGTACAGAGACAAATTATTGCAGGGCGGGCAGGCACGGATCCGAAGTGCGCTCATAAGTTAATTGATTGACAGGCGCCCAGAGGCCGTAGCCTCGCCAGCCTATGTGTCGGCCCGGCTCTGGGCACAGGGCCACATAGGGAAATCATTGTTGTACTACACATACAATTCATTATATCATAAGTTTAGTTTCACTTCAGTGTCACTTTAAAAGGAAATAATTATGGCAGCCTCCATATCCCTCTCTTTACAGATGTCCTTTAACCACTTAATGTTTTTTGAGACATTATATCTAAGTCCCTGGAGACTTCATTTTAGCTCCAGGATCGTAGATATAGGTATCTCGCTGCAATTGTCACCGAGTGCTGTGAAAACTGAGAAATAATTAATTTTTTCCCATTTTTTCCTTGTTATTCCCATTAAAATGCATTTAGAATAAAATAATTCTTAGCAAAATATACCCTTCAAAGAAAGCCTGAGTGTTTGAAGGAAAAAAACAAAAAATATTAATTTCATTGTGATAAGTAGTGATAAAGTTATTGGTGAATAAATGGGAGGAGCAATGACAGAAAATTGCTCTGGTCCATAAAGGAAAAAAACCTTTAGCGATGAACTGGTTAAAGCATTTCCCTTGTCAGGAAAAATGCTTAGAAAAAACCCTGCATATTTTTACATGCAGAGGAAGCCTCACTGCCAGCTATCAGCTTTTGGTCGCTGCGGCCCTCACCGGAACATTTGCAATGTCTGGGAATCACAATTCCCGACCTGACAATGCAGGCTGTTTTATTTTGTAAATTCACAATCCAGGTTCTTTCCCAATTTCCCGGATTTACACAATGTTGATACATCAGGCCCTGAATCCCGCAGCCCTCAACATTAATTCTAGGAGTTCTCGCTATTTATAGCCCTTGGAATGTGACACTTTTGTCATTCAGTATCATATCAAATGAGATGTCGTGCTTGAGCCTGCAGGAGGCTGACAGCTGGGAGACAGGAGACAGATTGACAGCCTTGTATGTCAGAGGCTTCTGCAACAAGCAACGTAAAGTGGAAAATGCAATAAGAAACAAATCACAATGCGCTGAAACCAGACCAGCGTATCATAATACAATACACACTGCTTGCTGTGGGCCTGATATGGGCCTTGCTCAATAATCTAATGTTATGTAGTGGGGGAATAACTAGAGGGAGCAGTCCCTGTGACTGCCGGGGGCCCAGAGCTGTAAGAGGGCAGCAAATACTACAGGACTCCTTCAGATAAAGGGGTCCATCCTTCCGATCAGGTGTTTTTGTGGCTACACTTGTTATGGGTGTGAAAATCATGATGGCCACACTTGTTTTATGACCCTTACAAGTTTTGCTGGGGGGCTCTCATAATCTATAGTTACACTCCTGGTAGTTAGATGTCATGTTCTATGTCTTTTTTCAGAGCAGTTCCAGTTTTACTACAAATTGATAAAATGCTATTAACATATACAGCATCAGTTTTGTGCAAGTCTTGCAATTTAATGTACCTCTGTGTAACGATTGTGGAACTTTCTCCGTGATCAGCGCACAACACGTGCGCTGACACGGCGGAGATCCTCCACAAGCGTGTAATTGCAGACACCCAGCAAAAGGTGCTACGCACCTGTAGAGGGAAATTCCTGTCGGCAGATGGCGCTGGGGAGTGCAGAGGAACCAATCCTCTGTACCTCCACAAATGCCAGACAGGAATTGTACGAAGCGCAGAACGCAATCGCAAGAGAGGCGATTGCGAATGAGAACGAGCAAAGGGACAGGTTGTATGTGTGTGCGCCAATCCAGTCGCCACCCCGCGACCACGCACACACACCAGCAGATATGAAATAGGAACGCGATCGCGAGAAGTGCGTGACACAGACGTGACACAAGGCAGATCAGAATAGAATACGAGGGTAGCAAAGGCACAGCAAATAATACAATGAGAAGATACGGAAAATAACAAACGCTAGCTAACCGCAAACACCGCACTCATTCGCAACAGTGCACGCGGTCATGCGCGGTCTCCACGTGATAAGCACAATAGAGACAAGCACGCCTAACTAACCATTAACAGACAAACATGAAACAGAGGACGCGAGCGCTTGCTTAACGGTTACCTCACCGAGCCTCCAGCAAGCGTAGCAGACAAGACAGACACACGAAAACAGGGACAAGCGAGAGATAGGATCCACAGCACTAGCGAAAAGTGGCTAGCGCGATCCAGGTACAGAGTAGCAGAACAGAAGTATCCCCAGCGCTAGCGAAAAGTGGCTAGCGTGATCCCAGAAGACAGAACAGAAGGATCCCCAGCGCTAGCAAAAAGTAGCTAGCGCGATCCCAGGAGACAGAACAGAAGAATCCCCAGCGCTAGCAAAAAGTGGCTAGCGCGATCCCAGGAGACAGAACAGAAGAGATAGCTGGTAGCAACCGCTGCACCAGCTATACTCCAAGAACAGAGATCAGAACCATTTCCTGTCGACCACCGTTGGGACAGGACAATGGCAACAGAACAAACAAACAGATAAACAATCCTAACTGCACTAGGGAAAACCTGCCTAGCGCAGAAACCAGGAATTACTCTGAGCTGATCTTCAAACCAAGAGCATGGCTGACACCCCACCAGGAGTGTTACATAGGACGGATTCCTTATGAACAGCCAAGCATTGTGGGAAAAGACATAGTACTTATAGTACACGCCTCCAATGAATGTGGCCAGGCAATTTGCATGACAACGTATGCAAATTCCTCTGCAAGCACAAGCTGCAAAACTGACAGAAACTCTTCTTTCCAGAGTCCTGCAGCATGCAAACCTACACAATGGTCACAAGGCTGCCTGCCTGCACAGGCAGCTGAGCAAATCATCACACTCTGGGGTCAAATCTTTGAAATGAAGGCCATCACCTTTTTAGAAGTGTCCTAGCGGTGCTGTCCTTCGGGCCCCCACTTTCCTGGTCTCTGGAACTACTCTGAATTGCGCAGTAGAGTAGAGCAGAGTTTCGAGTTGCGCTTGTGCAGTGAAAGAAAGCGCTAGTGAATTAGAGCTTGCTTTTGCTCTGCTTGCACGGATTGGAACTTGCGCTTGTGCAGTTCTGCACTCTGTCACTAGGGGGAGCTTCCTGGTTTTCATGTTCAACTGGAGGCGGATTCTGTTGAATATGAAGACCACCAGGGACTGGGGAAACCAAAACATAATGAGCATTACCAGGACACTTCAAAACCTTTAAAGAGCTGAACTGAAAATAAAAAGTCCAATAACCATACACAGGTCATACATATGTCCTGTGTAGTCTACTGCTCAATCTCTTTCTCCTCTCCTGCGTCCCATTTGTCCACTGTGATCAATGGATTTTTCCTTCCTCCATTTTAAAAATGGCCATTACCCCATAACAGCTTCCTGGTCAGCACGCTGTTAAACTGTAATATCACCTACCGGTACTTGAGACATAGGGAAACGTGGACATTAACTTGCACATTTAGTTATAACTGACAGCTGCTGATATATAACTGTCAGCAACTGGTATATTTCAGTTCTGACAAAATATCACTGAAATAAGAAAATGGTGAGCCTCTGAGAGGAACTGACGGTGAAGTTAGTATGTGATATTAATTTGCAACTACATCATGTGTTTATTTTAAATAATTTCCCTCGCTTCAGGATCCCTTTAAGGGACCACTATAGCAAAAAAAAAATAGGCAGTTAAAATCTGATAGAACCGACAGGTTTTGGGCCATTCTGGGATTGGGATTTTTTAGGGTTTTCTTTGTTTTCAACAGCATTTCCTGAGCAGCAGTTGCAAAGTCTAAACTGACATAATAGTGTACAAGTGAGTAGGGAGGCTGGCTGGTGTCTCACTATTTTGGCAGGTAAACTGCTGTTCAGGAAATGCTGTTGAAAACAACTGTCATTTTTATAATGTTGGTTTGAAGAGGAAGCAAGAAATATGGTTACTATGAGTAACTAGAACAAATCCTTTTCCTGCATTGGTGCCTAGGTCAGAGACATTGAACAGCTGCATACCTCCCAACTTTTTGAGATGAGAAAAAGGGACACTTAAGCCACGCCCCTGCCACACCCCTGGCCACGCCCTCACCAAGCCTCTAGTCGCGCATACCATAAAGATTTCATAACAAACATATGTTGTTTTATAATTCAAACCACACTGGTCCTTTCTACCCTGTGTTATGATCGCTTCTGCAGCGTTTACTGCTGACTGCACTGGTATTGCAAACCAAGCAGTTCTAATGTCATTACATGCATTTGCTTGCATAGTTTGGTTTGCACTTAAACTAGTTGCTGATTCCATCTGCAGTCGCTCTGAAGTTTATGACAGTTTAATATGCTTTTGTGTAAACAAACATTGTCTGCTGCAGTGGAGGGGCGGTCCCTTTCCTGCAGGCTGCATATCATTGTCTGCCTTTTCCTGCTATCAGCCTGTGATTAATTACCATTCACTTGTGTGGGAATCTGCAGGTCTGCTCCCATTGGATGACCTCAGTATAAAGACTTGCTTCCTGCAATGCCTCATGGGCTATCATAGTTTCAGACTCTATCTGTTACTCTGCTCGTGCCCCACCTCGTTCCTGGTCCGTGTGGACTGCGCTGACTCCTGCGAAGGGGTCAGCGAGTCCTCCTAGTTCTGCTCTTGTTCTAGAAGTTGCTACTTGCTTGTCTTGTGTCATATATTGGTTCATCGCCAATATATACGCATACTTGCGCATTTTGTTATTTTCCTTGTATTCTTGTTACGTTAATATATCAGTGTCGCTGATATATACGTACACGAACTGTTTATTTCCTGTGTTCAGTTAGTCAGTTTTCCAGCACGTTTTGGTAGTTTGCGCGTATCGTGAACACCCGTGCTGAGCTAGTTATCCTGTTCCTGGTCCTGTTTGTGGATTGCGTTCATCTCTGCGAAGAGATAACGAATCCTTCTGAATCCTGTTCCTGGTCCTGTTTGTGGATTGCGTTCATCTCTGCGAAGAGATAGCGAATCCTTCTGAGTCCTGTTCCCTGTATTACTTCAGTCTTAGTCAGAGTTCCTGCTTATGTCATATATCGGTTCATTGCCAATATATACATATGTTAGTCAGACGTTACGAATAGTTTCATTGATAGCTGTAATTGTAATACGCTAGGAAAACATACTTATTGTATATTTATCTGTGTTACGTTCATCTATCTCGATCCTGCTATTCCTGTCTCTCCTGTCCTGTCTTTGTGAGGCACGCCATCGCCGCAACGCATTGGCTGCCTCATTCCAGTCTGTCTGGTCTTGGACGCTTGCTGTCGCTAAGTAATCGCTAGCTAGCAAGCGTTCATTCTGTCTACCTGTCCTGATCTCCTCAGTCCTGGTTTATGCGCTCAGCGCTACTTTGCGCTGAGACGTTATTACGAAAGTGTTTGTGGCTGTTCAGATCTGCACCGGCTCTGTGCACCACAATCTCCTATTGGAGTCAGTCCTCTCCTCCACTAAACTGGGGATATCCTGATCCCTTGTGCTGGTGTGTGTACCTCCTTCACGTCAGCTTATGTGTTGTATGCTGACTGTGGAGATTACACCCCCAAGCTTAACATTATGATAGCCCCATTACCAATCCCCATTGTGGGGGGGGTTCCCAGCAAAAATGACACTGTTTGTTATGGTTCCTGTTCCTTTAAGAAATTTGAGAAGCTCAATTCTGAAACAGAAAATGAGTTTTTTTCTGAATGTGCCAGGTTCCTGGCCAATCCTGAGCTCCAGGCTACTCCTGTTTCAACGTGGGCCCCCCAGCTAGTTTATGTTTTATTTAAGGGAAGATTGTTTCAGTGGGCCTACGATGTCTTGGATCATACCAATTTAAAAGAAAGACCACTGGAATTTCTAGCGTTTGTGATCCATAACTGGCTGCGCAAAACCGATTTGCCTAGCCCTTTTGATAAGCTCCTGGCAGCTTGTCAATCAGCTGCTCCTTCTACTGCCTACAAAAATAATCAGCAAGCAGATAATTGTTCTGATAACTTTTCTTCTGCTAAGGCAGCAGGGTCTAAAGCCAAACGTAAACGCTCCAAAAGAAAAGCGTTACAATCAGCGGAGTCGTTGCCCTTGGCGACTGCGCATCAGATCTGTAACGAGACTCCACCATTAGCAGATAATGAAATTCAGTCACCATTCAGGGGAGTCAAATGGACCTATGAAACTACTAATGAACTTTCATTGCTAGCCAGGGAAAATAAAGGTTCTTGTTTAAATGAATTATCTGAATATGATTATGAAGATATATTACAGAGTATTGAACAGATCAATTTATTCGTGCAGCAAGGGAAATTTGCATACACTACAGTTCAATACTTGCTACAGGTATTGGAGATCCTTAGGAATAAGAAATCGGCCAATCACCTGCTAAATAACCCAATGTATGTTTCTGCCACTAACACATTTGCAAACTATGATCAGCCGGAATGCTCAGCTGTTAAATATGCATGGGATCCTCCATTTGAGAAAGGAGAGATGGAAGCTCTGGTCTATGAATGGAAGAAAGATGCAAGTTCATTTTGTCAGTTTTACAGTGCAAAAAGTGAATTAGTATTGAATGCATGCATTAAGTCTGCTTATAACCTAATAAAAACTGGTGTGTGTGGGTATGACTTTGTGGCTCCATTGATCGATGTGTGGAGAATGATTCTGGACGATTTTTATGCAATTCAATCAGTTGATACCAGGGAAGACACACTGTCAAGTGGAGATTGTTCCACTTCCTCAGTTCCTGAGGACTCGCCTGCTTCAGCACCTTTGGCTGATTCAGCGAGTGATTCTGAGCTCCTTTTGTGTGAAATTGAAGTTCCTGTAATTCCACCCTGTACCATGGATAACTCAGTGTTACTTCCCAGTAAGACAGAAATTACTAATACTTCCTTAATCTTGCCCTGCACAAATTTCTCAGCAGAGGACCCAGAGGTCCTGCTGACTTTCGAGTCCAGCCTAGCCAGTACTCATGACTCTTTGTTTAGTGAAACAGACACCAGAAAAATCTTGCCTGTCTCTGCAAACACTTCTGCAGAAATTACCTGTGTTAATAAAGTTCAACTCCTGTCTGATCCAGCAGATGCCAATAGATGCACTACATCAGTTTCCGAGTCCCAGCAATCCTGTCTAGTAAACTCAGAACCCCAGCATCTGAATTTTCCAATTTTCCAAATGAATGGTGATTCAGATGCGCAAACATTGTGTCTTGATCTTCCTGTTTCTACACCTCGCTCTAGTTTCGTGAATAGCTCAGAGCATCTGCTATGTGAACCTGAAATCGCAGAATTATTACCTTGTTCAGAAAATTTTCCAATAAATTTGCCCTGTACCATGAATTGTGCAGTAGATCTCTCCAATGAAACTCAGGTCACAGAATCATTATGCTGTCCAGCAGGTGCTTCCATGGTTTTGCCCTGCAATATGGACTGTTCAGTGATCCTGTCCAGTGAAGCTGTGGTCGCAGAGCCTTATGCTTCACCCAGTACTTTGGATACTTTAAACCCTTTAGCAGAGGAGGCTGAAGCACTGCTTACCTCAGTTGGTGTTGCAGTAATATTCACTTGTCTAGCAGCTGTTTTGGAATTACAGTCTGCTCTAATAAAACTTGATGAATTTCTGCCCAGCGAAGCAGAAGCCATTGAAATATTGTCCTCGTCAGCAAGTGTGTTAGATACCTTGCCCTGTACACAGTCTGATTTAACCAATGTTGTTGAGTCCCTCTCCAGTGTTGTAACAGCCGAGGAACTCCAGCCCTGTCCTCTGAATGTTTCAAAAGTCTTGCCCTGTAACATGGATAATTCTGACTCGCTGGAAAAAATAATAGAAATCTCAGAATTTCAGTCCGGGTTAATGAGTGTTTCTGAAACCCAGCCCTGTATCCTGGAAAATTCTGGTTCTCTGGCCGGTGTGGCAGAAGTTCCAGAGCCCCCTTCCTGTCCAGTGAGTTACTCAGTTTTGCCTAGTTCAGTGGGGATTGCTGCAATATTGACTTGTTTTGCAGCCCTTCATGAGCTCCAGTCCAGTGTATTTGATGAGTCTCTGTCTAGTCCAGAAGAAGCTATGGGAACCCTGTCTAGTTCAGTGCATACATCAGAAGATTTGCCCTGTCTTGTAAATGCCCCTGAACATGATTTGTTAATAACCCTGCTGGAATCAGCGACATCTAAGTCTGATCCTGCAGTTTTTAGTGAGAATCCAGTAACTATGAAGTCTAGTCATGATGAATTTTTTTTGCCCAGTTCTGGTTTCGGTCCTGTCTTGACTGACTTTGAGGTTCGCAGTTCCTTGACATGCCCAGAGGTTTCTCTTGTGCCGGTGTGCCCAGATGTGCTTCGTATGCCAGACTGCCCAGATGTGTCTGTGTTAGCGTGCTCACGTGCTTCCCTAGTGGAGACATGTTCTGATGTTGCCGGTTGGCCTGCATGCCCGGAGATGGTTCTGGTCCCTAAAAGCCCTGATCTTGATGTTTGTCCTTGTGACCCTGACTCTGGAGTTGCCCTGGGTTCCATAGGGGTTCTTGATAGTTCTCCATGTGAGCCTAAGGGGCGTTCTGACCTGTGGGGATCTCTTTGGAGCTTCCAAGTGTTCTGGGAGATCTCTGAGGAAACTAGTCCTGGTACCTTGGACTGGTTCAACGGTGGGTTTTGTGTTGGTAGGGACAGTTCCGGTGGGCATTGCAAAGGCTTTGGCGTTTTTGGACAGTCCTTGGAAGGCGGTGGGTATCGCGCAGAGAGTTTCTTGGGGTTGTTTTCTGGAAGTCGTGGTTCTGATGGGTGTCACACTGAGGCTTGTAGTGCTGACGGGCATGGTTCGGTAGGTTCTGGTTCCAATTGGTCTAGTTTTGGTGAGACTGATTCGGGAATTTGGTTTTGTCGGACGGATCCGACCTTCATGAATTTTCAGTCAGATCAGTTTGCTGGATTTCCCACTTCTGATTTTTTGGTTTGGGTGGTTCAGGAGAAATATGTCAGTTTTCATAGGCGTCCAGAGGCCGCGTTTAAGGGAGGGGGTACTGTTATGATCGCTTCTGCAGCGTTTACTGCTGACTGCACTGGTATTGCAAACCAAGCAGTTCTAATGTCATTACATGCATTTGCTTGCATAGTTTGGTTTGCACTTAAACTAGTTGCTGATTCCATCTGCAGTCGCTCTGAAGTTTATGACAGTTTAATATGCTTTTGTGTAAACAAACATTGTCTGCTGCAGTGGAGGGGCGGTCCCTTTCCTGCAGGCTGCATATCATTGTCTGCCTTTTCCTGCTATCAGCCTGTGATTAATTACCATTCACTTGTGTGGGAATCTGCAGGTCTGCTCCCATTGGATGACCTCAGTATAAAGACTTGCTTCCTGCAATGCCTCATGGGCTATCATAGTTTCAGACTCTATCTGTTACTCTGCTCGTGCCCCACCTCGTTCCTGGTCCGTGTGGACTGCGCTGACTCCTGCGAAGGGGTCAGCGAGTCCTCCTAGTTCTGCTCTTGTTCTAGAAGTTGCTACTTGCTTGTCTTGTGTCATATATTGGTTCATCGCCAATATATACGCATACTTGCGCATTTTGTTATTTTCCTTGTATTCGTGTTACGTTAATATATCAGTGTCGCTGATATATACGTACACGAACTGTTTATTTCCTGTGTTCAGTTAGTCAGTTTTCCAGCACGTTTTGGTAGTTTGCGCGTATCGTGAACACCCGTGCTGAGCTAGTTATCCTGTTCCTGGTCCTGTTTGTGGATTGCGTTCATCTCTGCGAAGAGATAACGAATCCTTCTGAATCCTGTTCCTGGTCCTGTTTGTGGATTGCGTTCATCTCTGCGAAGAGATAGCGAATCCTTCTGAGTCCTGTTCCCTGTATTACTTCAGTCTTAGTCAGAGTTCCTGCTTATGTCATATATCGGTTCATTGCCAATATATACATATGTTAGTCAGACGTTACGAATAGTTTCATTGATAGCTGTAATTGTAATACGCTAGGAAAACATACTTATTGTATATTTATCTGTGTTACGTTCATCTATCTCGATCCTGCTATTCCTGTCTCTCCTGTCCTGTCTTTGTGAGGCACGCCATCGCCGCAACGCATTGGCTGCCTCATTCCAGTCTGTCTGGTCTTGGACGCTTGCTGTCGCTAAGTAATCGCTAGCTAGCAAGCGTTCATTCTGTCTACCTGTCCTGATCTCCTCAGTCCTGGTTTATGCGCTCAGCGCTACTTTGCGCTGAGACGTTATTACGAAAGTGTTTGTGGCTGTTCAGATCTGCACCGGCTCTGTGCACCACAATCTCCTATTGGAGTCAGTCCTCTCCTCCACTAAACTGGGGATATCCTGATCCCTTGTGCTGGTGTGTGTACCTCCTTCACGTCAGCTTATGTGTTGTATGCTGACTGTGGAGATTACACCCCCAAGCTTAACACCCTGGTTCATTTTCCTTCATAGTAACATTTTAAAATTAGTAATACATCAATTTAAAGGTTGGAAATAAAGTTTAGAGTCAATCAAACACATTTTAGTAGAGACATATATATATATATATATTTACATAGAAAGAGGGACAAAGTCCTGAAAGAGGGACAAATGAGGGTGAAAGAGGGACAGAGGGACAGGGCTCCCAAAAAGGGACTGTCCCTCCGAAAAAGGGACAGTTGGGAGCTATGCAGCTGTATCTCTCTCTGAAAGAGTCAAACTAGATTACTTGAAAAGCTATTGTAACCTGTTATATTATGCTCTGTATAGAGTATTCAAGCTTGCTCTGAAATGAGTTTTTCGCCTTGACTGCAATGTTCTGAAACTGGCACTGCTAAATAAATGTAACACAAAAGAAAAAAATATAGAATTTCCAACAAAGTCAGAGTTGATTCACAAATTCATACACCTTTCCTCATGTATAATCTTGCCTCATCTGTTTTATTCCTACTCTACTGAATATAAAGTTTTGTAAGCACCTAACAAGCAAAAGTTCATTGTATTTTAACCACTTCAGGATTCTGTGTACGCTTAACTACGCCCCTGAATCCTGAAGTGGTTTCCATGGAAACACGAGCGGCCGTTCCATGTCAGTTCACGGAGGGTGTCTCCGTGAACACCCTGCGAGCCGCCGATCGCAGCTCGCAGGGTAAATGTAAACACGCGGGGAAGATCTTCCCCGGTGTTTACATATATACCGCGCTGCGCAGCAGCAGCGCCGTAGAGGAGATCGGCGATCCCCGGCCTCTGATTGGCCGGGGATCGCCGGCATCTGATAGGCTAAAGCCTATCCTATCCGGCGCAGGACGGCTTTCCGTCCTGCGCCGCACACAGGGGACGGGAGAGGGAGGGAAGGAGGCAGAGGGAGGACTAGTGCTGTGGAGGTGGGCTTTGAGGAGTCCCCCCCCCCCCCCCCCCCCCGCTAGGCACAGCAGCGCGGCGGCGATCAGACCCCCCCAGCAGGACATCCCCCTAGTGGGGAAAAAAGGGGGGAGGTCTGATCGCCCTGCCTGATTTCTGATCTGTGCTGCGGGCTGAAGAGCCCCCGCAGCACAGATCAGCCAAACCACCTGGTATCCGGAAGTGGTTAATACTATATTATTATTATTATTATTTTTTTGGAGGGGGAAGCCTATTTTATAAACGGAGTGAGAATTAAGCATATAATAATTCACAACATGAGATTGAGATTTTTTAGGTTGGGAGCACACTGGAGTGCACTTTTGAAAAACACATGCAATTCTGCCTAGTGAGCTCCCAGCCTGAATCAAACTTAAAGAGACTCCGTAACAAAAATTGCATCCTGTTTTTTATCATCCTACAAGTTCCAAAAGCTATTCTAATGTGTTCTGGCTAACTGCAGCACTTTATACTATCATTGTCTCTGTAATAAATCAATGTATCTTTCCCCTGTCAGACTTGTCGGCCTGTGTCTGGAAGGCTGCCAAGTTCTTCAGTGTGGTTGGTTCTGCTATGAACTCACCCTTCCAGGCCCCTCTCTGCACACTGCCTGTGTGTTATTTAGGATTAGAGCAGCTTCTCTCTTCTCTCTTATCTTTTACAAGCTGGATAAATCGTCCTCTGAGCTGGCTGGGCTTTCACATACTGAGGAATTACAAACAAGGGCAAAGCTGTTTGCAGGAAGAAAAGAGCAGCCTGAAACTTCAGTGCATGGGGGAAAGAAACACACAAATGATCTCTTGAGATTCAAAAGGAATGCTGTATACCAGGGGTGCTGAGCAGAGCTCGAATATTCGAATAGCTCGAATATTCGAGCTCTTTTTCAGCTATTCGAGCTCGGTATTCGAGCTCCGAATAGCTGCAGCTATTCGAATGGGCTATTCGAGTAAACGCGAATAGCCCATTCACTATTCGAGCTATTCGAGCAAACGGCGCTATTCGAGCTCGGGTACCGAGCTCGAATAGCGTCATAGCCCAGATTGATGTCCTTAGAGCCAATCAGAGGGCTCCCAGGCCCTCTGACGACAGCCAATCACAGAGGGGGACCCTGGCCAGCCCCTACCCTATAAATAGCGGCCGCCATGTTCCGTATCTCCGTCCTTGCCTGAGACTTGCATAGAGAGAGAGTTGCTCCTTTGTGCTTTGGCTTAGCAAGAGCTTTATTGTGGTCATTTACCTAGCGTTTTTGCTCACATACACCTCCTATACACACCTATATTGTTGTTAGTTAGATAGACATTGTATTTTAGTTAGTAGCTTTTGTGTTACATAGAGAGAGACTCAGACAGCTGCTGCAGGCTTACAGCTTTAGGCCTCAGGGCCTGCCTGTGTGGGCAGCTGTCCTCCTGTCCTCTGTTAGTTTATTTCTCATTAGTATTAGACAGTATTAGATAGTATTAGACAGTATTTCTGCTGTCCCTTTACTACTTAGTGATTGTATTTTGTATTGTAGTTATATACTACTGTAACTGTACTAGGACACTCACTGTCACTGTTCATACTAGGCTACTAGCTCGGACTCCTGCGTGTGTGTGTGCACTCACTGTCTGTGTACTGTACACACACTCTATTTCCTTCTGATTACTGATTGATTATTGTAAATTCTACTTCCTGACAGTTACTACTTACTTACTGTAGTAGGGGCACTCACTCAGTCACTGTTCATAGGCCAGCTCCTGCGCGTGTTTGCGCGTGCGTGCACTCACTGTCTGCAGTGTACACACACTCTATTTCCTTGTGATTACTACTGATATTGATTATTGTAACTGCTGCTAGTTGTACTTCCTGACTGTTACTACTTACTTACTGTACTAGGGACACTCACTCACTCTCTGTTCATAGGCCAGCTCCTGCGCGTGTTTGCGTGTGCGTGCACTCACTGTCTGTAGTGTACACACACTCTATTTCCTTGTGATTACTACTGATTATTGTACCTGCTGCTAGTTGTACTTCCTGACTGTTACTACTTACTTACTGTACTAGGGACACTCACTCACTCACTCTCTGTTCATAGGCCAGCTCCTGCGCGTGTTTGCGCGTGCGTGCACTCACTGTCTGTAGTGTACACACACTCTATTTCCTTGTGATTACTACTGATAGTGATTATTGTAACTGCTGCTAGTTGTACTTCCTGACAGTTACTACTTACTTACTGTAGTAGGGACACTCACTCAGTCACTGTTCATAGGCCAGCTCCTGCGCGTGTTTGCGCGTGCGTGCACTCACTGTCTGTAGTGTACACACACTCTATTTCCTTGTGATTACTACTGATTATTGTACCTGCTGCTAGTTGTACTTCCTGACTGTTACTACTTACTTACTGTACTAGGGACACTCACTCACTCACTCTCTGTTCATAGGCCAGCTCCTGCGCGTGTTTGCGAGTGCGTGCACTCACTGTCTGTAGTGTACACACACTCTATTTCCTTGTGATTACTACTGATAGTGATTATTGTAACTGCTGCTAGTTGTACTTCCTGACAGTTACTACTTACTTACTGTAGTAGGGACACTCACTCAGTCACTGTTCATAGGCCAGCTCCTGCGCGTGTTTGCGCGTGCGTGCACTCACTGTCTGTAGTGTACACACACTCTATTTCCTTGTGATTACTACTGATTATTGTACCTGCTGCTAGTTGTACTTCCTGACTGTTACTACTTACTTACTGTACTAGGGACACTCACTCACTCACTCTCTGTTCATAGGCCAGCTCCTGCGCGTGTTTGCGCGTGCGTGCACTCACTGTCTGTAGTGTACACACACTCTATTTCCTTGTGATTACTACTGATAGTGATTATTGTAACTGCTGCTAGTTGTACTTCCTGACAGTTACTACTTACTTACTGTAGTAGGGACACTCACTCAGTCACTGTTCATAGGCCAGCTCCTGCGCGTGTTTGCGCGTGCGTGCACTCACTGTCTGTAGTGTACACACACTCTATTTCCTTGTGATTACTACTGATTATTGTACCTGCTGCTAGTTGTACTTCCTGACTGTTACTACTTACTTACTGTACTAGGGACACTCACTCACTCACTCTCTGTTCATAGGCCAGCTCCTGCGCGTGTTTGCGCGTGCGTGCACTCACTGTCTGTAGTGTACACACACTCTATTTCCTTGTGATTACTACTGATAGTGATTATTGTAACTGCTGCTAGTTGTACTTCCTGACAGTTACTACTTACTTACTGTAGTAGGGACACTCACTCAGTCACTGTTCATAGGCCAGCTCCTGCGCGTGTTTGCGCGTGCGTGCACTCACTGTCTGTAGTGTACACACACTCTATTTCCTTGTGATTACTACTGATTATTGTACCTGCTGCTAGTTGTACTTCCTGACTGTTACTACTTACTTACTGTACTAGGGAGTCGGGACACTCACTCAGTCACCTCACCCACCAACCCACCCCATTAAAGTACCCCACTTTTCTCCCGCCCTTTTCAACAACTTTTGTGTTTACGCCCAAAACATCGAAGATGTCTGGAAGTGGCAGCCAGCGCGGTTTGGGCAAGGGGAAGGGCAGCAAGGGAATCAGGAGGAGAGGGAGCAGCATTGTGGCAAGCCGCGGCCGCGGCCGCGCCACCATGCACAGTTCCGCAGCAGCAGCAGCAGCGTCAGTGGCTAACATTCCTCCCATAGCCACTGGCCGTGGACGCCTTGGGCGCCGCCCAGCAGGAGCATCTGCAACTCACGCTGCAGAGACACAGCAGCAGCAGCGTGTAGCACCTGCTCCGATTTTCCTCCAGCCGGGTCGGAAACATCCCATTGAGGAAAAGGATGCAGACACTGTGGTGCAACTGATGACAGAGGATGAGCAGCCCGCCATCAGCTCTGCATCCGAGGCCTCCACCCTCACCACCACCACCACCACCCCTGTTCGCAGCAGCCGCCCAGCAGGGTCTGGGGAGGAGGCCAGTTCACCGTCACTCGCCGACCTGTCATTCAGCAGTCTTTTGACCCCAGGCATCATGAGTAAATTGTCTGCTGTTGTTGGCGATCTTGAGGAGGAGATGCTGATGGGCACTTTGGGGGATGAGGGATTGGACAGCAAGACTGTGGCGACAGTCAAGCAGCCCATCCATGCATCAGGAGAGGAGTTTGGGGGGTCATCATCCCAGCAGGACATGTTTCAGGAGGGGGAGGATGATGATGACCCGGTGACAGACAGAGACTGGGTGCCACCACCTCCAGGGGATGTCGTCCTCAGCAGCTCTGAGGAGGAGGATGCGCTTGTGGGCCTTGCAAGGAGGCGCATCATTGCAAGCATTGGCAGCAGTAGGCAGGTCCCACAGCCTGCTGGTGTCTCAGGCTCAGCAGCAGCAGCAGCAGCATCTGCCAGTACCACCACCAGCCGCACCCAAGCCCCCCCCCCCCAACCACCACAGGGAGACAGGCGGCAGCAGCGCTTCCATGCCGTAGGGGGATGTTTCTGTCACCAATCTGGCGATTTTTCACCATGCCCACTGTGTACAGCAAGTACGCCACTTGCAACCACTGTCAGCGGAAGTTGAGCAGAGGTGCAGACCCCTTAAAGTTCAGCACCAGCTCGCTCATCAGCCACCTTTCTGCGAAACATTTCCACCAGCATGAGGAGTTCCAGAGGCTGAAGGCATCTGGTGCTGGCAGTGGCACCACACCCATCACTGCACAGCCTTCAGCTGCAGCAGCAGCAGCAACAGCAGCCACCCGCCCTCCTGCTCCTCCAGCAGCACCAGCAGGAGTGCGGAAACGCACTGCTCCTCCCCCCCTCTGCAACTCCTGCCGCCGACACTGAGGCCTGTTCTGGCAGCCAGTCCTCAGTGGCCTCCTCCGCTGTGTCTGCTGATTCCCGTGCCAGCAAAAGGCCACGCCAGAGCCTTTTGAGCGAGTCCTTCCAGGGGGTGGTTAGGGCTCTGCCTCCCAGCAGCCGTCGCGTGTGGCAGCTGAACGGCTTGCTGGCACGGGCCATGTGCTCCCAACTCCTGCCGTACACGCTCGTGCAGGAGGGGAGCGACATTCGTGCGCTGCTTGCTTGCGCAGCCCCAGACTGGCAGCTCCCCAGCAGACACTTTTTCTCCCGCAAGGCCATTCCTGCACTGCACCGCTTTGTGATGGCCAATGTGGAGCGAGGGCTGGAGCACGCGGTTGGTGAAAGGGTCCACGTCACCATGGACTCCTGGAGCAGCCGCTTCGGGACAGGCCGCTACCTGTCCTTCACTGTCCACTGGGTCAGCTTGGTGGAAGGGGGTGAGGATGGGAGAGCAACAGCGGGCACAGCAGCAGCAGCAACACAGTGGGTGGTGCCACCCTGCAGGGTCAGGGGAACTGCAGCAGGTTCCTCCGATCCTCTGCCATCCTCCGACACCTGGCCAAACCCCCCGCCTCAGCAGCAGCGTGAAGGCCCGCCACTGCCAAGCGCTGCTGCACTTGGTCAGCCTTGGGAAGACCAAGCTGACGGCAACCCATGTGTTGGCCAAACTCCAGGAGCAGGAGAGGATTTGGCTGACCCCCAGAGGCCTCAGAGTCGGAGAGGTGGTGGCCGACAATGGGGCCAATCTGGTTGCCGCAATAGACAGGGGAAACCTGACCCACATCCCCTGTCTTGCCCACGTGCTGAACCTGGTGGTGCAGAAGTTCTTGCGCACCTACCAGGGGATGGGCGAACTGCTGGAAACGGAAAGGAACGTTGTGCATCACTTCTGGCGCTCGGCTGCAGCCTGTGCGAGCCTGGAAGACGTGCAAAAGGAGCTGGATCTGCCACGCCATCGGCTGATCCTTGACGTTCCGACTCGCTGGAACTCCACCCTGGCGATGTTGGAGCGTCTGGTTGAACAGAAGCGCGCTGTCAAACAGTACCTTGCCCTGGCCACTGTTTCCGCCGCTCAGAGAAGGAACAAGACCAGCAACATCCCGTCCATCGTCCCCGATGATGACTGGAGGCACATGCAGCAGGTGTGCTTAGTGCTGGCTCCCTTTCTGCAGGCCACTAACATGGTGAGCAGGGACCATGCTATGGTCTGCGAGTGGGTGCCCCTGGTTTGTCTGCTGAACAGGGCCCTCGATGCTTTGCTGGAACAGGGAGCGGCAGCCTTGGACCAGCAGGAGCGGCAAGCAGCTGCACAGTCCACCTCTGAGGGGGAGGAGGAGGAGGACTTGGTGGAGGTCCCTGACCTTGCTGCTGATGAGGGGGAGCAGCACAGTGCAGCTGAGTTGGTGCGGGGGTGGAGAGAGGATGAGGCTGACGAGGCAGAGGAGGAGGATGAGGACAGCAGCACTGCCGTCGATGTGCCAGCAGACGTGGCCCGCCTCTTCCCAATGGCAGCGCACATGCTGACGTGCCTGCGCAGAGACCCCAGGGTGATCCAGATGAAGCAGAGGGAGGACATCTGGATCAGCATGATGTTGGACCCACGCCTCAAGGGGAAGTTGAGCCAGTTCCTGCCGCCTGCAGGAGGAGACCCAGCGCAACAAATAAGGAGCTTGCAGCAGGCCCTTGTTGAGCGCTTGGAGGAAGCCTTCCCCCAGCCTTCCACCCCCACTGTCCAGCAGCCAGCACAGAGGCAGCAGCAGGTGCCTGCATCCAGCAGCAAGCGCCCCACAGACCTGCTGTCTCTCAGCCACGAGCTCTACAGGACTGTAATGGCTCCGGCAGCAGTGACTAGAGAGGAGGTGCATGCAGCAGCATCCTCCACCGGTCACAGCCAGCGCCTGACCCGCATGGTGGCTGACTACATGGGGTCCTACAGCGGGCTTGACAGCGATGCCCCTGTTGATCCCATGGAGTATTGGGTCAAGCGCCTGGAGATCTGGAGCGAGCTGGCGCAGTAAGCCCTGGAAGTGCTGTCCTGCCCCCCTTCCAGCGTGCTGTCCGAGCGCTGCTTCAGTGCAGCTGGTGGTGTGGTCACCGAGAAACGCTCACGTCTGTCTCACAAGTCTGTGGACAGACTGACGTTTCTCAAGATGAACCAGGCGTGGGTGGAAGGCGAGTTCCTGGCCCCTGTTGTCGGCGAGAGGGGGACATGAACTGGCTAAGAACCATCGTTAATGTGCCTTACCACCCTTTACCACCTCCTGGCTCCTGCTCACTAAGCCAGCCTGGTTCACTTTGACTATTACGTCGCCTGCAGCCACACATTTTACACCTACAGTGGGCTGCTGTGTACTGCCCTTCTGCTGTCTGTCTGTGTTTCCCACTGCCAGGGTACACAGATTTACCTTCTGCTGCCACTCTGCCACCAGCTATTACGTCAAACAATAGCTATATATCTGTGTAATTTGTTTTACAAACAAAACCAAAAAACCATAAAAAAAAAAAAAAAAAGGTTTAATTTTTCTGAGGTGCCCGGGTTGAAAACTGTGTTGTCCCAGTTGTGTATTGGACACGATGTGGGCTGCACGACCGCTGTCTGGGACCTCCTGTTGTGTTCATTTACGGCCTAGTATCACCGCTAGGTACCAGGGCTATTATGTCACGCTGCCTGCCTGCTGCCACACTCACACTACTCCTCCATTCCTCCTGCTGATGCTGCTGTCTGTCTGTGTTTCCCAACGCCAGGGTACACAGATTTACCTTCTGCTGCCACTCTGCCACCAGCTATTACGTCAAAAAATAGCTATATCTGTGTAATTGGTTGTAAAACCAAAACTACAAAACCATAAAAAAAAAAAAAAAGGTTTAATTTTTCTGAGGTGCCCGGGTTGAAAACTGTGTTGTCCCAGTTGTGTATTGGACACAATGTGGGCTACACGACCGCTGTCTGGGACCTCCTGCCTGCTGTGTTTATTTACAGCCTTGGTATCACCGCTAGGTACCAGGGCTATTATGTCACGCTGCCTGCCTGCTGCCACACTCACACTACTCCTCCATTCCTCCTGCTGATGCTGCTGTCTGTCTGTGTTTCCCAACGCCAGGGTACACAGATTTACCTTCTGCTGCCACTCTGCCACCAGCTATTACGTCAAAAAATAGCTATATCTGTGTAATTGGTTGTAAAACCAAAACTACAAAACCATAAAAAAAAAAAAAAGGTTTAATTTTTCTGAGGTGCCCGGGTTGAAAACTGTGTTGTCCCAGTTGTGTATTGGACACAATGTGGGCTACACGACCGCTGTCTGGGACCTCCTGCCTGCTGTGTTTATTTACAACCCTGGTATCACCGCTAGGTACCAGGGCTATTATGTCACGCTGCCTGCCTGCTGCCACACTCACACTACTCCTCCATTCCTCCTGCTGATGCTGCTGTCTGTCTGTGTTTCCCAACGCCAGGGTACACAGATTTACCTTCTGCTGCCACTCTGCCACCAGCTATTACGTCAAAAAAAAGCTATATCTGTGTAATTGGTTGTAAAACCAAAACTACAAAACCATAAAAAAAAAAAAGGTTTAATTTTTCTGAGGTGCCCGGGTTGAAAACTGTGTTGTCCCAGTTGTGTATTGGACACAATGTGGGCTACACGACCGCTGTCTGGGACCTCCTGCCTGCTGTGTTTATTTACAGCCCTGGTATCACCGCTAGGTACCAGGGCTATTATGTCACGCTGCCTGCCTGCTGCCACACTCACACTACTCCTCCATTCCTCCTACTGATGCTGCTGTCTGTCTGTGTTTCCCAACGCCAGGGTACACAGATTTACCTTCTGCTGCCACTCTGCCACCAGCTATTACGTCAAAAAATAGCTATATCTGTGTAATTGGTTGTAAAACCAAAACTACAAAACCATAAAAAAAAAAAAAAAGGTTTAATTTTTCGGAGGTGCCCGGGTTGAAAACTGTGTTGTCCCAGTTGTGTATTGGACACAATGTGGGCTACACGACCGCTGTCTGGGACCTCCTGCCTGCTGTGTTTATTTACAGCCCTGGTATCACCGCTAGGTACCAGGGCTATTATGTCACGCTGCCTGCCTGCTGCCACACTCACACTACTCCTCCATTCCTCCTGCTGCTGCTGTCTGTCTGTCTGTGTTTCCCAACGCCAGGGTACACAGATTTACCTTCTGCTGCCACTCTGCCACCAGCTATTACGTCAAAAAATAGCTATATCTGTGTAATTGGTTGTAAAACCAAAACTACAAAACCATTAAAAAAAAAAAAAGGTTTAATTTTTCGGAGGTGCCCGGGTTGAAAACTGTGTTGTCCCAGTTGTGTATTGGACACAATGTGGGCTACACGACCGCTGTCTGGGACCTCCTGCCTGCTGTGTTTATTTACAGCCCTGGTATCACCGCTAGGTACCAGGGCTATTATGTCACGCTGCCTGCCTCATTGACTGCCTGCTGCCACACACTCATCCTCCTCCTCCTGCTGCTGTATTTACCTCCTGTTGTCTGTGTGTTTCCACTGCCAGGGAGCACATACAATGGCGCTTCCAACATGCGTGCGCCACCAGCTATTTGTTACGCTCAAAAATAGCTGCATTTCTTTAAAAAAAAAAAATTTGAAAAGAGAAATAAGTGAAGAAGAAGATGATATAGAAGAAGATGAAGAAGATGAAGAAGATGAAGAAGAAGAAGATGAAGAAGAAGAAGGAGAAGAAGATGAAGATGAAGAAGATGAAGATGAAGAAGAAGAAGATGAAGAAGAAGAAGATGAAGATGAAGAAGATGAAGATGAAGAAGATGAAGAAGATGAAGAAGAAGAAGAAGATGAAGAAGAAGAAGATGAAGAAGAAGAAGATGAAGAAGAAGAAGATGAAGATGATGAAGAAGAAGAAGATGAAGAAGATGAAGAAGATGAAGATGAAGAAGATGAAGAAGAAGAAGAAGATGATGAAGAAGAAGAAGAAGATGAAGAAGAAGATGAAGAAGATGAAGAAGAAGAAGAAGATGAAGAAGATGAAGATGAAGAAGATGAAGAAGATGAAGATGATGAAGAAGAAGAAGATGAAGATGATGAAGAAGAAGAAGATGAAGAAGATGAAGAAGATGAAGAAGAAGAAGATGATGAAGAAGAAGATGAAGAAGATGAAGAAGAAGAAGAAGATGAAGAAGATGAAGATGAAGAAGATGAAGAAGAAGAAGAAGATGAAGAAGATGAAGAAGAAGATGAAGAAGAAGATGAAGAAGATGAAGAAAAAGAAGATGAAGAAGAAGAAGATGATGATGAAGAAGATGAAGAAGAAGAAGAAGAAGACAATATAAAAGAAGAAGAAGATATAGAAGAAGATATAGAAGAAGAAGATATAGAAGAAGAAGATATAGAAGAAGAAGAAGAAGAAGATATAGAAGATAAAGAAGAAGAAGAAGAAGAAGTATATACAGTACTGAACAAATTTCTGGACACAACTTCTCTTTTCAACTTTTTTTTTTAAAAGGAACATCCCCACATAATCACTTGCTGTTGTTACTTGGAAAAAAAGAGGTTTCTTGCATCATTCACCCTCAAAACAAGTGTTGGAAGCTATTTAAGGCCATTTCGAATAGTCAGCTCGAATAATGAGCTCGAATACCGACTCGAATAGTGAGCTCGAATTCCGAGGTCGAATCGAATAGTAAAAATTATTCGACTCGAATATTCGACTGATCTCGAATAATTTACTATTCGAATTCGACCTAACTCGAATTTTGAAAAGGGGTATTTGAGCACCACTACTGTATACAGCCTGCTTGTGTATGGATGTATTTTCTATGTGTGGACATACTGTACATCAACCTACTTCCTGTTTTGGTGGCCATTTTGTCTGTTTACAAACAAACTTTTTAAAACTGTTTTTAACCACTTTTAATGCGGCGAGGAGCGGCGAAATTGTGACAGAGGGTAATAGGAGATGTCCCCTAACACACTGGTATGTTTACTTTTGAGCGATTTTAACAATATAGATTCTCTTTAAAGCAGAGCTGAAAATAGATTTAAAACAAACAAGTTCACTTACCTGGGGCTTCTGCAAGCCCCCAGCAGCCGTCCTGTCCCAAGCCAGTCCTCCACGAGCCTCCGTTCTCCCGCCGCCAGCTGCTTTCTGTTTCGCCGCCGGGCCACTGCGCCTGCACGGCTCTGGCCACGCGTATCCTTCTTCATGTTCCAGTCCACAATAGCACCATTGCAAACAGGAACATGTGAAAACGATACGCCTGGCAGGGCTGCGCTGGCCAGTGGAACTGAATGGAGCGGCGGCGGGAGAACGGAGGCTTGTGAAGGACCGGCGCAGGACAGGACGGCTGCTGGGGGCTTGCAGAAGCCCCAGGTAAGTAAAACAGTTTGTTTTAAATCTATCTTCAGTTCCACTTTACAGTGTACCAGAGACGATAAAAAATAAAAGTTTTAGGCTCAAACTTTACACCTCACACATTGTTAAAGGAGAACTGTAGTAAGAGGTGTATGGAGGCTACCATATTGATTTCCTTTTAAGCAATACCAGTTGCCTGGCTATCATGCTGATCTTCTGCCTCTAATACTTTTAGCCCTAGACCCGCAACAAGCATGCAGCAGATCAGGTGTATCTGAGATTTTTGCCAGATCTGACAAGATTAGCTGCATGCTTGTTTCTGTGTTATTCTGTAGACAGATAGCTCAGCAGGACTCATTAATGCAACAATCTAATCAACCAATCACATGGCAGTTGCTTCAATGCATTTAGGGATGTGTTCCTTGTCAAGACAATCCCCTGAACGCCAAACTGAATGTCAGAATGGGAAAGAAAGGTGATTTAGGCAACTTTGAGCGTGGCATGGTTGTTGGTGCCAGATAGTGCCGGTTTGAGTATTTCCCAATCTGCTCAGTTACTGGGATTTTCACGCACAACCATTTCTAGGGTTTACAAAGAATGGTATGAAAAGGGGAAAACATCCAGTATGTGGCAGTCCTGTGGGCGAAAATGCCTTGTTGATGCTAGAGGTCAGAGGAGAATGGGCCGACTGATTCAAGCTGATAGAAGAGCAACATTGACTGAAACAACCACTCGTTACAACCGAGGTATGCAGCAAAGCATTTATGAAGCCACAACACGCACAACCTTGAGGCGGATGGGCTACAACAGCAGAAGACCCCACCGGGTACCACTCATTTCCACTACAAATAGGAAAAAGAGGCTACAATTTGCACGACCTCAACATAATTGCACAGTTGAAGACTGGAAAAATTTTGCCTGGTCTGATGAGTCTTGATAGAATTTGGCGTAAACAGAATGAGAACATGGATCCATCATGCCTTGTTACCACTGTGCAGGCTGGTGGTGGTGTAATGGTGTAGGGAATGTTTTCTTGGAACACTTTAGGTCCCTTAGTGCCAACTGGGCATCATTTAAATGCCACGGGCTACCTGAGTATTGTGTCTGACCATGTCCATCCCTTCATGACCACCATGTACCCATCCTCTGATGGCTACTTCCAGCAGGATAATGCACCGTGTCACAAAGCTTGAATCATTTCAAATTGGTTTCTTGAACATGACAATGAGTTCGCTGTACTAAAATGGCCCCCACAGTCCCCAGATCTCAACCCAATAGAGCATCTTTTGGATGTGATGGAACGGGAGCTTCATGCCCTGGATGTGCATCCCACAAATCTCCATCAACTGCAAGATGCTATCCTATCAATATGGGCCAACATTGTAAAGAATGCTTTCAGCACCTTGTTGAATCAATGCCACGTAGAATCAAGGCAGTTCTGAGGGTGAAAGGAGGTCAAACACCGAATTAGTGAGTGTATATGGTGCAAGAAGTGTGTGTGTGACTTTATTTCCTGTCCTAAATACGATCCCTTCTGTTTTGTTTTCTTCTATTTTTTTTTGTAACTGTCAGAAATGGGCAGGCTGAGCCTTGCCTATCACAGATTATTATTACAGTTCAGAGAGTTCCCTGAGTTTGAGAAGTTTCATATAAAACTATCAATTATCACATAACTCTACGGAAATTCGCAATTGCAAATCACTACTGGCAGTGCCTTGTTTAGCAAGGGGGCATTTCATGTCGCCGGGAAGAGAAGCTGACATGCACGAGATCTGGATCATGCCTGCAGGTGACAGCACAAATGGGCACCTGTTATGCAATCAGTCATGTATCTTGTTATGGATTTATTCAGATCAAGAAGATGAAAGAAAAGTGATGTTGACACAACAGCAACAGCTGCAGTTCTTCTAGTGGACTGTAGATGGCAGTGTAGCAGATAGCTGTATGTAGAGATGCTTTGTGTTTGAGGGGGTTTAATGAGAGGCTATTAATTGATGCAGATTTCATGTTAATTTCATGCAGATTTATGCAGCTTAGAGTCAGAACAGTCATCCGATCACAATGCAAAATGCATAGTGTGAAAGAACTCTAAATGCAAATTCAAATACCCATACTCCTCCACTTCAGGTATCCTAAAGCAAATCTGAAGCGCAAATATACTATATGACAGAGGCGCTCAGTGTGGTTTTGATGCTGATAAGCTGTATGCTCCTTTTTGATTGGCCTGATGAAGCGGGATTGAGCCCGTGAAACGCGTTGCCTATTTTAACTGTGGAGTATAAATGAATTGTTGTTTGACTGGTGATGCCACAGTCCTTCCTTTGTTTGCTTTGTCCACATGGATGGGATAGGTCCACCACTGCCCCATCGGTTTTAAGCTCGTTTAAGTGACTTTTATTCTATTGGCACCTCTGGAAAGCTTCTACATATTGCTAAGTCCACCCTTGGTGGAGGGTTGTACCCATATTTTTCCCATCTACAGAGAGCGACTTTTAATCCCGAGTGGGGTCAGGTTAATCTCCCCACCTGCCTTCACAGTGGTTGCCTAATGGTAACCCTGGTTTGTGAGTATTAAATTGTTATTACTCATTATTAATTTTCATCTATACAATATCACACTATTGGGCTCTTGGTGTCCCCCCTCCTTTTATGCAAAAAAGAGCTTCTCTGAGCTATCGTACCAACTTGGTGGAACTCAGCAATCAGCAAGCACTGTGACTAATGCATCCCTATGGGATTATTTGCACTGCAGGGCTTGCAAATGCAATTTGCATAAATTGCAAATTTGCTGCATGTAGCATTTTGGGGGGTGACTGTGTTGTGATTCTCATTCTATTGAACAGAAATTGTGAATCTCAATCACTGTAAAATGCAAAATTTCATCACATTGTTAACTAGTCCTAGGAGACAGCTTGAGATAATTATTTTAATGCAGGGAAGTTCGAAGGGTCCTTAGCTCTACTCTGTTTTACAGATTAAAAGCCCGATTTTGTGTAGATTCTAAACTGTAACTTTATAAATAAAGCTATATAACTGAAAATAAAAAATGAGACTATTTTCTTTGCTGCTAATGTTCTATTTATTATCCGTACTACACATATAATTCATTATCTCATACCGGTAAGATTATTTTCACTTCAAATTTGCTATAAGTTTTCCAAAGACCCGAGTCATTAGACTATTACCTGTATTATATCTATGGGAAAAATGCGTGCATGAAAAAAGGGCGCCGTGAAAAAAGAGCCCGTCTGGATAACGAAATGGTGGCAATGGATAACGAAATCTGATAACGATAAACATCATTGTCAAACTTGGTTAACGATAAATACCATTGTAAAAACAGACGGGAAATAATAACAAAAAGATATTAACGTTAAAAATCGTTACGTAATTCAACAATACAGCTTAACCCAACCCTACTCTCACACAGAACCCACCCCTGGTGGTGCCTAAAACTAACCACTCCGCTGGTGGCGCCTAACCCTAATCATCCCCCCAGTAGGGCCTAACCCTTACCAACCCCCAGGTGGTGCATAACCCTAACCACCACCCCCCCAGTGGTGCCTAACCCACCCCCAGTGGTGCCTAATCCTAACCACTTCCCCGGTGGTGCCTAACCCTAACCCCCCCCCTGGTGTTGCCTAAAACTAACCGCCGCCCAGGTGGTGCCTAACCATAACCAATCCCTCTGGTGGTGCCTAACCCTAACCACTTCCTCTACAGGAAACATAGAAACGGTAATATCTTTGGTAACATAAAATCGTACATACAAAGAAATAATATAATGAAAACTATAACATTGCAAACTTCTACAACGATAACATACGGTACCTCAAAAACTTTAATGTTCTAATATTGTTAACGATATTTATCGCAGCGCCCTTTTCTCTGCTTTTTTTTGCCGTAATAACCATAATTGCATTAGCGTCTGTGGCGGCGCCCTTTTCGGCCACCCTCAGCCTATGCTGTTTTCTCTTGCTACCAAAAAAATCCAAGGATACTGTACTTGTGACTGCATTATCGAAACCCTAACCGTGTCAGCCAGGCTGGGAGCGTTCCCTCCCCTGCCTACCAGTAATTTGTCATTCCTTTTCATTCCACCCTATTCAGTGTTTTACAGCGTCATCCTTCACTGTGCAGTGGCTGTTTTGTCAGGTTTTTTATGTCATGGCCAGGTCACTCACTACGTGATATTCTAATAAATGTTTTCCAACAACAGAGATGGGCAGTGAGGTGGAAATAATTTTTGAGGCACACTGTGCATTAATTTTATGCAAGCGTGTAGAGGTTAGAATTGGACCAATCTCTCGATTGCCGAAGATGTTGATTCTTAAGAGGTACCTGGAAATTAGTTTTAGTTAACATTGTGATATATTATGACTAAAATCATCATTCTTTTTTTTTGTTTTCAGAGTTAAATATGAAAATAGAAACATGCAATGGATATTCACTTAATGGACTGAAAGTATACCAGTAGGCTGGGAGGACACTAGTTTGCCACATAGCAGTAAACACATGCAAAATCCCTTAAAGGGACCATGAGCAGTGCCCTGAAAAATACATTTGGATTTTCCTGGGGCTTTTTCCAGCCCCCTATAGGCAGTGAGGTCCCGCGGCATCCTCTTCTTCCTTTCAGCGGTCGCGCTGCCGGTCGCTGTAAGAGTCCTTCACATGCACGGTTCTCTAAAGACTGAACTGGGTGCATTCTGGGCTTACTATGTAAGTAAAAATTGCTACTGCGCATGCGCAGAGCACTCCTAGCCATGGATTCTTGGCAGAGGGGGTCGTTATCGGCCACCTCGGTTGGGTTCCTTCTGGTGTGCTTTTGGGCCTTTAACCTACTTAACCTTTTTCCGACCGCGTCACGCCGATGGGCGTGGCCGCGGCGGCAGCCGATTAGCGTAATGTCCTGGGGCTGTAATTTGCATGAGATCGCGCATCTCATGCTCGGAGGGGGAGCTCCGCCCCCTCTTCAGTCGCCGAGCGGCTATTGCCGCTCGGGAGACTGTTAGACGGCGATCACGCCGTCTATTTTATTTACACTGTGCAGCGCTGCGATCAGCAGCAGCGCTGCACTGGGGACAGCCGTGTGACACGGCTGTCCCCCTGGGGGACAAGAGAGCGATCGGCTCTCATAGGCAGAAGCCTATGACAGCCGATCGCCGTAATTGGCTGGCTGTGGGGAGGGAGGGAGGGAAGGGTTTTAAAGAAACAGGGATTTTTATAAAAAAACAAACAAACAATAATATTTATTATAAAAAAACAAACATGGGGGTATCGATCAGACCCCACCAACAGAGAGCTCTGTTGGTGGGGAGAAAAGGGGGGGGGGAATCACTTGTGTGCAGTGTTGTGCGGCCCTGCAGCTTGGCCTTAAAGCTGCACTGGCCAATTTTTGGTCACTAGGGGGGTTTAGCCCTGCAGTCCTCAAGAGGTTAAACATAGTAAGCATACAGGTAGTCCTTGGCATATGAGCGCCCAACTTACAAACAACCCGTCGATACAAAAGGCCTGATCCCGTCGTAATGACGTCATTTCCGGCTAGAGGGAGCTGGAGGCGGAGAACGGAGGACAAACAGCGTTGGACTCAGGCTGGAAGGCAAGTCTAGATGGGACAGAGGCACAAGGGAGGGGGAAAAGCAGAGGCATGGGGGAGGGGGTACAAACTGAGGAGGAGAGCAGAGACAGAGGCACAGGGGGTACACATTGAGGCACAGGGGAATACACATGGAGGCACAGAGGGGGTACAAACAGAGGCACAGAGGGGGTACAAACAGAGACATAGGGGGTACAAACAGAGGCACAAGGGGTACAAACAGAGGCCCAGAAGGGGTACAAACAGATGCAAAGAAGGAGTACAAGGCACAGGTGGTACAAACAAAGACACAGAGGGGGTACAGAGGCACAGGGTGGATACAAACAGGGATGGAGGGGGTACAAACAGAAGCGGGGACATAGAGGGGCACAGAGGGAGAATAAAGGCTCTGAAGGTGACAAACAGGCACAGAGGGAGACAGAGAGGCACATAGGGGGACACTGGAGCCAAAGGAGGGCACATAGGAGGCAAAGGGGACAGAGATAGCACAGCGTTCCGACTTAAGAACGTATTCAGGTTAAGAATGAACCTTCAGTCCCTGTCTCGTTCGTTAACTGAGGACTACCTGTATCTACTTCCAAAGCATAAATGCACAGGAAAGTGCATATGATTGTATGTTTGTACGCACCCTAAAGATGTTACCATCTGTGATACATTTCAGAATTTAAATCAGGGTAGGGAAAGATTGTACAATGGACAAACATTGACTAAATCATTAATTAATAAATATTTTAGAAAAATTAGCAATTTTATTCACAACATTATTTTCACTACAATTCCTCTTAAAATAAATGCAATCACTTGGAGGAAACTACAACCTAGTGCTTATTTTCTAATCCTTCAGCAACCCCCGCTATCTTTCAGGATTACCCAGGAGAGGGCCCGCGATCTTTCACCGCATAACAGCAGACGCTTTTTAATTAATCCGTGTCGCTTTTGCCGGATCGTTTATTTCATCCCGAGATGCTCGGAGATCTCCGAAGACGCCTTAGTAAATTGGGCCCGCGTGTCACCGGTTTAAAAGAATGTCGCCAACACGCGCCCTGACCCTCATCAAACATTCCTGCGAACGTGTCCGCGAGATTTATAGTTAATTTAGAAGCATCTTGCGAGAAGTCAGTACATTAAATTGAATAATCCGGCCTGCGGTTTTATCAGCGCCTCCTAGGAAATGCAACGCGCCGCAGTTATTATTATAGGATAAAGAATCGTGTGCCTCAAAATAGACCTGATAATTTTCTTTAACACATTTAAAACAAGCCAAAAGCAGCATTTATACATCTTAAAAATCCACTCGAAGAGACCTATTTAAGTCCCACATTGCTTAATTCTTTTTATAAATAATGACACCTTCTCGCTTAGTTAGTTGCAGTATCGCTTCTTAGTGCTTATTATAAGATACCAGTGGGGCTGTAAGCAGTAATGGTTATATAATGCAGAAAACTAGTCTTATCCTCAGTGATTCCACTTTATATAATGGAGTAATCGGCACGTTAGACACCCACCTGAATATTGCATTAGCTGGCTCTTTGTCCCCTTATATCAACAATGTCAACTTCTATATGCCGTACGAGAGATGAAGAACGTTACAATGGGAGTAATGCATTCTGCGTTCTGAAGGTCAGAGTGCACGGATGTTACTCCAGCGACCGACAATGGAATATCCCTAAATGCACTGGGGCTGGCTGATCAAAATAGGTGATTTAGGCTGGTTTCACACCAGGACGTTGCGGTTTAGGGGACGTTATGGTCGCACAACGTGCCCCTAACGCAACGCCTGGTGCTCTCTGCTTTGGACGTCAGAGTGAGCCGCGTTGTGCAGCTCACTCTGGCGTCCGTGATGCCGTGATGCGCACTCTTGGACGCATGCGGCATCATGTGGTCCCGCCGGCCAATCGCCGCACAGAGCAGCCGCTCCAGGAAGTAAACACTGCACGTCACTGAGTGCAGTGAATATTAATTAGCCATGTGCCTGGCCGCTCTCCGCTCCTCCCCAACATTACTGAGCACGTGCAAACAGTCTAACGCGGCTCTGCCGCTTACAAAGTACTGCATGCAGTACGTTATATTATGGCGCAGCGTTACACTGTAACGCAACGTGGGCACTGTGAACAGCCCATTGATTTTTCATTGCTGTGCGGTGGGGTGCGTTACAGGCTGCTCTAACGTGCGCCTGTAACGGCCCACTGTGAAACCAGCCTTAAACCCTTTAATACTGCTAAGCAGAAAAGGGTTTAGCATTGGTTCCCACCATATCGTCGTTGCATTTTGAGTCCTTTAGGAGGGGCATGAAAGTACTCGAACGCAGCCATCTTGGGCGGTACATGTAGCATCCAAGATGAGATGACAGGACCAACTGTGGCATTTATGTCAACAGCGCGAAAGGCTGAACCCATCATTTGAAAAACACTTCCATTTATTTGAATGGACAACGCTTGAACATTGTCAACCCATTAGCAACTTCAATAGAGTTATCTCGTTTGAGATAAGTGCACTGCTTTTGTCCTCAGTCAGCAGAACTGGTTGTGTTGTAAATTATTGGAACGCTTTGATGTCTCTCTCTCTGCCAGCAGAAAATATAGAAACTGAAAGCAGAAGTCCTCTGTTGTTGTCTCACACTGCCCCCTAGTGACAAGCGGCCATAAATACGCATTACAGCAGTACTAATTAGAAGCCAGGAAATGTAACAACTAAGAAATAAAACAGTGCTAAAATAAATTGGCCTGGAGCACTTGGAATCCTCTAAATAAATTGGCTGCTAAAGGGTTAAAGGCTGCTTTTGTCATCTGCCAAGAACATTGCGTTTACTGCCGTGCAGGAGCCTGTGTGATCTAGCCCTACCTGTCCCTCAGAAGAGCTCACAATCTAAACCCTGCCATAGTCCGCCATAGTCAGTAATGTTTGTTATTGTAGCGGACACTAATGATACAATTTGCTGAATGATCGTTTACGAAGGATTATTGATATAAACGATTGGAAATTATTGTTTGGGACCACTAATGGAGAAAAATCTTCTAACCCATTTGATCTGATTGATGGTATTGATCCGAAAATCGAATCGATTTTTATCAATCTGATCAAGTTGGTTGGGGGATTTTTGCCTGTTAGTGGTCCCAAATGATAATTTCCGATCATTTAATAGAAAAATCGTTTGTAAATGATCGTTTGGCAAATTGGGGGGGGGGGGGGGGGGATGGCGACTAATGAATCTATCTGTATGTTTTGGGGGAATTCTATTGGGATTCTTCCTTGTTCCAATTCTCCACATCGTCACTCTGGGCCGGACCTACCATGAATCACGTGCTTCAGGTGGCAAAATCTGGGGGGCGACATTTGGATGAACAGTTTGGGCCACCTGCATCCTCCTACCCTCCTCATCCTCACATCCCCAAATACCCGTCCTCATTCGAGCGGTGGCACTTGCCCCCTTTTCTATGACATCATAAGCAGGTGAGGTGTCAGTTATTATATGCCTCGTATTGAAGCAATGCTAAGGTAAAACCCCATCACTGGTGAGAGATCAGTCAGAAGGGGAGTTTTGGCATGCAACCAATCAGGCTGGGGTGCTGGCTCCATCAGAAAGTCTAGAACCAGCCTTGTCATCACGACTAAACCTCCAGCCATAGTAGAACCCATTCATTGGTAGATCTTCCCTGGCAACAGGGGCGTTGCTAGGATCCTAAGAGATCTGGGGCACTTTTGGGCACTCCAGTTGAAAAATGGATGGGGCCACGCACCAGAATGTGGGTGTGGTCATGGGTATAGCCAAATTTACATGAACTTAACAGCGGTCTAAGTAGGCCTACCCAGCAAAATGTTGGATTGGATGAAGCTCCCTCTCCATTAATAAAAAAAATGCAGCATATTACATAAATAGGCAGTGAGAATCAGATGCTAGGAGCATTCTCAAACACTAGGGGGAGAAGCCTAGAAGAGAAGATGTCTGCAGAATCTAGAGGCCAAGCAGCTGAAGGTGAGTACTGCCTCCTTGCTCTGCCTGGGGGACATCCAGGGTAGTGTTGGGCGAACAGTGTTCGCCACTGTTCGGGTTCTGCAGAACATCACCCTGTTGGTGATGTTCGAGTTCGGCCGAACACCTGACGGTGCTCGGCCAAACCGTTCGGCCACATGGCCGAACTAAGAGCGCATGGCCGAACGTTCCCCGAACGTTCGGCTAGCGCTGTGATTGGCCGAACGGGTCACGTGGTTCGGGCCCGAACGTGCTCTGATTGGCCGAACGGTCACGTGGTTCGGGTAAATAAATACCCGATCCACGTCATATCTCCGCCATTTGTCTGTGGGTTTAGCTTTGGGTAGGCAGGCAGGGTAGTTCGCTCTCCAGCCACGCTAGCCAGGGTCCCCCACAGTCATTGTGTGTCGCTGCTGGGAACAGTAGTACACCGCTCGCTCAGCCACACTATATATATAGCATTGTTTACTGCCACTGTGTACCTCACTCAGCCACGCTATATATAGCATTGTGTTTTCTGACACTCTGTGTACACGGCTTAGCCTGGCTATATAGCATTGTGTGTACTGCCACTGTGCACCTCGCTCAGCCACGCTATATATAGCATTGTGTTTTCTGACACTCTGTGGACACGGCTTAGCCTGACTATATAGCATTGTGTGTACTGCCACTGTGTACCTCGCTCAGCCACGCTATATATAGCATTGTGTTTTCTGACACTCTATGTACACGGCTTAGCCTGACTATATAGCATTGTGTGTACTGCCACTGTGCACCTCGCTCAGCCACGCTATATATAGCATTGTGTTTACTGCCACTCTGTGTTCACCGCTCAGCCAGACTATATACCATTGTTTACTGACACTCTGTGTACACGGCTCAGCCTGACTATATAGCATTGTGTGTACTGCCACTGTGCACCTCGCTCAGCCACGCTATATATAGCATTGTGTTTACTGCCACTCTGTGTACACTGCTCAGCCAGACTATATACCATTGTTTACTGACACTCTGTGTACACCGCTCAGCCAGACTATATACCATTGTTTACTGACACTCTGTGTACACGGCTCAGCCTGACTATATAGCATTGTGTGTACTGCCACTGTGCACCTCGCTCAGCCACGCTATATATAGCATTGTGTTTACTGCCACTCTGTGTTCACCGCTCAGCCAGACTATATACCATTGTTTACTGACACTCTGTGTACACGGCTCAGCCTGACTATATAGCATTGTGTGTACTGCCACTGTGCACCTCGCTCAGCCACGCTATATATAGCATTGTGTTTATTGCCACTCTGTGTTCACCGCTCAGCCAGACTATATACCATTGTTTACTGACACTCTGTGTACACGGCTCAGCCTGACTATATAGCATTGTGTGTACTGCCACTGTGCACCTCGCTCAGCCACGCTATATATAGCATTGTGTTTTCTGACACTCTGTGTACACGGCTTAGCCTGACTATATAGCATTGTGTGTACTGCCACTGTGCACCTCGCTCAGCCACGCTATATATAGCATTGTGTTTACTGCCACTCTGTGTACACCGCTCAGCCAGACTATATACCATTGTTTACTGACACTCTGTGTACACCGCTCAGCCAGACTATATACCATTGTTTACTGACACTCTGTGTACACGGCTCAGCCTGACTATATAGCATTGTGTGTACTGCCACTGTGCACCTCGCTCAGCCACGCTATATATAGCATTGTGTTTTCTGACACTCTGTGTACACGGCTCAGCCAGACTATATAGCATTGTGTGTACTGCCACTCTGTGTACACGGCTCAGCCAGACTATATATCATTGTGTGTACTGCCACTCTGTGTACACCGCTCAGCCAGACTATATAGCATTGTGTGTACTGCCACTCTGTGTACACCGCTCAGCCAGACTTTATAGCATTGTGTGTACTGCCACTCTGTGTACACCGCTCAGCCAGACTATATAGCATTGTGTTTACTTCCACTCTGTGTCTGCTGGGCCTGGGAACAGTAGTACACCGCTCACCTGCCACTGTATAGCATTGTGCTCTGTGTCGCTGCTGGGAATAGTGGTACACCGCTCACCCGCCACTGTATAGCATTGTGCTCTGTGTCGCTGCTGGGAATAGTGGTACTGTATAGCATTTCTGTACTGCCACTGTACTGCTGCCAGTCAGCGTGTACTGTAAGGATAAGTGAAATGAGGAAGAAATCCGGTGAAAGAGGAAGGGGCAAGGGAAGAGGTGTTTCCCCTGACGGTTCACGTACAGGCCACAGGGGAGCACCCAAGAAAACCCACTCAATACCGCCCATGTTGTCCAGGACAACAACCCTCACAGATCCAAAAGAACAGGACCAGATAATTACTTGGATGACCTCTCAAGCGTCCAGCAGTGGGTTAAGCAGCACCAGCACATCACGCACGAGGTCCGAGTCCTCAGCCAGTTACAAGGAGCCAGTGGGCACAAAGCTGACACGACCGGCAGCGACACCACGCACACAACTGCCAGATAACCAGTCCGATGAATTACCTCAGGACACAATGAGGTATTCGCAGGAGCTATTCCCAGCCCAACAAACTTCCACCTTTCAAAGGTCAATGGAGGAACAGCCAGAAATGTTGTGCCCGGATTCACAACGATTAACTGTGGGAAATGCACCGCGCACTGAAATACAAGGCGAGTCCGAGGAGGACTCGGAAACCCAAATTCCAGAGCAAGTTGGGCAGGAGGGGTTGCAATTGCAGGAGGTCGGCCGACAAGATCTGGAAGACGACGTTGGAGTGAGCTGCGCAGAGGTTGTTCTGGGGAGCTCTACTCCATGGCGGCGGCCCTCCACAATGACATATGACGAGTTTGAGAAAAAGGAAGAGGAGGGTATGGACAATGTGGACAGAGACCCAGATTTTGTTTGTGAACGAGAACATCGCCGTCGTAGCAGCAGCACAGATGAGTCTGTTGAAGAACCCACTGCTGCACGAGTTCGCCTTGTGCCACAAGGTAGGCGCGCGCAATTTCAGGCACCACAAGCGTGGAAGTTCAAGTGAGAGGCAAAAGAGGAGCAAACAGAAATCGCCAGCAAGGAGGCAGGTGCTCCAAAGTCTGGGCTTTCTTTGAAGACTGCACTGAGGATGTTACCATGGCGATTTGCAAGGTGTGCAAGTATTAACAACCTCTCCACTAGTATTGGGCGAACAGTGTTCGCCACTGTTCGGGTTCTGCAGAACATCACCCTGTTCGGGTGATGTTCGGGTTCGGCCGAACACCTGATGGTGTTCGGCCAAACTGTTCGGCCATATGGCCGAACTAAGAGCGCATGGCCGAACGTTACCCGAACGTTCGGCTAGCGCTGTGATTGGCCGAACGGGTCACGTGTAGTGTTGGGCGAACATCTAGATGTTCGGGTTCGGGCCGAACATGGCCGAACTCCGAACATAATGGAAGTCAATGGGGACCCGATCTTTCGTGCTTTGTAAAGCCTCCTTACATGCTACATACCCCAAATTTACAGGGTATGTGCACCTTGGGAGTGGGTACAAGAGGAAAAAATTTTTAGCAAAAAGAGCTTATAGTTTTTGAGAAAATCGATTTTAAAGTTTCAAAGGGAAAACTGTCTTTTAAATGCGGGAAATGTCTGTTTTCTTTGCACAGGTAACATGCTTTTTGTCGGCATGCAGTCATAAATGTAATACATATAAGAGGTTCCAGGAAAAGGGACCGGTAACGCTAACCCAGCAGCAGCACACGTGATGGAACAAGAGGAGGGTGGCGCAGGAGGAGAAGGCCACGCTTTGAGACACAACAACCCAGGCCTTGCATGAGGACAAGAAGCGTGCGGATAGCAATTTGCATTTTGTCGCCATGCAGTCATAAATGTAATACAGATGAGAGGTTCAATAAACAGGGACCGGAAACGCTAACCCATCACAGATGTTCATTGTTCATGTTACTTGGTTGGGGTCCGGGAGTGTTGCGTAGTCGTTTCCAATCCAGGATTGATTCATTTTAATTTGAGTCAGACGGTCTGCATTTTCTGTGGAGAGGCGGATACGCCGCCGATCTGTGACGATGCCTCCGGCAGCACTGAAACAGCGTTCCGACATAACGCTGGCTGCCGGGCAAGCCAGCACCTCTATTGCGTACATTGCCAGTTTGTGCCAGGTGTCTAGCTTCGATACCCAATAGTTGAAGGGTGCAGATGGATTGTTCAACACAGCTACGCCATCTGACATGTAGTCCTTGACCATCTTCTCCAGGCGATCGGTGTTGGAGGTGGATCTGCACGCTTGCTGTTCTGTGTGCTGCTGCATGGGTGTCAGAAAATTT
Source organism: Hyperolius riggenbachi (assembly GCF_040937935.1). Lineage (NCBI taxonomy): Eukaryota > Metazoa > Chordata > Amphibia > Anura > Hyperoliidae > Hyperolius > Hyperolius riggenbachi. Next base: position 63,720,941 of record NC_090653.1, on the reverse strand, counting down.
TCCCACTCCAAGGACACTGCCGATACCATTCCCTTTTGGGCACTAGCTGCGGCTTGTGTTGTTTGCTGCCCTCCTGGTCGTCCTGGGTTTGCGGAAGTCAGTCTGTCGGCGTACAACTGGCTAGAGGAGGGGGAGGATGTCAATCTCCTCTCTAAAGTCTCCACAAGGGCCTGCTGGTATTCTTCCATTTTGACCTGTCTGGCTCTTTCTTCAAACAGTTTTAGAACATTGTGTTTGTACCGTGGATCCAGAAGGGTATAAACCCAGTAATTGGTGTTGTCCAGAATGCGCACAATGCGTGGGTCGCGTTCAATGCAGTCCTAGGCCGAAGAGGTCATAGCCTAGGGTCACAAAACCTGTTTATTGGGCAATTTCAATGGTGGCGAGTCTGACGTACATAAATCGCAGCAATGGCCGTTAGCAACGTCTGAATCTCACGAAATGTCTCATGCAGGTAGAAGACATATTGTTAGACTTGGGCTCCAAAGATGGGTTCCCTACATCTCTGCAAACCAGAGTTACAGGGCTCCAAATTTGGTAAAATCCCCCATAGGCTTTCATTGGGCCTCCTATTTACAGTTCCAAAATCTCACATCTTTTCAAAGGGCAATTACTCAGCAGTGGCAAATTTTCTAGCATTGTAGGGACCCTTAGGGGGAACATGACTGGTGAGTTTCGGGCCCCTAGGCTGAAGAGGTCATAGCCTAGGGTCACAAAAACCTGTTTATTGGGGCTATTTCAATGGTAGTGATGGTGACGTACATAAATCGCAGCAATGGCCGTTAGCAAAGTCTGAATCTCACGAAATGTCTCATGCAGGTAGAAGACATATTGTTAGACTTGGATTCCAAAGATGGGGTCCCTACATCTCTGCAAACCAGAGTTACAGGGGTCCAAAATTGGTAAAATCCCCCATAGGATTTCATTGGCTCCCTATTTCACTTTCCAAAATCTCACATCTTTTCAAAGGGCAATGGCTCAGCAGTACCAAATTTTCTAGCATTGTAGGGACCCTTAGGGGGAACATGACTGGTGAGTTTCGGGCCCCTAGGCCGAAGAGGTCATAGCCTAGGGTCACAAAAACCTGTTTATTGGGGCTATTTCAATGGTAGTGATGGTGACGTACATAAATCGCAGCAATGGCCGTTAGCAAAGTCTGAATCTCACGAAATGTCTCATGCAGGTAGAAGACATATTGTTAGACTTGGATTCCAAAGATGGGGTCCCTACATCTCTGCAAACCAGAGTTACAGGGGTCCAAAATTGGTAAAATCCCCCATAGGATTTCATTGGCTCCCTATTTCACTTTCCAAAATCTCACATCTTTTCAAAGGGCAATGGCTCAGCAGTACCAAATTTTCTAGCATTGTAGGGACCCTTAGGGGGAACATGACTGGTGAGTTTCGGGCCCCTAGGCCGAAGAGGTCATAGCCTAGGGTCACAAAAACCTGTTTATTGGGGCTATTTCAATGGTAGTGATGGTGACGTACATAAATCGCAGCAATGGCCGTTAGCAAAGTCTGAATCTCACGAAATGTCTCATGCAGGTAGAAGACATATTGTTAGACTTGGATTCCAAAGATGGGGTCCCTACATCTCTGCAAACCAGAGTTACAGGGGTCCAAAATTGGTAAAATCCCCCATAGGATTTCATTGGCTCCCTATTTCACTTTCCAAAATCTCACATCTTTTCAAAGGGCAATGGCTCAGCAGTACCAAATTTTCTAGCATTGTAGGGACCCTTAGGGGGAACATGACTGGTGAGTTTCGGGCCCCTAGGCCGAAGAGGTCATAGCCTAGGGTCACAAAAACCTGTTTATTGGGGCTATTTCAATGGTAGTGATGGTGACGTACATAAATCGCAGCAATGGCTGTTAGCAAAGTCTGAATCTCACGAAATGTCTCATGCAGGTAGAAGACATATTGTTAGACTTGGATTCCAAAGATGGGGTCCCTACATCTCTGCAAACCAGAGTTACAGGGGTCCAAAATTGGTAAAATCCCCCATAGGATTTCATTGGCTCCCTATTTCACTTTCCAAAATCTCACATCTTTTCAAAGGGCAATGGCTCAGCAGTACCAAATTTTCTAGCATTGTAGGGACCCTTAGGGGAAACATGACTGGTGAGTTTCGGGCCCCTAGGCCGAAGAGGTCATAGCCTAGGGTCACAAAAACCTGTTTATTGGGGCTATTTCAATGGTAGTGATGGTGACGTACATAAATCGCAGCAATGGCCGTTAGCAAAGTCTGAATCTCACGAAATGTCTCATGCAGGTAGAAGACATATTGTTAGACTTGGATTCCAAAGATGGGGTCCCTACATCTCTGCAAACCAGAGTTACAGGGGTCCAAAATTGGTAAAATCCCCCATAGGCTTTCATTGGGCCTCCTATTTACCGTTCCAAAATCTCACACCATTTCAAAGGGCAATGGCTCAGCAGTGGCAAAACTCACCAGTCATGATCCCCCTAAGGGTCCCTACAATGCTAGAAAATTTGGTACTGCTGAGCCATTGCCCTTTGAAAAGATGTGAGATTTTGGAAAGTGAAATAGGGAGCCAATGAAATCCTATGGGGGATTTTACCAATTTTGGACCCCTGTAACTCTGGTTTGCAGAGATGTAGGGACCCCATCTTTGGAATCCAAGTCTAACAATATGTCTTCTACCTGCATGAGACATTTCGTGAGATTCAGACTTTGCTAACGGCCATTGCTGCGATTTATGTACGTCACCATCACTACCATTGAAATAGCCCCAATAAACAGGTTTTTGTGACCCTAGGCTATGACCTCTTCGGCCTAGGGGCCCGAAACTCACCAGTCATGTTCCCCCTAAGGGTCCCTACAATGCTAGAAAATTTGGTACTGCTGAGCCATTGCCCTTTGAAAAGATGTGAGATTTTGGAAAGTGAAATAGGGAGCCAATGAAATCCTATGGGGGATTTTACCAATTTTGGACCCCTGTAACTCTGGTTTGCAGAGATGTAGGGACCCCATCTTTGGAATCCAAGTCTAACAATATGTCTTCTACCTGCATGAGACATTTCGTGAGATTCAGACTTTGCTAACGGCCATTGTTGCGATTTATGTACGTCACCATCACTACCATTGAAATAGCCCCAGTAAACAGGTTTTTGTGACCCTAGGCTATGACCTCTTTGGCCTAGGGGCCCGAAACTCACCAGTCATGTTCCCCCTAAGGGTCCCTACAATGCTAGAAAATTTGCCACTGCTGAGTAATTGCCCTTTGAAAAGATGTGAGATTTTGGAACTGTAAATAGGAGGCCCAATGAAAGCCTATGGGGGATTTTACCAAATTTGGAGCCCTGTAACTCTGGTTTGCAGAGATGTAGGGAACCCATCTTTGGAGCCCAAGTCTAACAATATGTCTTCTACCTGCATGAGACATTTCGTGAGATTCAGACGTTGCTAACGGCCATTGCTGCGATTTATGTACGTCAGACTCGCCACCATTGAAATTGCCCAATAAACAGGTTTTGTGACCCTATGCTATGACCTCTTCGGCCTAGGACTGCATTGAACGCGACCCACGCATTGTGCGCATTCTGGACAACACCAATTACTGGGTTTATACCCTTCTGGATCCACGGTACAAACACAATGTTCCAAAACTGCTTGAAGAAAGAGCCAGACAGGTCAAAATGGAAGAATACCAGCAGGCCCTTGTGGAGACTTTAGAGAGGAGATTGACATCCTCCCCCTCCTCTAGCCAGTTGTACGCCGACAGACTGACTTCCGCAAACCCAGGACGACCAGGAGGGCAGCAAACACAAGCCGCAGCTAGTGCCCAAAAGGGAATGGTATCGGCAGTGTCCTTGGAGTGGGAAAATGTTCTGACACCCATGCAGCAGCACACAGAACAGCAAGCGTGCAGATCCACCTCCAACACCGATCGCCTGGAGAAGATGGTCAAGGACTACATGTCAGATGGCGTAGCTGTGTTGAACAATCCATCTGCACCCTTCAACTATTGGGTATCGAAGCTAGACACCTGGCACAAACTGATAATGTACGCAATAGAGGTGCTGGCTTGCCCGGCAGCCAGCGTTATGTCGGAACGCTGTTTCAGTGCTGCCGGAGGCATCGTCACAGATCGGCGGCGTATCCGCCTCTCCACAGAAAATGCAGACCGTCTGACTCAAATTAAAATGAATCAATCCTGGATTGGAAACGACTACGCAACACTCCCGGACCCCAACCAAGTAACATGAACAATGAACATCTGTGATGGGTTAGCGTTTCCGGTCCCTGTTTATTGAACCTCTCATCTGTATTACATTTATGACTGCATGGCGACAAAATGCAAATTGCTATCCGCACGCTTCTTGTCCTCATGCAAGGCCTGGGTTGTTGTGTCTCAAAGCGTGGCCTTCTCCTCCTGCGCCACCCTCCTCTTGTTCCATCACGTGTGCTGCTGCTGGGTTAGCGTTACCGGTCCCTTTTCCTGGAACCTCTTATATGTATTACATTTATGACTGCATGCCGACAAAAAGCATGTTACCTGTGCAAAGAAAACAGACATTTCCCGCATTTAAAAGACAGTTTTCCCTTTGAAACTTTAAAATCGATTTTCTCAAAAACTATAAGCTCTTTTTGCTAAATTTTTTTTTTCCTCTTGTACCCACTCCCAAGGTGCACATACCCTGTAAATTTGGGGTATGTAGCATGTAAGGAGGCTTTACAAAGCACAAAAGTTCGGGTCCCCATTGACTTCCATTATGTTCGGAGTTCGGGTCGAACACCCGAACATCGCGGCCATGTTCGGCCTGTTCGGCCCGAACCCGAACATCTAGATGTTCGCCCAACACTACTCTCCACCACCAGCATGAGCCGCCACATGCTATCCAAACATCCCACTCTGTGGGCAAACGCGGCAGGACAGGGTACCAGCAACACTGCCTCCCTTGGGTTCACCAGACTCACCACCAGACCCGCCTCAGCAGCAGCAGTAGCCCAGCCATTGCGTGGTTCACAACATTCACAAACATCAGACGACGCTGACACTGTCACTTTCCGGAGTAGTGCTCTTGAGGTCTCCCAGTGTTCATCAAACACAACAACCAACAGCCCTTCCGTGTGCAGCGCTACGGTTCAGTTGTCTGTGTCGGAGATGTTTGAGCGCAAGAGGAAATTGCCAGCAAATGACCCCCGGGCCGTGGCAGTAACAGCCAGCATAGCCAAGCTTCTGGCCTGCGAAATGCTGCCATATCGAGTGGTGGAGACAAACAGCTTCAAGGGCATGATGTCAGTGGCCATCCCACGTTACGTGGTTCCCAGCCGCTACCACTTTGCGCGCTCTGCAGTGCCTGAGTTGCATGAGTACGTGGTCAGCAAAATAACCCGAAGCTTGAAGAATGCCGTTGCCTGCAAGGTTCACCTCACCACTGACACTTGGACGAGTGCGTTCGGACAGGGTCGATACATCTCCCTTACCGCGCACTGGGTGAACCTTGTGGAGCCTGGCAGCGATTCCTCACCTGCTACGGCGCGGGTGTTGCCCACGCCGCAAACAGCTGCACCGCCGTCCCTCCCACTGGATAACAACAGCAGCACCTACCTCTCTGACTCCTTCTCCTCCAACGCATCTCAAAGCTGTACCTCATCCGGAAACGCTAACCCAGCAGCAGTAGGATCGTGGAAGCAGTGCAGCACAGCTGTTGGCATGCGTCAGCAAGCGTTGCTGAAGCTGATCTGCCTTGGGGATAAGCAGCACACAGGGGAGGAAATTTGGAAGGGAATAAAGGAACAGACGGATTTGTGGCTGGCACCGCTGGACTTGAAACCGGGCATGGTTGTGTGTGATAATGGGAGTAATCTCATTCGCGCTTTAAGGTTGGCTAAGCTGACACACATCCCTTGCCTGGCGCACGTGATGAAAGTAGTAGTTCAGCGGTTCCTGAGGACACACCCAGGCGTGGCCGATCTTCTGCTGAAGGTGCGTCGAGTGGCCAAACATTGTAGAAATTCCAGTACTGCTTCGGGGGCACTCGCCAAGATGCAGGAGCGCTTCAATCTCCCCCACCATCGCTTGCTGTGTGATGTCCCTACGCGCTGGAATTCTACGCTGCACATTCTAGCACGCTTTTGTGAGCAGAAGAGTGCAGTGGTCCAGTACATGACGGCGCAGTACCGAGGCGCATCCGGACAGCTGCCAAGCTTCTGTGGATCCGATTGGGCCAACATGTTGGACCTCTGCCAAATCCTCCAAAATTTTGAGCGATCCACGTTGCTTGTGAGCAGTGACAACTCTTCAGTCAGCATTACCATACCACTGCTGTGTTTACTGAAGAGGTCAATGTTGAAAATCAAGGAAACAGCTGTCATGATGCAACTGGGAGAATCTGAAGGAGAAAACGATCAGCGTGATGGTACCAACATCAGGCCATCCGCCTCAGGGAACGCTGGCCCCAGCAGCTATGACGAAGAAGAGGAGGAGGAACAGCTGGAGTTGGAGCAGGAATTTCATGCCACCACTGACGAGGGCCAGAGCGGTGCACGTTGGACTTCCACAATTCAGCGCGAATGGTCAGCAGAAGCAGACCAGGAGGAAGGTGACGACTATGATGCATCACAACAACTATCACAACGCTCACAAGAGGATGATGAGGATTCTGGTAGGACTCTTGCACACATGGCTCAATTCATGCTAGACTGCATTGAACGCGACCCACGCATTGTGCGCATTCTGGACAACACCAATTACTGGGTTTATACCCTTCTGGATCCACGGTACAAACACAATGTTCCAAAACTGCTTGAAGAAAGAGTCAGACAGGTCAAAATGGAAGAATACCAGCAGGCCCTTGTGGAGACTTTAGAGAGGAGATTGACATCCTCCCCCTCCTCTAGCCAGTTGTACGCCGACAGACTGACTTCCGCAAACCCAGGACGACCAGGAGGGCAGCAAACAACGCAAGCCGCAGCTAGTACCCAAAAGGGAATGGTATCGGCAGTGTCCTTGGAGTGGGAAAATTTTCTGACACCCATGCAGCAGCAGCCCACTGAACAGGAAGCGTGCAGATCCACCTCCAACACCGATCGCCTGGAGAAGATGGTCAAGGACTACATGTCAGATGACGTAGCTGAGTCGAACAATCCATCTGCACCCTTCAACTATTGGGTATCGAAGCTAGACACCTGGCACGAACTGGCAATGTACGCAATAGAGGTGCTGGCTTGCCCGGCAGCCAGCGTTATGTCGGAACGCTGTTTCAGTGCTGCCGGAGGCATCGTCACAGATCGGCGTATCCGCCTCTCCACAGAAAATGCAGACCGTCTGACTCAAATTAAAATGAATCAATCCTGGATTGGAAACGACTACGCAACACTCCAGGACCCCAACCAAGTAACATGACCAATGAACATCTGGGATGGTGTAGCGTTTCCGGTCCCTGTTTATTGAACCTCTCATCTGTATTACATTTATGACTGCATGGCGGCAAAAAGCATTGCTGCTATATCCGCACGCTTTTTGTCCTCATGCAAGGCCTGGGTTGTTGTGTCTCAAAAAGCATGGCCTTCTCCTCCCGCGCCTGCTCCTGTTCCATCACGTGTGCTGCTGCTGCTGCTGGGTTAGCGTTGCCGGTCCCTGTTTATGGAACCTCTTATCTTTATTACATTTATGACTGCATGGCGGTACAAAGCATGCTATCCGCACGCTTCTTGTCCTCATGCAAGGCCTGGGTTGTTGTGTCTCACAAAGCGTGGCCTTCTCCTCCTGCGCCTCCTCCTGTTCCATCACGTTTGCTGCTGCTGGGTTAGCGTTGCCGCGTGGTCCCTGTTTATTGAACCACTTATCTTTATTACATTTATGACTGCATGGCGGTACAAAGCATGCTATCCGCACGCTTCTTGTCCTCATGCAAGGCCTGGGTTGTTGTGTCTCACAAAGCGTGGCCTTCTCCTCCTGCGCCTCCTCCTGTTCCATCACGTCTGCTGCTGCTGGGTTAGCGTTGCCGCGTGGTCCCTGTTTATTGAACCACTTATCTTTATTACATTTATGACTGCATGGCGGTACCTCATGCAAGGCCTGGGTTGTTGTGTCTCACAAAGCGTGGCCTTCTCCTCCTGCGCCTCCTCCTGTTCCATCACGTCTGCTGCTGCTGGGTTAGCGTTGCCGCGTGGTCCCTGTTTATTGAACCACTTATCTTTATTACATTTATGACTGCATGGCGGTACCTCATGCAAGGCCTGGGTTGTTGTGTCTCACAAAGCGTGGCCTTCTCCTCCTGCACCTGCTCCTGTTCCATCACGTGTGCTGCTGCTGCTGCTGGGTTAGCGTTGCCGGTCCCTGTTTATGGAACCTCTTATCTTTATTACATTTATGACTGCATGGCAGTACAAAGCATGCTATCCGCACGCTTCTTGTCCTCATGCAAGGCCTGGGTTGTTGTGTCTCACAAAGCGTGGCCTTCTCCTCCTGCGCCTCCTCCTGTTCCATCACGTCTGCTGCTGCTGGGTTAGCGTTGCCGCGTGGTCCCTGTTTATTGAACCACTTATCTTTATTACATTTATGACTGCATGGCGGTACAAAGCATGCTATCCGCACGCTTCTTGTCCTCATGCAAGGCCTGGGTTGTTGTGTCTCACAAAGCGTGGCCTTCTCCTCCTGTTCCATCACGTGTGCTGCTGCTGGGTTAGCGTTACCGGTCCCTTTTCCTGGAACCTCTTATATGTATTACATTTATGACTGCATGCCGACAAAAAGCATGTTACCTGTGCAAAGAAAACAGACATTTCCCGCATTTAAAAGACAGTTTTCCCTTTGAAACTTTAAAATCGATTTTCTCAAAAACTATAACCTCTTTTTGCTAATTTTTTTTTCCTCTTGTACCCACTCCCAAGGTGCACATACCCTGTAAATTTGGGGTATGTAGCATGTAAGGAGGCTTTACAAAGCACAAAAGTTCGGGTCCCCATTGACTTCCATTATGTTCGGAGTTCGGGTCGAACACCCGAACATCGCGGCCATGTTCGGCCTGTTCGGCCCGAACCCGAACATCTAGATGTTCGCCCAACACTAATCCAGGGCACCCCAGAATAGATCCGGGGCACGTGCCACTGATGTTTGGGGATAGCCCTGGCAACACTAGGCAATGTATACCTCACATTCTGCAGACACAAAAAGCTTTTTTTGCTCATACATATACTCCAGTTTCTGGTCTGAGCTGCCCAAATCTTCCTTATAGTTGAATTGTTTGGCATTATTCATATTCCCCTGATGAAGTAGGCCATTGAAATACATCAGGACTTCTCATTAGCACAAGAGGTGGTTGTTCTGCAGAGCACCTCTTGATGTATTGATTTGTGTTTGCATTGTACACATTACTTTTGTTTCTTCTTTTTTTCGCCTCTGATCCGATTATTTGCCAATATACCTGATTTACTAATGCTGAACTGATTAATTTTCTCAATTCTTAATTTTCAGTGCTCTATCATCAGACTGACTGGAAAAAAAGAGATCCCATCGCTGGAATGCTGAGAGCAGGTGAGTGAAGCGGTGCCCCTCTAGGGAGCGGGAGACGGGGAGTGCGAAGAGGGGGACATTTGGGGAGGGGAGCTGCTTCTTGCCACCCTCGAATTCTTGCCACCCTGAAGCACATGATTCATGTTGCTTCATGGAAGAACCACCCCTGATGCATTGCGTCAGCAATATGATCACATCAGGTTTGGAATGGGACATTCACATTGGCACTTTGGCAGAATCAGTATAAGTATAAAGCTTGGGGCCCACTGGTATTCAGAAAATGATTAAGATAAAAAGGGGCCCTGTAACGGTCTTGTGTCGTAGCTCAGATGTCTGATTATGTGGTGATCTGCAGAATCACCAATAATGCAGACGCTATACCTGATTATGTGTGATCTGCAGAATCACCAATAATACCAGTATAGCAGACAAGGAGCTGAGTGTGTAGTGATTTGGTGCAACCGTAACTTTAATAGTTTAATGAGACCGGTGGGCGAGGGCCCACCGGTGAGTAGAATGGTCAGGCAGGCAAGGTACGGCAACAGAGAGGTAAGTATCGGTACAGAATCGTGAGGCAGGAGAGTAAACGGTAATCAGGCAGAGGTTCAGCAACAGGAAGGTACGTATCGATACAGAATCGTGAGACAAGAGAGTAATCGGTGATCAGGCAGAGGTTCGGCAACTAGGAGGCAGATAGGCAAAAGTACAGGATCAAAAAACAGGATCAGAGTCAGAGTAAAAGCTAAGAGTCATACACAGGAGATCAATATAATAAGCAATATCCTAGTCTAGGTGTGAAGTCCTTGGCATCAACACCTCGGAACTAGCCTAACAAATAAACAGCAACAAAGTAGCAATATCCTTGACTAGGTGTGAAATCCTTAGCATCAACACCTGGGATCTTGTCTAAGGTCTGAGCGCTAACACGCAAGTATTCATGACAACAGACAGCGTGTGAATGAAGCCCGGAGGCTTAAGAAGCAGAGGAAACCCCACTGGCACGCCCCCCTCCATCAGCCAATCCTGGGCACAGTGGGACTCCTATGACGTCAGCCGACCAGCAGGTCAGCTGACGGGTTTCCTTCCCGCATAAAGGTCCCGTCTGTGCGCGCCCGCTCGAGACGGCGACCCCCTGCACAATTGAACTTTCTGTCCTCGGCGCCCTAGACGCCGGACGGACGGATGGCCGCATGGAGGCAGCTGCGGCGGCGGTGCTGTTCGCAGAAGCTGCCTCGTATATTACAGTACACCCCCCCCCCAGGCGTGGACTCCGAACATGCACCCCCCGGCCTATCTGGATGTAACCTATGGAACTCCATCCTGAGTTCTTCGGCATGCATGCGAGAGAGTGGTACCCATAATCTCTCTTCAGGACCATACCCTCGCAAGTGGACCAGATACTGTAAAGATATACGTACTCGCCGAGAATCCAAAATCTTTTCTACTTCGTATTCCGATTCTCCATTAACCACCACAGGGGGGGGGGAGTGGCATCCACATACACGGCAGGTTTCAAAAGAGAAACGTGGAACGTCCTACCACCCCTGAAACTGGGGGGAAGCGACACCACGTAGGTAACATTATTTACTTTTTTAGAAATAGGATAGGGCCCTATGAATTTGGGACCCAATTTGACAGAGGGCTGCCTTAGGGACAAGTGTCGAGTGGAAATCCACACCAAATCTCCCGGTGCAAACTTCCATTCCACCGAACGTCTCTTGTCGGATTGCCTTTTCTGGACTAAAAAAGCCTTTGTTAAATTTTCTTCCACCTTTTTTCAGATGTTTCCCATAGTCTCTGACCAGTGTTCCAGGGCTGGAAATGGAGATGCCACCACTGGCAGAGGTGAAAACTTGGGTGACCTCCCCGTAACAATCTAAAATGGTGAGAACCCTGATGATGCAGACCTCAAGTTATTATGGGCGAACTCGGCATAGGGTAAGAACTTAACCCAATCGGTCAGGGCATCAGCCACATAACACCTGAGGAACTGATCAAGGGCCTGGTTCACCCTCTCGGTCTGACCGTTGGTTTGTGGGTGGTAGCCGGAGGAAAACGACAACTTCATCCCCATTTGAAGACAAAATGCTTTCCAGAAACGAGAAGTGAACTGGACTCCCCTATCTGACACCAGATCCTGGGGAATCCCATGCAGCCTGAAGATGTGGTGAACGAAGAGCTCTGCCAATTCCTGTGCAGAGGGGAGTCCGTTCAGGGGGATGAAGTGTGCCATCTTACTGAATCTGTCGACTACCACCCAAATGACCGTTTTACCCTCGGAGGTAGGTAGTTCGCCCACGAAATCGATGGACACATGGGTCCAAGGTTCCTCGGGCACTGGCAGAGGCTGTAAGGTGCCAGCAGGCGCTCGACTAGAAGCCTTGCTCCTGGCACAAACGGCACAGCTTCCCACGAACTCTTTGCAATCAGAAGTGATTGAGGGCCACCAAACACTCCGACCTAATAATTCTTGAGTGCGAGCCACTCCTGGGTGACCAGCATTTTTATGGGCATGAAATGCCTCCAAGTCCTTAAATCTTAACTGGAGAGGAACAAAAAGAACCCCCTCTAGTTTGCCTTCAGGAATTTCCTGTTGAAAAGGGCCCAGCTCTGATGCCCAATCCAACTCAACCTGTTTCCCAGAGGGTTCGATATGCTGCTCAATGGTCTCAACTACTTGGGCTTCATTAGCTGCAAGAGGGATCTGTTTTAGACAGTGGTCGTGACAGTATGGAGACCAGCTTATTAGCTGTCGGGTACTCCAATCGATGTCCGGGGAGTGCTTCTTTAACCACGGCATGCCCAGAATGACCGTGGATGTGGACATTTCTAACACTAGAAACTGCATTTGTTCCCTGTGCAGGGCCCCAATCTGGCAGAACAATACAGGCGTCTGAGTGATGGTGAGCCGCAATGGAGAGTCGTCAACAGCAGTAATCTTAATCTGCTCCCCTACAGGAATCAAAGGAAATCTAAATTGATTAGCAAATCTTGCAGACATGACATTTACCGCAGACCCAGAATCTAAAAATGCCTGAGTAGTGTGAACCTGACCCTCCCAGGTGATAGTACAGGGAAGCAAGACACGTTTATTACTTAGAGGTATATCAAGATCGCCTAGGGTAGTACCTCCAGCTACTCCTATGCGATAGAGTTTTCCGCCTTACTAGGGCAAGCCGAAACCATATGCCCCTTGTCGGCGCAATATAAGCATAACTTCTCTGCTCGCCTTCTGTTCTTCTCTACCTCTGAGAGCTTGGCCTGTCCAATTTGCATTGGCTCGTCAGGCTCGTCTGGTGGAGAGGAAGGCGTAGGAGCCGAGAAAGTACAGGAGGAAAAACTTCTTGAGGGCTTAGCCTGAGTTTGCTTTTGATAGTGAACTCGCCTCTTAATTTTGATGGCCAAGGAAATGGCCTCATCCAGAGTTTTGGGTTCTGGATGACCCAAAATAAGATTAGCCACAGCGTCGGATAATCCTGTAAAAAAACAGTCCAAGTGCGCGTACTGCCCCCACCTGGCTGATACTGCCCATCTCCTAAACTCGGCAGCATAAACCTTGACTGACCCTTGACCCTGCCTGAGGGTCCTTAACTTCCTTTCAGAAGTCACTGCCAAATCAGGATCGTCGTAAATTATGGCCATGACCTTAAATAACTCCTCCACTGAGGTCAAGGCCTCATGCCCCGTAGGGAGACTATATGCCCAGGACTGGAAATCTCCAGACAACAAAGTTTTAATAAAAGTGACCCTCTGACCCTCTGTACCTGAAGAAACGGGTTGTAATTCAAAATAGGATAAGCATCTATGCTTAAAATTACTAAAATCTGAGCGATGCCCCAAGAATTTCTCAGGTGGGGGCACCCTCGGCTCGATCACAGAAGGAGGTGACACTCGAGTGTTAGGGTCCAGTAAACGGTTGACAGACCCAGCTAGTTGTTCAATCTGAGTCTGTTGTGCGTTAACCGTTTTAATGAGTTCATTAACAGTGGTGGTTAACACGTCAACCTGTTGGCAGAGTGCCTCCATAACTTTACTGGTCTGTTGTTCTGTAACGGTCTTGTGCTCAGATGTCTGATTATGTGGTGATCTGCAGAATCACCAATAATGCAGACGCTATACCTGATTATGTGTGATCTGCAGAATCACCAATAATACCAGTATAGCAGACAAGGAGCTGAGTGTGTAGTGATTTGGTGCAACCGTAACTTTCATAGTTTAATGAGACCTCACCAGAGGGGCTAGTGAGGTATATCAGTACACTGACCGTGCACTAAGGTACAAGCTCCAGCAAGCTGGAGAAACAATACTGAAAAGGCTGAATCTCCCGAGAAGCGGGTGATTCAGAATGTACTGCAGCCAAGTGAACACCCGAGGAGCGGGTGACTCAGACTGTACTGCAGCCTAGGAGAAATAATAATAATGCAATAACAGATCACCTAAGAAGCAGGTGATTAAGGCTGTACTGCAGCCTAGCAGATCCGCTTCACCAGAGGAGCTGGTGGAGCTCACACCTCACCAGTGGCGAGGGCCCACCGGTGAGTAGAATGGTCAGGCAGGCAAGGTACGGCAACAGAGAGGTAAGTATCGGTACAGAATTGTAGGCAGGAGAGTAAACGGTAATCAGGCAGAGGTTCAGCAACAGGAAGGTACGTATTGATACAGAATCGTGAGACAAGAGAGTAATCGGTGATCAGGCAGAGGTTCGGCAACTAGGAGGCAGATAGGCAAAAGTACAGGATCAGAAAACAGGATCAGAGTCAGAGTAAAAGCTAAGAGTCATACACAGGAGATCAATATAATAAGCAATATCCTATTCTAGGTGTGAAGTCCTTGGCATCAACACCTCGGAACTAGCCTAACAAATAAACAGCAACAAAGTAGCAATATCCTAGACTAGGTGTGAAATCCTTAGCATCAACACCTGGGATCTAGTCTAAGGTCTGAGCGCTAACACGCAAGTATTCACGACAACAGACAGCGTGTGAATGAAGCCCGGAGGCTTAGGAAGCAGAGGAGACCCCACTGGCACGCCCTCCTCCATCAGCCAATCCTGGGCGCCGTGGGACTCCTCTGACGTCAGCCGACCAGCAGGTCAGCTGACGGGCTTCCTTCCCGCATAAAGGTCCCGTCTGTGCGTGCGCCCGTGCGAGACGGCGACCCCCTGCACAATTGAACGTTCCGTCTTCGGCGTCCTAGACGCCGGACGGACGGATGGCCGCATGGAGGCAGCTGCGGCGGTGGTGCAGGCCCTAGGCAAGACAGCAGTTTTTTGCCAACTGCTGATGGTCAGCTGGCTTTTTTAGTAAGATTTGGTGGGACCTAGCATCCACTAGGCCCCTAGACTCTTTCCAGGCCCTAGGCAACTGCCTAGGCTTGCCTTGTGGATGATCCGGCTCTGCTGGCAGTCCTTGCCAATATCCAGTGATTAACAGCGCACTGCAATAGTGGAACCCCATGGGGGCCGTTCCAATTTCCAATTGCAGCATAGCGATCTCAGATTGATTGCAAAGCGCTGCATGCAATCAAGAGATAACATTAATGGCTGCAGAGCTAAATCGTTATTGTGAATTGTGTTTAAAATCGAGTAACTTCTGTGATTTGGAAATTACTCCTGTCTTCCTCTAACCACGCTGGCTGCCTCTTCTCATTGACCTGACGCATGTTATTGCGTAATAAAAAAGAAAACATAGACTACAACTACTGATGAGCACAAATTACGCATCGTCATTTGCAATTACACATCCTAATGTGAAATATAGGGGAAAATCGTAATTAATTTCGTATGTGATTGTAATATTTTGTCATTTCACGTAATTTTTTACATAATTTCGTGGCATTTTGTGCCGACTTTAGTGGTTGATAACAAAGCCCTACCAAAATTTACAAGTAAAAAATAATTATGTAAAAAGACTTTGTAGGCCTTGATTTTCAAAATGCAAAGAAAAATGATTTTTGAACTGTCATTTTTCTGAGTTTAAAAACCATTTTCTTTGCATATTTAAAATCGATTTTCTCAAAAACAACAAGGTCTTTTAAAAGAAAATTATTATTTTTTGACTTGTACCCACTATGCTCCCTAACATATGTAGCAATTCTGGTGTCAATCGCATGTATGGGGGCTAAAGTCGGCACAAAATTATTCAAAAATTTTACACAAAATTTTACACAAAAGTTTACGCAAAATTACGAATGACCATACAAAATCAATTGAATTTACAAAGCGTAATTACGTATAGGCGTAATTGAGAAAATGTATGCAAAATTTTTTCTAATCGTAATTAGCTGATTGCGATCATCGCTAACTACAACAGATGACCCACACTTTCCTGTAATCTGATTACCAAAGCTTTAAATTAAATCATAAGGGCAAGGCTAATAAGTCTGTAACGTCCAATCCAATCTCTGGTCTCACATCTAGCATGTTAACAATCATACACTTGTAGCACAAGCTAGGCCAAGGCATTTTTTGAGATAATTTTGTCAGATTACATAACCTATTTCATACACATGTAAATGCAGCTAATGGGAGTAATTTCGCATAATAGCCATCTGTGTGGAGTTTGTGTATTATTTCTTTGTAGGCATGGGTTTCTTTCAGGCACACCAATTTTCTCTCATATACGACAAACGAGGTGGGGATAATTGTACCAGAGCCTCCGGTGCTTTCATCTGGGCAATAGCCCTGGGCACCAAGCTACGTAGGGTGCGCATGTCAGAGATTAGAGAAATCACATTTTTTAAAACAATAAAGTTCTAAAATGCGAGGGGTCTTAAAGGATACATGAGCTGAAAAAAATCTACTGCTGATTTACTTACCTGCAGGCCCTAGAAGCCTCTGTATACAGCAGTTCCGCAGTCCTCGGCCATGGGATCATGACTGTGAACAGCACATGTGTGCGATCGCGCATGCGCAGAAGTCGGGCGGCTGCCACTACGGAGGTGACCCCAGAAGAGTGGTACATGGCGGAATTGCTGCAAGGCTCCTAGGGGCTGGAGGAAAACCCAGGTAAGTAGAACAACAGTACATTTTTTTAGCTCATGTATCCTTTAAATAGTACCTGAGTGGTGAACCTCATGTCAAAAGTTAAATACTTACCTAAGTAGAGTAAAGCCTTGTATGGTTGCGTTTTTGCAATGCATTCGCATTTTTGCTTGCATTTTTCAATGTGCTCGCATTTTTCTTGTGATTTGCTAAAAGTGCTTCAACAAAAGAAGTTGCCAGGTCTACTGGGATTTGACCTAAAAAAACCCTCTCAAAGCAATCAGGGCTGGCGCTCCCATAGAGGCAAAGAGGGCAATTGCCCCGGAGCCCCCAACCTCTGCAGACGCCCCGCGCCGCCGGCCCTGCTAAACGCTGCCTGCTCCCCCGCTCGCTCTGCTCCCCGGGGCCCTTGCTAACAAGCTGCAGCAGCAATTACTCACCTCTTTAGGCGGACGGCACAGTCCGTACACTCGTGCCATGTTGTCCACCACCTCCTCTATGACCCGGCGCGTGTTTACATATAACGCGCGCCGGATCATAGAGGAGGACACCATGGCAAGAGTGCCCGGACTGTGCAGAGGCCCCCTCCATTCAATTTGCTTCAGGGCCCCGGAGCCCCTTAAGCCAGCCCTGAAAGCAATCACACCGCATCGAGTTTTCGTATGTGATTTTTCACACGCAGTGCTTAAAAAGCGCTACAGTCACTGCAATTGCGATTTTCTAAAATTACAATGCACTGCCGTGTACAGTTCATTACGATTTTCATTATAATTAAAAAGGCTTTGCAATTGAAAAAATGCAGCCACTGTGTACGGCTTTTCCCCCAGATAAAATGTAGCCCAGACTGCGGTGGAGTCCTGGTATCATGTGCCCCGCAGGGGAGCCAGTTATAGATAATAATAACTGTTTGATTTCAGATGTAAATACCAGGCTGTGAATCAGGTTAGCCTCACCCATACATCACTGCATTGCAGCAGTTATTCCTGTATTGTTGTCGCCACTATTAGTACTGTGCAAACTTTTATTGTAAGGACAGCAGGGGGGGCCTAGTTGTGGGAGTTGATGGACTGACTGTTGGTTTAATCAGTGCAGTTCCCACTGCGAGCTGTCGCTGTCCTTGGTGCTGAAATCATGTAATGTACTTTGTGTAGCAGGACTAGCAGCCAGCTACCGCTGCTTGTGAGACAGGAAGGGAGGGGGAAAGCTGCGGACGGATGTTCACGAGTTAAATCTGTTTGTTACAATAAAAGTTTTATTTTTTTCTCCCTTTCTTTATCTGGGCCAGAGATCCCCGAGGGAGAGCTGCCAGTTCGCAGGGTACGAGTGGGCGGAATATGGAATGCCTCTATATGTACAGGTCGGGAGTGGCGGCGGGTGACAAGCCAATGGCAGTACTAATGCTTCGCTTAAAGAGGAACTGTCGCGAAAGTCTTAAAATTTAAAACAAATACATTTAAGAAGTAGAGATGGCCCTAACGGTTCGCCGGCGAACGGTTCCCGGCGAACTTTGGTGGTTCGTGTTCGCCAGGGAACGCAAACTTTTCCGGATTCACCCCCGTAGTGCATCATGAGGGTCAACTTTGACCCTCTACATCACAATCAGCTGGCACATTGTAGCCAATTATGCTACACTCCCTCCTGGAGCCCCACCCCCCCTTATAAAAGGCAGGCAGCATCAGGCATTGGACGCACTTGTGTGCCTGCAGTAATTAGAGAAGGGATAGCTGCTGCAGACTCTCATAGGGAAAGCTTAGTTAGGCTCTTGTAGGCTTGTTAGCTTGCTCCTGGCTGATTGGTATTGCTGAAAAAGTACCCCTCAACAGCTCTTTTGAGAGTTAATCTTGTTCTAGTGATCTATTTTTTTTTGTTTTTGTGTGTGTCCCACTGACACTTGTGTTGCATAGACAGCCTTGGTAATTCCTACTGTGTGTGCCACTGCCAGGCCCAGCACATTCAGTGACTACTACCTGTGTGTGTGACAGGTGCACATTGTAATACCCATCACTACATATACCTACTACCTGTTGTTCACTTCAGTGCACCCACCTACCTACGTGAGTGCACGCAGTGTCACTGTGCCTGTCCGGTACCTGTCTGTGTGTGACAGGTGCACATTATAATACCCATCACTGCATATACCTACCCGACAGTCACTGTTGTTCTATCATTGAGCTACCACAGCCCGGAGATCATATGGGCTTGAAAAACGCCATGGCCTGCACTCTGGCCATGGTGCGCACCAGTCCAGCACGGCCGTCACTACATGAACAGTTGTTTGCGGTGCGTTACACAGTGAGTTTGGTGTGTCAGTGTGAAGACAGTACTCTAATTACACTCCCTGATTGATGTATACACATGCAAGTTGTTTTAAAGCACTTTAGGCCTGCAATTTAGCATTCAATGTGATTTCTGCCCTTAAAACGCTGCTTTGCGTCAAATCCAGATTTTTCCCTGGGACTTTTGGAGTCTATTCCACTCCTCCATGCCCCCCTCCAGGTCTTCAACCCCTTGAAACATATTTTCCATCACTTTTCTGTGTTACTTTAGAGAAAGGAATTTATATTGATGAAAAAAGAGGAACTAGAATGCCAGATCATAACACTTGTCAGCCTTCCCTATTGCTGCCTATGATATACTGCTTATTGTATGAAGACTGCTAATGTGGAATTGAAGAAACTATTTTTAATATATTTTGTCACTTTGTGTGTTAAATAAAGTTTTCTAAAGTGCCTTTTGTACTGTAAGATTGCATTCTAGTTCCTCTTTTTTCGCCAATATAAAGTCCTTTCTCTAAAGTAACACAAGTGTATACAGACAAGGTGGACTGCCTCAAACAAGGACTGTGTTTTTGATCCTTCACTGTATAAAGGATTGTACCCGATTATATATTTATAGCCATCACTTTTCTGGCCAGCATAAGTGTTTCTAGTTTTCAAAGATCGCCTCCCCATTGAAGTCTATTGCGGTTCGCGAAAGTTCGCATGAAGCGAACTTTTGCGGAAGTTCGCAAACCCGGTTCGTGAACCGAAAATCGGAGGTTCAGCCATCTCTACTTAAGAAGCTCATTTCTTCCAGAGTAAAATGAGCCATAAATTACTTCTCTCCTATGTTGCTGTCACTTACAGTAAGTATTAGAAATCTGGCATTACTGACAGGTTTTGGGCTAGTCCATCTCTCCATAGGGGATTCTCAGCATGGCCTTTATTCTTTGTAAAGACTCTCCATGAAAAGGATTCATACAAAGATGCTGGCCAGCCTCCCTGCTTGCTGCACACTTTTTTTTGGCAGTTTGACGGATCAACTGCCATTCACTAAGTGCTTTTAAAAATAAATAAAACCCTGAACCCCCCCCCCCCCCCCCCCCCCATGAGAAGATGGCTTAGTACAAAATCTGTTGGTAATGTCAAATTTCTACTACTTACTGTATGGGCCCGTTTCCACTAGAGCAGGGGTGTCAAACTCAAATACATAAGGGGCCAAAATTGTACACTGAGACCTAGTCGCGGGCCAACCTCAATGTCCAGTGGCCATCTCCCTTCCCGATAAAGTTCCCAGGTATCTAATGGCCCCCTTCCAACCCTTATACAGTACCCTGGTGTCTAGTGGTCCTCCCTCTCCTATAGAGTTCCCTGGTGTCTAGAGGCCCCACCCTTCCCTATATAGTTTGCTGGTGTCTAGAGGCCCCCACCCCCCTATACAATTCCCTGGTGTTTAGTGCTTTCACCCTACTTCCCCCATATGGCTTCCCTGGTGTTCTAGGACTTCATCTCCAATATAGCTTACTTGATGGTCTAGAGAGGGCCAAACATAATGCAAAGTTGGGAAACCCCTCGAGGGCCAAATTTAATGGCTCTGAGGGCCAGATTTGGCCTGCAGGCCGGAGTTTGACATATATGCACTAGAGCGAATCTGCATGTGTTTCCTGCATGCAGATTTGCATAGACAATACAAGTGGATGGGACTGTTTCCACTTCTCAGGATTTCTGAGCGTTTTTCAGTGCACGGCAGAGCCATCAGAATTCGCATACAATGTATTTAATGGGAAATTCACATGCGGTTTTGGTATGCAAATTTTCATGCGAATTCACATACGATTTCGCATAGAAACAATGGAAAAGCACACAGGCACTGCCATGGTTAAATTCGCATACATTGTCATCCATGCAAAATTGTATATGAATTTGCATGAAAATTCGCATACAACCGCTTGCAAAATTTGCATCGATAAGTATAATATTCATTGTTCTATGTCAGTGCTGTCCAACTTCATGGGCATGGAGGGCCATTTTTTTTTCAGACCCCAGGTTGGAGGGCCGAAGGTTCTTGCTAGAGCCGCAGCCCCCCCCCCCCCCCCCCCCCCGGAAAAAATGCAATTAAAGGATAATTAGATTGGCAGCACTTTTCACAAAATGCAATTTAAAATAATGGTGAAGTTGCGTAGCGCGCCAGAAAACACGAGGGTTCCATTGAGCGGCGCGCGTAAAAATGGGTGTGGCCATGGACCAGAATGCGGGTGTGGCCACGGGTGGAGACAAATTTACATGAACTTAGCAATGTGGGACATTAGATTAGGACAGTGGTGGTGAACCTTTTGGAGGCCGAGTGTCCAAACTGCAACCCAAAAGTCACTTATCTATCGCAAAGTGGCAACAGCAATTTAAACTACATACAAACGTTTTAACTCATACATGAACATTATGGAAAATCCAAGTTGAAAATAAACTGTGAAGATAAACAATATCATCCATCCTACTCGTGAAAAATGTGGTTTTTTTTTTAGAACCTCCCAGTTTTATTTTCCGTTTTAAAAAGCTAAAAAAGTAGGTTTAATGCTATTGTCTCATGATGACGATTCAGCTTTTCCATAGTCTCACAGTTCGCAATCATGTGACCCCCAACAAGACAAATGCAGCAATCATGAGGCCCCCAACAAATCATGAGGCCCCCAACAAGACAAATTCAGCAATCATGATGCCCCCAACAAGACAAATTTAGCAATCATGAGGCCCCCAAAAAAATCATGAGGCCCCCAACAAGACACATTCAGCAATCTTGAGGCCCCCAACAAGACAAATTCAGCAATCGTGATGCCCCCAACAAATCATGAGGCCCCCAACAAGACAAATTCAGCAATCATGAGGCCCCCAACACGACAAATTCAGCAGTCATGAGGCACATAAATAGACAGCATTTCACATAAATAAGCAGAATGCCCCTTTAATATGGTAGACACCTCTCACCTGGCTTCTAAATTCTCCTCTACCGGCTGCTGTGCCTGGCAATAGTGTTTTGGGCCGGATTGGGGATGATGTGTGGGCTGAAATGCCAGGTGACAGGTGTCCCCCCAGTTGAGGTAGTGACAGGTGTCCCCCCCCAGGTTAGATAGTGACAGGAGCACCCCCCCAGCTAGATAGTGACAGGTGCCCCCCACTTAGATAGTGGCAGCTGCCCCCCACTTAGATAGTGGCAGCTGCCCCCCACTTAGATAGTGACAGGTGCCCCCCCACTTAGATAGTGACAGGTGCCCCCCCAGCTAGATAGTGACAGGTGCCCCCCACTTAGATAGTGACAGGTGCCCCCCCAGCTAGATAGTGACAGGTGCCCCCCCTAGTTAGATAGTGACAGGTGCCCCCCACTTAGATAGTGACAGGTGCCCCCCACTTAGATAGTGACAGGTGCCCCCCCCCAGCTAGATAGTGACAGGTGTCCCCCCCCCCCCGTTAGATAGTGACAGGTGCCCCCCCAGTTAAATAGTGACAGGTTCCCCCCCAGTTAGATAGTGACAGGTGCCCCCCAGTTAGATAGTGACAGGTGCCCCCCCAGTTAGATAGTGACAGGAGCCCCCCCAGTTAGATAGTGACAGGAGCCCCCCCAGCTAGTGACAGGTGCCCCCACCAGTAGCGAGCCCGTTACCTCTGTGTCCCCGCGGGCCTCTCCGGTGTCCCCGCTGGCCTCTCCGGTGTCCCCGCTGGCCTCTCCGGTGTCCCCGCTGGCCTCTCCGGTGTCCCCGCTGGCCTCTCCTGTGTCCCCGCTGACGATGCCGCTGCTGCCTCACAGATCAGACCTCACAGATCGCGGCGACTGAAGCAAGCAGAGCGCGCGCATGACACCCGCGCGGCAGAACGTCACATGCGGAAGTGAGTAATGATTCACTTCCGCATGTGACGTACTCCGTGCGGGTACCATGCGCCCTCTGTTTACCTCAGTCGCCGCGATCTGTGAGGTCTGATCTGTGAGGCAGCGGGGGGACATAGGAGAGGCCACAATAAGAGGGAGCAGGCATGGCGCCCATAGCGCAAGCCATGCCTGCATCCCAGGGAGACGAGCGGGCCGCAGCAGGTGGCCTGGCGGGCCGGATGCGGCCTGCGGGCCGCCAGTTGGACAGCACTGTTCTATGTAATAGATATGTTCTGGGGGTCTGTGCACAACAATGGTACGGGCCAAGAGGACATAAGAAGCCTCTGGAGGATCCAGAGGCTCACCTCTTCTTAGGCCCGCCCAGAGGCTCACCTCTTCTTAGGCCCGCCCAGAGGCTCACCTCTTCTTAGGCCCGCCCAGAGGCTCACCTCTTCTTAGGCCCGCCCAGAGACTCACCTCTTCTTAGGCACACCCAGAGGTTAACCTTGTCTTAGGCCCGCCCAAATGCTCACCTCTTCTTAGGCTCGCCCAGAGGCTCACCTCTTCTTAGGCCTGCCCAGAGGGTCACCTCTTCTTAGGCCCGCCCACAGGCTCACCTCTTCTTAGGCCTGCCCAGAGGCTCACCTCTTCTTAGGCCCGCCCAGAGGCTCACCTCTTCTTAGGCTCGCACAGAGGCTCAACTCTTCTTAGGCCCGCCCAGAGGCTTACCTCTTCTTAGGCTCGCCCAGAGGCTCACCTCTTCTTAGGCCCGCCCAGAGGCTCACCTCTTCTTAGGCCCGCCCAGAGGCTCACCTCTTCTTAGGCCCGCCCAGAGGCTCACCTCTTCTTAGGCCCGCCCAGAGGCTTACCTCTTCTTAGGCTCGCCCAGAGGCTCACCTCGTCTTAGGCCCGCCCAGAGGCTCACCTCTTCTTAGGCCTGCCCAGAGGCTCACCTCGTCTTAGGCCCGCCCAGAGGCTCACCTCTTCTTAGGCCCACCCAGAGGCTCACCTCTTCTTAGGCCCGAAATGTTAATCAATGGATCCTAACCCATTGGTCTGTTCCAACAGATCCGTTCTGCACATTCCCCCAAACAGACCTCAAGTTTGGATTTGCTGCGATTTTTCTGAAAAGATGGATGTGTGGCATTGACTGCATGCTAATGAATGGAGGGGTCTACCTGGGATTTCCTCCAGCCCCATGAGCTGCGTAGGCTCCCATCGCTGTCCTCACTGGCTGCTCTGTCCTCTTGTTATCCCCGCCGGTAATCTGGCCAGTTATGGGATTCTGTGCAGGCGCGTCTCGGGCCACACGCACTCCCTCGCACTCCCATGAGCATTCTGTGTCTGCACTCTGCACAGTGCTACTGCGCAAGCACAGAATGCCCCCGGCTGCAGGAGCACAACAGCCGGTTCTGTCATGAAGCAAGGTGAAACGCATCAGGCGCAGAGTTTACAGGGGCAGCACTTTTGTACTGTGAGCGAGGTAAAGAGGTCATCATTGGGGAAAAGCAGCTTGTTGCGTTGTGTGAGGAGTCTGACAGTGAGTGAGAAGAGGGAGGCAGGAGAGCAGCAGTGTTTCATTTGAATGAAATGAATCAGAGTAAATTGTCGATTGCTGTGCGATCATTCCAAATCAGGGGGGGGCGGCGCATCCTCACAAGCAGAAAGTCTGGGACCAGCCCTGCGCGTATGCACAGAAAATTGCGGCCAGCCAGATTACCCTTGAGGATGGCAAGATAATGGAGCGGCTGGAGAGGGCGATGAGGGAGCCCATGCTCTTCATGGGGCTGGAGGAAGCACCATGTAAGTATAAATATACCAATAATTAACGTCTCATGTTCCCTTTAAGTCTGGTCTCTTTAAATGACAGATACAAGGATCAAAGTGCAATGCAGACATCTATAGACAGCACAGGAGCCGGGATGTATAGAAATCCGATCACCAGGAAGAAAAATTAACCCTGCTGATGTTTCAAAAGCTGGTAGCAGGAGGGGGGGGGGGGGGAGGAGGAGGGCTTGATGGCCATTTCAGGAAGGCTTTAATTTCGTGGCTTGCAGGGGAGGACTGGGACCTTTTGGCCTGGGGGGAAAACAGAAACAGGAGGCCCGCTTTCATGGCAGCCCCAGCCCAAATGACATCACACACGTGCCCCATGTGCTAAATGCTAGTAGTCATGTGGGAAATACAGCAAAGACACTCAAGGGACAGTGTGACAGGTGAAGTATAAATGCACTGGCACCGGGGGAGGGGGGGGCACATAATACATTTTGAGTTACAACGGCAAGGGTTTCCATCTCTCACACAAGTCCTGAAAGCAGCCCTTCCGGAGTGTAGGGACTGACTGCAAGCAGGCC
The DNA here is from genome assembly GCF_040937935.1 of Hyperolius riggenbachi. Taxonomy (NCBI): domain Eukaryota; kingdom Metazoa; phylum Chordata; class Amphibia; order Anura; family Hyperoliidae; genus Hyperolius; species Hyperolius riggenbachi. The sequence continues at coordinate 63,696,000 of NC_090653.1, read as the reverse complement.
TTTTGGAGTCTAGGGAATGTCGAAAACTTTTCAACCTAGACAATAAATTATTTACCTGTGCACATGCAGTTAACAATGGTGAGAGACCAGACAGATTTTTTTCCCATGGACCCTGCAGAAAAACCTCTGCTCTGCATCATGCTGTGTATATTTACCAGCTTGCCTGCCCTCTAATTGCTCTGTAATTGGGTGTTTATTTTCCTCAGCCAGCCTAGTGTTTCACATTGCCTTCTACAAAAACATGAATGCACCAGGCACTGTACCAGCCCTAAATCATTAAATGAGAGGCAGCCTGGGGGGAAATCTCCCCCTTTCCCCCATGGCCAGCCCTCCCCTGGTGGCTTGTCTTAGGAAGGAATTGATTTTTTGTTTTTGAATATATTTGTGTATTGGCTTGCTATTAATGAGAGAGGGAGAGAGAGAATGAGGGGAGAGTGAGATGGACAGTCTCTGCATTGCTGAACTGACAGTGAATCATCAAAGAGAAGGAATTCAGCAGTCCAGAACTGAACACAGCGGGCTGGGGAGGGTGAGATGGAGAGAGAGGGAGAGAGAATTCCTTCCCTACTTAGGGACTAATTTAATAACATTAAGTGCATAAAAAGCCACGGTGAGCTGGCAGCCCAAGGATAAACCAACCAGACAGCAGCTTTTAATTAGAAATGTACACTGATTGGTTGCTGGAGGTCATTGCAAATCTTTGTATTGTGTTCTTCATTATTATATAGTGGAGGGGGAGCAGTTATTATAGAGGGGAGGGCAGAACCACCGCCCTTATCAACCAATCAGTTCATTGTTATCTATGTCAAATTTTCACTTATAAGCATCATTTGGTACCTGATTTAATGCCCTTGGCAACAATTCCACTTCAATAAAAACACCTTTCTCACAGATGTATTTAGCACAGAACAGTATCCCTAACAACCAATCAGCAGCCAGTTTAGGACGTTCTGATGACTGGTAACGATTGGATTGGGATAACTAAGTGACTATGCATAGCTACACACCAGACGCTTCTTAAACTCCTCCATTAGTGTTTATATTCAGCCCTTTTCAATATGTGGCTCCAGCAGCCAGTGTAGCCTTGTATGCTTTTAGCATATTCAAATAATAGTCAGTGGAGGAAAAGCCATTAGCAGGAAAGTGATGAAAGAGTCTATATTTAGCATGGGAAAGCAATCTAGCCTTTACTTTGAAGCTAGCTGTGCGAGTTTCCAGCATAAGGCATCGCTAGGCAGGCGCTGATCATTAGACCTCCTCTCTTTCGCAGTCTTCCCAGCTAGTCTAGTGCTGCTGTGACTTGCAGCTTTAAGTCAGATGGTGGGAGTGCGCCTGCTCTCTTCCATATGTATGAAGTGGATCATACTCCCCCACATCCAGTCTGCCAGGGACAGGCACAGCGAGGGGGAACAGTGCGCTGCTGCAGAGACCTGACAGCTTAACACATCTCTGGGGTCTACAGAGGCACTCAGCAAGAGCTGGGGGGGCCCCTCCTCGCGACACATCACTCTGTTCTCGGGGACCTGCTGCCTGGAAGCCGGTGTCACCATTGATCTGCTGGACTGAGGATGAGACAGAACCTTCCTGTGCCTCTGCCAGCCTCATACTGGATGAGCTGAGAGGGGCTGTATTGCAGTCACCTGGATTATCATGTGTGCCTCCAACAACATATAGAATATTTCCTGCCTTAAGCAACCTCTGGTGATAGAAGAGCATAAGCAGGGTAAGCAAGAATGAGGAGGTTCTGTCTGCTATCCTATACAAGGGACTTGGCTTCTTCTCTTAGGACCCCCTGATGGGGTTTTGACCTCCTGCCTGGTTCTTCTGGTTTGCATTCCTTCCTCCCTGACGCCCTCGTGTGTTGTGTATTCTAAGTGTGTATGTAGCGGTGCAGCTCCTGACCTGATGTAGTAGAGTAGCTAAAAAGGCACAACAGCACACCCTGCTTTCATGCCTGGAGAAGCAACATCCCTCCTTCCCAATCTCAGGACCAATCTCAAAATGTGAGCAGCGTCTTTCCTGGACCTACCTCCTTCCCTGGATACTTACCTTCTGGTCAGCTCCCACAAGGACCACCAAGGGACCACATCTTCCTTCTGTCATCAATTGCCCATTTTCCTCTGAGGACCAAACTGGACCCCTGACCACTTTCTTGGGACTGAAATCCGACCCTGAGAAATTATCTGCTTTTGTCTGATCCCTAAATGTGGGCTAAAAAGTCAAGCTTTGGATGGAAAGCACCTGTACGGTCCTTTTATCACCTTTTACACCAACCAAACCTAATTGTCTTCTCGTTTAGATCCATATCACCAGTTTCTTGAAGTTGGTTTTAAACTCTCTCTTGCAGCTACAAGCTCATCTGGATTGAGTTAACTGGACTGAATTTTGCTCTGTTGCCAAATGACCAGCCTTAATCTTTTTGGGGTTCTCCTGCAGGTTCTGATGTGGAGCAACCTGTTCAGTTCAGTTGGGCCTGAAGAAGACCTTGTGAAAATTATAAAGTTACCTATCATCCTATGGTCATGAGCTGACAATGCTGCCTTTAACCCCTCCTCTGGGGAGATTACTACAAGATTCTGTGACAAGCACAATGTGAGAAGTCAACAACAAACGTAAGGTATCTGTTTTTATTGTCATTCTGTTTATGTAAATCACATCACGTTTGATGCAATTGATACAGAACTGCAGAGATGTAACATCATGTTATCCTTTTAAGACCCTGATGTCTACAGACTTCACCTAACTATTGACCTGTTTAATAGACCTTGTTCAGCATAAGCATCTTTGCAGATCCTTATCAGACAGTCATTTGCTTGTCCCATCTGTCTGCAGTTTCTTGCGAATATATGGTACACTTATACCGAAATGAGTGAGATATGGAATTAACGGAATTGCCTTAGCAAGTGCAACTGCTCTGTGGCAGTGATCAAGTGACTTCAATATGCTCAAGGCTGACCAGAGCTAATAGGATATATTTACTTCAAATCAATATAGCAATCCACAGCTGCTTAATTATCTGTTTTCAATCCTGTAGCAATTAACTATGATGTATGATATATAATATTTTGTATGTTTCTCAAAGACTTTTTGAAAGTGTAGATAATGGAAGAGAGAGGGAGATAGGAGAGGGGAGGGAGAGGAGGAGGGAGAGATGGAGGAGGGAGGGAGAGGGATAAGGATGGAGGGATAGGAGAGATCAGACTAGAGAAATTAAAGTCTGAGAGAGGGAAAGCAAGAGAAGAGAGAGGGAGATAAGAAAGGGGAGGGAGAGGAGGAGGGAGAGGTGGAGGAGAGAGAGGGATAAGGATGGAGCATATGAGAGATCAGACTACTGAAATTAAAGTGAGGGAAAGAGGATGAGAAGGAAAGCAAGAGAGAGAGAGAGAGAGAGAGAGAGAGAAAGAGAGGGGGAGGCAGATATGAGAGAGAGAGAGAGAGAGAGGGAGAGAGAGAGAGAGAGAGAGAGAGAGAGGGAGGTAGATATGAAAGAGAGAGAGAGAGAAAGATAGACGTTGGAGAGGGGGGTGGTGAGGTGAAGAGCCTGAGACAGTAAGATAAGAGAGATGTAAAATGAGGGAAGAATGACTGGAAAGAGAGCAAGGGGTGAGGGGGGGGGGGGGGAGGAGGTAGAGAAGGAGAGAAATGAGGATGGAGTATAGGGGAGATCAGACAAGAGAAATGAAAGTCTGGGAGAGGAAGGGTGGCTGGGAAGAGAGAGAGAGAGAGAGAGAGAAAGAGATAGAGATGTTGAAAGAAGAGGGGGGGGGGGGGGGGGGAGAGAAAGAGCACAGAAGTAAAGAGGAATGGAGGACAGGAATGGAAGGGGTAGGGGGGGGGGGGGCAGAACTGTGGAAAAGTGTAAAGAGAGAGGGCAGAAGGAAGTGAAGAGAGTGTATGAGAGAGGGGGGGGGGATTGTGAGAGAAGGAGATGTAGAAAGGGAATGGGGGGAGGTAGGGAGCAGAGGGGGAGGGTCAGAATATGGGGAAGGGAGGAAGAGAGAGTGGAGGGGGCAGAATGTGGGAAGGGTAGAGAGGGTGGAGAGGATAGAGAGAAAAAGAGAGATGGGGGGGGGGTTAGGGGGTGAAGTGAGTAAGGAGGAGAGGTAGGAAGGGAATGAGGGGGATGAGGGAGGGGGGGGGGGCAGGTAAGGAGCCAATGATGGTGGGAGGGGGGCAGACTATAGGGAAGAGAGGAAGAGAGAGTGGAATTGAGCAGGATGTGGAAAGGGGAGAGAGAAAAAGAGAGAGTAAAGAGAGTGAGAGAGAGAGAGAGAGTAGAGAATGGAAGGGAGGGGCGGGGGCAGGTAGAGGAAGGAGGGGCAGAATACGAGGAATGGCAGATGAGAAAGAGAGGGCAGGGAATCAGTGAAAAGGTGTGTGTGTGTGTGGGGGGGGCAGAATATTGGGAAGGGGGAGTAGAGAATGAAAGAAAGAAATGGAGGGGGGGGGGGCAGAGAGAGCAGAGGAGGGGGCAGAATATGGGGAAGGGCAGAAAGGGAGAGAAACAGAGGGGGGGGGGGGGGGGCAATAGAAAGAGAGAAGCAGAGATGCAGAAATAAACAGAAGGGGATGGCACAGAGTCGCCTTTCCCTTCGCATCTCTGAAGCAAATCTTGAAGACCGCAATACTGGATAATGACATTTTCTCATCCACCCCCTCAGGCAGCTCCTCTGGGCAGAGAGATCATCTGTTATTAGCAGGGTCAGCACAGCACTGGGGAATGATGGAGCTATGTTAACATTTGCAAATCTCCCTCTATTAGCAGTTTAAAAAAAAAGAGAAAAAAGCCTTCAGCAACTGGCAGCTTTCTTCGAACAACTCTCGGAATTAGAAATCTCAGTGACAAGGGCCTCCTGGGAATTGTAGTTCCACAGTATTCCAGGGAGTTGTGTGCTGCCAATCTCTGCACAGCAAACACAGAAATGAATAGGCAGCTGCACGGACCAAAGCAATGTCAGGGTGTCCTTCACAAATGATGGCCAGAAAAATCACCCACCAAGCAGAAAATGTCATGCTTCTGATCAGAGCCGGATCATGCACCAGGCAACCTAGACAGGTACTTGGGGCCCAGTGGGCATCAAGGGGCCCACCAGCCACCTTCCCTAACCTCTCTCCAGCTTACCAAAAGAACCACAAGGGGCCCCAAGTCTACTACCTTTCATAGGGCCCCAATATGCCCTTAATCCATCTCTGTTTCTGATTTAGAAACAGAATTATTTTCACACTGAACCTTATTTATAAAACACAACCTAGCCAGACCCAGAATCTGTTGTACTTCTTCAAACCAGATTCAATATTAAAAATGAAAATAGGTTTAGAGTAAAAATGACTCAAGTCACTCTTTATTACAGATGAAAGATCTAATGTATGGTCATTTCTGTCCTGCCTGGCTCCATGTCTGGCCACTAGGGGCGCTGTTCCATTCATACATGTTTCATTTTTACTTTGCCTTGGCAGCCAGCTCCCAATCAGGTTAACATACACAGTGCAAAGAGAACTAATGATGTGCAAAATGCAGTAATAATGAGGGATGGTTAAGCATCCTCCATACAGTGCATCAGCCGGTCTGCTGGTCAGGGTAGACGTTTCAGGTTATCCGCCCCACTAGGCAACTGTGAAGCTGAAACCCAGAAGTGCGTATGCAAGCAACCAGCTGTGGCTATTAGCAGCCCCCCTGGGGGTGGCTGGGGGGATGGAGAACGCTGCAGACAGCAACCGGTGGGTCACAAAGGGATGCATTCTAACTAGAATTTACTGGTCTGCAAATGAAAAAGCCCAGCAACATTGTAATTAGTGGATGCAAACGTGAACTTGGTCATTTTCTATAGAAAAAATGTCAACCTCAGAATTAGGGCACACAGCTGTCAAAATATTGAGCAGCAGTGGCGTAGCAATAGGGGGTGCAGGGGTAGCGACCGCATCGGGGCCCTTGGGCCAGAGGGGCCCTCCTTCATCCATCTTATTAGCTTTTCATTGGTGCTATGCTAATTATGAACTCCTCTATATGTACATTAAATAATGGTAATCCTTCTCAAACTGTTTACTTACTCTGATTACACCTCTCTGACACTACAGCTGTCCTTGGTAGGTTTTGGGGCTCCACATTAATAGAGTGCTTGGGGCCCCATGTAAAACTTGCACTGGGGCCCCAAGCTCCTTAGTTACGCCACTGTTGAGCAGAGTAGATACCTATTCTAAAAGCTTTAAAGTGGACCTGAACTCTTCCACTGGACAGTAGGAAAAGAGAGAAATGCACTCTGTATGTATTTAGAGAGAGTTTAGCCTGTCTAATTCCCCCTTATTTGTGACAAATCACAACTGTAATTTGATTGTCAGTTGACTGCCATAGCAGAGAGAGCTCATTTGTATGCACTGGGTGTTAACAATACTGTATGTCTGCTTACATGAAAGCAGGATGTAGAAACAGTGTAGATGTATTGCAGGATCTGTATCAGCTGTAACAAAGAAATGTTTTTCTTTGAGGGCTTGTTTCCACTTGTGCGGTGGGAACCGCCACGAGTAAAATTCGCATGCAGTTTTGGTATGCGAATTTTCATGCAAATTCGCATACGATTTCACATGGATGACTATGTATGCGAATTTAACCATGGCAGTGCCTGTGTACTTTTCCATTGTTTTTATGCAAAATCGTATGCGAATTTGCATGAAAATTTGCATACCAAAACCGCATGCGAATTTCCTATTAAATACATTGTATGCGATTCGCATAGCGTTATGCGGTATGCGAATTCTGATAGCTCTGCCGTGCAGATTTTTTCTGCACAGAAAAACGCTCAGAAATCCTGACAAGTGGAAACAGTCCCATCCACTTGTATTGTCTATGCGAATCTGCATGCAGGAAACGCATGCAGATTCGCTCTAGTGGAAACGGGCCCTAAAGGTTATTATGCTGTTGCTTATCTTTCAGCTGAGATGGAGTTCTGAGTTCAGGTCCATTTAAAAGGAACCCCATGTGTGAGACCTAAGGAAGCTGCCATATTCATTTTGTTTTAAACAATACCAGTTGCCCGGCAGTTCTGCTGATCTTTCTGGACAGTAGGGTATAATTCACACACCTGAAACAAGCATGCAGCTAATCTTGTCAGATTTGTCATAGACATCTGATCTGCATGCTTGTTCGGGGTCTATAGATAAAAGTATTAGAGGCAGAGGATCAGCAGGGCAGCCAGGCAATGTGCACTATTTAAAATGAAATAAACATGTCAGCCTCCATATGCCTCTCACTACGGGTTCCCTTAAAAATCTACGAATATTGCATAGTAAGTAGTGTGACCTTCTGCCAGTTTATACAGAAGAACAATGGATGATGGTCGATGATAGGACTCAATTTACATGTTGATCTTTGACTATTAAAACAATGGGGTTCTTCCTGCTAAACTTGCAAAACTAATCTTGAATTATTAAAACTAAATAAAAAATGTCTTTCTTCACAATGGTGCATGCAATTGTTATTTCGGTAACCATCTGGTTGTAGATCTTCTTAAAGGATACCTGCACTGAGAGGGGTATGGTGGCACCCATGTTTATTTCCTAAAGTACACCTGAATTCTTGCATAAAGAAATGCACCCTGTATGTATGTAGAGAGTTTAGCCTGTCTAATTCCCACTCATTTGTGTCTAGTCACAAGCTGTAATTTGATCTCTTCCCTGTGTCATATGACTGCCATGGCAGAGATGGCAGATAAGCTCATTCGAAAGCACAGGATGTTAACAATATGTCTGCTTCCATGAATCAGGACGTAGAAACAATGCAGAATTATTTTATGATTTGGATCACCTGTAACAAAGAAATGATTATGCTGTTGTGTATCTTTTAGCGCAGAAAGGAGTTCTGAGTTCAGGTCCACTTTTAACAATCCCAGTTGCCTGACAGTCCTGCTGGACTGGACTTGTGAAAGATGTTCTACCATTGCAGGATATGTAGGTGCTATTGGAGCATCCACAGTGGAGGCATGCACACTTGGTTAGTGATCCACTCATGAGTGGGTTGTTTGGTGGAAGAGCGTTGTTATTTTGTAACTTTTGTTTTGTGGTGCTGTTAGAATTTGTGCTTGGAAGACTTCATTTATTACTTTTTATTCACTTTGTTATGTCACTGTGGACCAGTCAGAGTTTCATAGTTATTATAAATAGGGAAATAAATAGGGGAAATCAGAGCACATCCGAAAGCTCTTTTCTTCCTATGTTGCCTATTGATTATGGTTTGGTAGTAGTGATTGTTGGCCATGTCTTGGAGAACTCATGGAGAAGCACGTGCTGTGTTTGATCAGCTGATAGAGTTGCAAAGCTCTGATTTGCTGTGGTCACATCCTGCTTTACCACATAATCATGTCTAGCAAATCAGAGACTTGGTGAAATTTGCCTTCTTAAAGCAGTTTAAAACCCTGACATAATATTAAATAAAAACATGTTTTCCTACTTCTTATATGCCATAAGGTTATCATATTTGCATTTGTGCATAAGTATTATTATTCATTTAGAAATTATAGGTTTCCAAAAGTACAGTTTTTTGCTTTGTGAGCTGACTTTGCATTTTATTAATAACTGGTTTTATTCATTGCCGTACTGCAGGCAGACATGCTTTGTGTCTCTCTGTCTTCAGCAGATTCTCCACAGTCAGAGAATGTGTCACATTCCTCACTTGATACATTTAAGTAAACACAAGATAACAGTATCTAAAGTTTGGATGCGTCTGCAATTCACTGCACTCAACTTTCAAGCTCTGTGTGTAACCCTTCAAATGCTGGACTAGTAAAAAAAAATGCTGCTGCATATTGTATGCTGTAAATAATGTTTTAGAGTAAAGATGAAATGCAGGTTTATATTCCACTTTAAAAAAGAAGGAAATTTGCAATAATTCAGCTATAAGTGAACATTTGTGGTTACCCACAATGCACCACTACTGAATATGCAAATTATCCCTTTTCGCCCCTGTAAGCAAGGCAAGCATCCAGAACCACTGGTGTATAGCAAGCCTATAGCTTTAAATATTACACAGCCATATCAAACCCACATGTAGACAGCCTGTTTCAGACTTTTGGTCCTCCTCAGTGTATGGCAGGGATTGATATGGCTGTATGGGATAGGGCTTGGACCAGTACAACAGAGTAACCAAACAGCTCATGGGTAATTTGCATATTCAGTAGCAGGGCATTGTGGGTAACCACAAATGTTCACTTATAGCTGAATTATTGCAAATTTCCTTCTGTTTTAAGAAGGCAAATTCCACCAAGCATTGCTTATTAGTAGGAGGGCTTTTCAGTCTCTTTTATCCCCCTATACATTCCTAGTGGTTTGGGTCACCCTGAGCTGCTTGGTTACTCTATTGGACTAGCAAATCAGAGACTTACATATTTGTCACCTGACCAAACTGATTACATGCTTCTCCATGAGTTTTTCTAGATATGACCATCACTATTGGGAGTGGTGTACAGATTGCTTACCTATCAGCAGGCCCGGATTTACATTACAGGAGCCTATAGGCACAGATGTCCTGGCACCCTAGACTCCGTCCTCCATGAATCTACAAACCCTCGCCGTACCGCACCACAATTGTGCTAGCTGTCCCATCTATCACTTCTCCCTTACTTCCCTTACCCGTCATAGGTAGCTACAGGTGCCTCTTAGTATTGGGTAGCCAGAGGTACCTGCAGTATTAAGTTGCATAGATAAGGCAGGAGGGAGGCATTCGAGGAACAGAGTGCCCCGCCTTTCTATCATCAGGAGCCTGTAGGCACGTGCCTACAGTGCCTTATGGTAAATCCGGCCCTGCCTATCAGCTCAAATCAGCTAACAACAAGAGATGAGCTCAGATTTCCCCCAAAGGCATTTTTGTATCGATATTAGTGAAACTCAGTATATTTGTGCAGAGGATGTAATAGATTTTTGCATGAGATGAGACACATCATTCTTGAAATTGTTTTTTTTTTTTGTGTGATTGCAAATAATTTCAATGAGTTTGGTGAAAATGTTTTTGCATGCATGCCCATAAAAGTGTTTTCTTATGTCCATAGACTATACATTTGACAAAAGTAAATTTCCTCTTGCCCACATATTTTTGCAAATATTTCTCATCTGTGCAAAAATGATGGTGAAATGACATTGGCCATATTCACTCAGTACCAACAACAATCTCATACCTCTCTGATAAGTAGTAGGTGCAAAGTGTATGAGAAGTGGGTGCTAAAAGTCTTAGGGCTCGTTTCCACTAGAGCGAATCTGCATGCGTTTCCTGCATGCAGATTCGCTCAAACAATACAAGTGCATGGCGCCGTTTCCACTTGTCAGGAATTCTGTGCGTCTCGCTATGCAGAAAAAATCTGCACAGCAGAGCCGTCAGAATTCTCACGCTGCACACCCGCAGGCGAATCGTCGGTCATGTAACTTGAGTCTTGCGGTTTTCCCGGCGTTTCCACGTGCGATTTCGTTAAAAAACCCAAGTCAATGCTTGCCGGCATTGACATGGTTAAAATCGCGTTGTTAAAATCGCGAACGATTCACCATGAAAATCTGCTTGGAGACGTCAACGAATCCGCAACCGTATGCGGATTCGTGACGCGTTTTCCGCGAGCAAATCGCGCCGCACAAGCGGAAACGTACCCTCATGGTGGCCATATATCTTGCGATGTTGAGGGCCAATTGACCATTCGATCCAATAATTTTATCCAATTGGATGCAAAGCGATGCTGCAACATGTATGGGCCGATCAATGATTTGACCAATTCTGGGTTAAAATCGGTCAAATGCATCAATCGGGCATGCTGAAAAATCTCAGTTGAAAGTGCTTGAACGGGTGCGCACCACCGCGCACCCGCACAGCATTGAATATTGCGACACCTGATGTATGTTACGGACCACCAGCCGCTCTCCCCCCTTATTGTGGAGGAGACAGTGTCACTAGGCCGATTCCGGATAGATTGCTGAAATCAAAGGCAGTCGGTCTGTAGTGTATGGGCAGGCAACAGATCACTCTTCAGTCAGATTTGACTAGAGGGAGATCTGCCTCATTGTCGATCTGTCCATACTTCGATAGAACTATAACTTCAAGGGAAGCCTATTAACTTATCTATACGTTTTTGGGAGGTGGGGGGAAACCAGAGTACCCAGAGAAAACCCATGCAAACACATGGAGAACATACAAACTCCATGCAGATAGTGCCCTGGCTGGGATTCTCTAACTCACCGCGCTGCCACAAGTTTTTCAGAGATAGAGAAAATTATTCAGTTATCTTTAAAACTGGACTACAAGCAATGGAAAAAGAAGTTGTTTAAATATAATTACAATAGCTTCACAATCATTTTGGTACTAACGAACGGAAATACTGCATTCAGTACCCGTGAAACTTGTTGTCTTTTTGTGCATCATTAAAAATATATCCTACCTACTGTAAATGGTTTGTTCATTGATAGAGGTAAGAATTCATTATTTCTATACCTTATGATTTTAAGCTAAGATATTCTTTGGGCGCCGCCTACAAGTCTTGTCTTGTTCAGTTTGCAGATGAATGACCGACTGGATGGCCCCCCTGGCCTGTCTCTCCCTCATGTGTAATGTGTACCCCTCAAGTGTAATGTGTACCCCGGGCCCATGGTGAGTGTTGTAGAGGAGCTTTAAAGCGGTATAAAACCCTGACATATTATTCAATAAAAACATGTTTTCCTACCTTTTATATGCCATACAGTTATCATGTTTGCATTTCTGCATAAGTATTATTATTCATTAAGAAATTATACGTTCCCAAAAGTACATTTTTTTTGCTTTGTGAGCTGACTTTAGGCATGGTTGTAGTCAGCCAACTTTGCTACGCTGGAACTACGCGTAGTTCTACGCAATTATGCTTTGCAAACTACGGCTACGAAATTTAGAAACTTCGCTATGTTTGCATTTCGTAGGCTACGCGTTAAAATATAGAAGTTTCGCATAGTGCGAAGTGTAGTTTATGCGGACGCTTATGCCCTTATGCGGAAAAATTTCCGCAATAATCTGCTAACTATGCGCATGGGTGAACTAATATATACGTACATTCAACCTTCCAATGCGGAATTGTATACGTATAGAAGGGCAATAATATTTCTGCACATGCGCAATGATCCGTATAGAAGCAGTTACCGCACGCATAGTTGACTTCGTAATACATACGTCAACTACGCGTAGCGGGCGAAGCTTCACATAGCGGTACTACGACTACGCGGAAATACGTACGCGATGCTTTTAAACTTCGTCTATGAACTACATTGTGTAGTTGCGGACTACGACACGAAGATTCGCACTGGCGTAGTTTACGAGCAACCCTGGCTGACTTTGCACTTTATTAACCCCCCTGGCAGTGTAATTACCGCGGCTGCGTGGCCGCGGGATAGTTTTTTTCACTGCGTGCTAGCTGCGTGTTTGAAAAAAAAAATTATGTAAATCAGCCCAGCAGGGCCTGAGCGGCACCCTCCGGCGGCTTACCCCGTGTCACACACGGGGTTACCGCTAAGGAGGTTAATAACTGATTTTATTCATTAGGTAGCGAAGGCAAGAAATGCTTTGAGTCTCTGTCTGTGTCCAGGAGCTCCTGCACAGTCAGAGAATGTGTCACATTCCTCACTTGATGCATTCAATTAAACACAAGATATCATTATCTCCACTTCGGATGGGTCCACATTTCTCTGCACTGAACTTTCCAGCCCTGTGTGTAACCCTTTGAATGCTGGTCTAGTAAAAAAAAAAATGCTGGTTGTATATAATATGCTGTAAATAATTTTTTAGAGCAAAGAAGAGATGTTGGGTTTTATGCCGGTTTAAGCTCACCTGTCAGCTGGCACGCTCCAACAGTGTCCCTTGTCTTCTTTCCATTGCGGCCACCGGGCACGAGCCACCAGGTCACAGATTACAGGCGCTCTCAGCAGCAATGTAGAGAAGACACAGGAAGGGGGTGCACCAGTGGACAGGTGAGCTTTGCAACACGTACTGGGAAAGGATGGGGGGACATTATATGGGGGAGTCCCAGGCCTAGCAGTCGGAGGCAGCTGGACAGCTGGACAGATTTCAAGTAGATTTCATGCTAAAAATCTGTTGGAATCGGTGTGCACTACAATGGCAGCACTAGATCCCTCTCTGATCAGATTCAAGAGATCTATCTGATGGCCAAATCTGCTAGCTTTACTATACTTACATTTGTTGTAGGCAACAATACATCACAAGTATTAGATTAAGTGTTCAACGATCATTATCAAACGTTATTTTATTGAATTGTACAATGCGCATAAAAGAGGCTGCTGTGTATTCAATCCTCAGATCAGAACTTAGGAATCGAGTGATATATCAGAAAGTAGCAGCACTGCAGCAGTACCTTCTGTTTATATATCAGGACAGGATATTAGAGTTTTCATGTATTGAAATGTGCCTTAGTTCTTACCCATACAACCTCTAACGATGAGCATCAGGTTGGAATATCAAGCATATACTCAGAAGATCAAACCAAGTTCTTCCATCAAACGTTTCTTTACTGCTGATCTTCTCTGATCACCTGGCAGTCCTATGTTAGAGGCGGGATAGACGTAATGTTGCCTCTGTTCCCAGTGGCGTAGCTAAGAAGCTGTGGGCCCTGATGCAAGTTTTACATGGGGCCCCTCAAGCACTCTATACAGAACAATTTATACGACGCACCAAAACCTGCCAATGGCAACTACAGTGTCAGAGGTGCAAGAAGGGGATGGGGAACAGTTTGTTAATGATTAGTACTATTCAAAGTATCTATAGAAATGACTATTATGAGCACAGGACCAATAGAGAGCTAATACTGTAGTTGAGGGAGGGCCCTTTGGGGCCCCTCTGGCCCACGGGCCCCGATGCGGTCGCAACCTCTGCAACCCCTATTGCTACGCCCCTGTCTGTTCACTATATTAGGAGTCATTTTACCAGTCTCTAGCCAATTAGCCTAGTGGATATCTGCTGAGTGCTGATGCCTCTTTATTCAGGTATTGTGCGGCCTGTGTGTCCATTATTGGTTTGGTTCCATTACTGAGTATTGTGTGTCTGTTTCTCTAATCAGGTCAGCGATAGAAGGTACATACAGTAAGTGGATTTCCAGTATCTCACAAATGCTGCTCTATCAGCTGTTTATACATACATGACTAACCACTGTGCTGCTGCAATATGAGAGGTTCACTATAGCAAGTTTGAAAAGGGCTAATGCTCTATTGCAGCCTTGCAAATAACAATATAAAACAGATAATAATGTTCCACCCCAAAGTTATTGCACAAATTCCAGAACAGAAACATAGGGCTTTAAATGAACAATTCAGTCTTTTATTCTTGTCTGTGAGAAAGCTCTTTCAGATTACAGGACAGGCATACGAAACTCAGATTCGGATACTCAAATCACAACAAGGACTGCCTGACACGTGTTTCACGGCCAACCGCCGCTTCCTCAGAGGCACACAGTATACATACAAATCCAATATGGACCCTCAAAGATACCAGTCCGCAATCTGAACAAAGATCAAGATGAATAGTCACCGCCGATATCCTGGACCAGGGCCGGGCCGAGGCAGAGGCTGGAGAGGCTCCAGCCTCAGGGCGCAGTGTAGGAGGGGGAGCACAATTCATTCAGTTGTCATTCCCAATTGTGTTTGAAGCAGAAAGAAATAGGAAAAAGGGATACATGGCAGTGACTGCAAGTCAGATAACTAGAGATTAAGGTTTTGGGGAGGTTGGGGGCCCTGGGGCGCCTCTTAGTCTAGTAGCAATCAGTGTGTGACGGCTGGGGTGGGAGGGATGGAGGGACGCACTTTGGTGTCTCAGCCTTGGGTGCTGAAGGACCTTGTCCCAGCTCTGTCCTGGACGCATACATGCATCCATAGATAGTGCTCTATTGCAGCCTTTCTCAACCTTTTTACCCTGGAGGAACCCTGCCAATAATTTGTGGATCTTAAGGAACCCAGCAAACAATTTTTGAATCGTGGAGACTCTTTATTCTGTCTCCTTATAGTGCTTTTTATTAATGTGCTCATTGTTATTTTGACCCTCAATTTAGTGTTTCTTTTTACAGTACCCCTTATTATAAAGCGCTCTGTTACACTTCCCCCGCGATGGTAAAAAATGCCAAGCAACCCCTTCAGAGTATTCAGGGAACCCTCCTTGAGAAAGCCTGCTCTATTAGATGTTAGTCATACATGTTTTACAGAGTTTAAAATGAAATCCTTTTCACACTCCTAAAATGTAGTAATTCATGGGCAACGTCAGAGAATATTGCAGTGTAATATTTCCCTGCTCCAGCGCTGTGTTGGATCTCCCCTTCCTCCCTGAAAGCCGCACAGTCTATGCTGCATATGCGGCTTCTGATCACGTGACATGCACCAAGAGCCAAAGGGTGGCAGCATAGAACTTGCAGCTAAAAGGACAACATGGAAACCCAACACTCTGCTGGGACAGGTAAATGTTACACTGCTCCCTATGGTACTCTGCATGGTGGGGGAAGTTTAAGGGAGACCCTGTTACCCCCACAGTCCTTTAAAGCATGACTATCGCCAAAAAAAATAAAAAAAAAAATAAAATCTCAAAATACATGAAAATACATTAATAAAAAGTCAATTTCTCCTGGAGTAAAATGTGCAACCTAGCAGAGAAGTAATTTATGGCTCATTTTACTCTGGAAGAAACATAGTTCTTATTTGTATGTATTTTAAATTTTACAATTTTCCCAATAGTGGTCCTTTTGTTATACCAGAGGGTGTAAATGTAGCGGAGAGTACAGGGGTCGTGCACCATCACAACACAATTTTCAGTTTTTTACCCCAATGGTTGAACACTGTAGGATGATTTATTGGCACTTTTCAAGTTTGATTCTCAATTCTATTCATTTTATGTGAATAACTAGTTCAGCTAAACATATAGTCAGAGTGGAAGGTGATGGGGGTCGCTTACCCTACAGCTCTGTGAAACCCTATAATTTTACTTCTCATAGGCCTGAGACCTTAGTAACATTCCTGATTTCTCCATGTGTGTGAAAAGGTCTGTTGTGTGACATTTACTTCAGATTTTGTTTAGATGTCTTTAAATAAGTGCAAATAGTTATTGTCCTATATATCCTCTGCATGGTCAATACTTGCTTCTTCACAATCCCTGGATTCTAGCTCTGGGGTAAGGTCAGGACTGGTTCTCTCATGAAGCAAGGTGAAACATTTGCATCAGGCGCGGAGATTACAGGGGCAGCATGTTTGTACTGTGTGTTTACACTAACAGCATGCAGTCAGGGTAGGAGGAGAAGCGAGAGGAGAGCGAGGTGAAGAGGTCATCATTGGGGAAAAGCAGCTTGTTGTGCTGTGTGAGGAGTCTGACAGTGAGTGAGGACGGGGGAGGCAGCAGCGATTTTGCTAGCCTTTTTAAATTACTGCACGCTGTAAAAAAAAAAAAATTAATTGAAAGGACCAATCAGTATTAAAAACGCTAATTGCAAATTGCTACACAATCGCTGGCAAAAAGCTCACACTTTTTAAAATCGCTACCGAAATCGCCAGAAAACGCTCATGAAATCGCTTACAAAACGCTCATGAAAAACACTAGTGATTTCGATAGCGATTTGTAGTGGGTTCCAGGCCTGAAGTGAGAAGAAATTGAAGAATATGGAGGCTGCCATATTTATCTCCTTTTAAACAATACCAGTTGGCAGCCCTGCTGGTCTATTTGGCTGCAGTAGTGTCTGAATCACACCAAAAAACAAGTATGCAACTAATCTTGTAAGATCTGACAATAATATCAGAAACGCCTGATCTGCTGCATGCTTGTTCAAGGTCTATGGCTCAAAGTATTAGAGGCAGTGGATCAGCAGGGCTGCCAGGCTACTGGTATTTCTTAAAAGGATATAAATATAGCAGCCTCCACATACCTCTAGCTACAGTTGTCCTTTAGGCCTCTTTCCCACCAGGACGTTGCGTTTTAGAGGACGTTATAGGTCGCATAGCGTGCCCCTAACGCAACGCCTGGTGGTGTTGTAGGAGGACGCTACCAAGAGCCGCGTTATGCAGCTCTTGGTGCGCCTTTTTTATGCTATGGGATGCGGAGACCACGTGATCCGCATCACGTGGTCCCACCGGCCAATCGCCACACAGAGCGGCCGCTCCAGGAAGTAAACACTGCACGTCACTGAGTGCAGTGAATATTAATTAGCCATGTGGCTGGCCGCGGAGGAGGAGGGGAGACCTCCTCCTCCAACATTACTGAGCATGTGCAAACAGTCTAAAGCGGCTTAGCCGCGTATAACGCACAGCATGCAGCACTTTCTTTGAACGTCCAGCGTTACACTGTAACGCAACGTGGGCACTGTGAACAGCCCATTGATTTTTCATTGCTGTGCGGTGGGCTGCGTTACAGGTTGCTCTAACGTGCGCCTGTAACGTCTCACTGTGAAAGCAGCCTTAATCAATGCAGTATATGTTTAGTGGGGTTAACTGTTTGCGAGTTGTTTATGACCCGTGAATAATGCAAGAGTTTGTATTACTATTACGAAGATGAGAGGACATTATTGACATATCCCATTTGTAATGGGGAGTCCTCAGATAATGCGTCCTTTGTGTAGACTTTCTCTATGGCCCCTTTCACACTTACCGCGTTTTCTTGCATCGCTGCCTGGAATGTTTTTATGTGCAATGTGAAAGGAGCCTAAAGGTGGCCATACACTCATCGATATTCCCATTCGATTTCTTGCAGATTCAATTCATCTGCTGGGAATCGAATCCCCAAAATGTCAGATCAATTTTTAAACCATTTAAAGTAAAAATCGGTAGAAAGAATCGATCAGACAGGATGGAAAATGTAAAACAATCGGGGACAGGGCAAGGGCATTGGCAGATGGATGGCCTATAGCGCTACATTGCATCGCACTGTGCAACTCTGCTGTACGATCAATTTTCATTAGATTCCCTGCTGGAATCTGGGTAGGAACACACTAGGCAGAAACACTAGCAATGCGGAGAACGTAGCGAAAACGCACATAATGCAAGTCAATGGGCTGCATAAAAAAACGCATATGTTTGCGTTCTGCAATGTGCATTTTTTAAAACGCACATAATGAAAGTCATTGGTGACGCAGAGTTATTGTGTTTAAGTGCGGTTTTTATGCATTTTGTAGGCTTCTTTTATGCATTTTTTGAAAAAAAAAAACAAGTTTGATGATGTATTTCTGCTTCCTGTTGACCTCCTAGTGATTTGCATAACACGCTTAAAAAAAACACATACAAAACGCCTATGCGATTTACGGTGGCTTGAAAAAGTATTCGGCCCCCTTGAAGTTTTCCACATTTTGTCACATTACTGCCACAAACATGAATCAATTTTATTGGAATTCCACATGAAAGACCAATACAAAGTGGTGCACACGTGAGAAGTGGAACGAAAATCATACATGATTCCAAACATTTTTTACAAATAAATAACTGCAAAGTGGGGTGTGCGTAATTATTCGGCCCCCTTTGATCTGAGTGCAGTCAGTTGCCCATAGACATTGCCTGATGAGTGCTAATGACTAAATAGAGTGCACCTGTGTGAAATCTAATGTCAGTACAAATACAGCTGCTCTGTGAGGGCCTCAGAGGTTGTCTAAGAGAATATTGGGAGCAACAACACCGTGAAGTCCAAAGAACACACAAGACAGGTCAGGGATCAAGTTATTGAGAAATTTAAAGCAGGCTTAGGCTACAAAAAGTTTTCCAAAGCCTTGAACATCCCACGGAGCACTGTTCAAGCGATCATTCAGAAATGGAAGGAGTATGGCACAACTGTAAACCTACCAAGACAAGGCCATCCACCTAAACTCACAGGCCGAACAAGGAGAGCGCTGATCAGAAATGCAGTCAAGAGGCCCATGGTGACTCAGGACGAGCTGCAGAGATCTACAGCTCAGGTGGGAGACTCTGTCCATAGGACAACTATTAGTCATGCACTGTACAAAGTTGACCTTTATGGAAGAGTGGCAAGAAGAAAAGGCTCATACACACTTCAGACTATAGTCTTTGGAAAATGAAAGATCACAGACCAATCTTACCACCCTTCATGTAGTATGAGAGCCATACCTTCACAGTCTTTTCTATGGAGCTGAACTCCCCATCAGAAAAAAATCTTTGCAAGATGCTGCACACACAGATGCTGTACAGACACAAAAGGTCAGTATCTGCAAAAGATCTGTTCCTGCCAAAGATCCGTTCCTGCCAATTGCATTCATAGTCTATGAGATCTGCAGATCATCATACACACATGATTTAACTGACATTCATCTGCAGATCAGACAATTATCTTCAGATCTGAAAATCCATTCTGGTGGATCTGATCTGCAGATGAATGTCTGTTAAACAAGGTGTGTATGATAATCTGCAGATATCATAGACTATGCATGCATTTTGCAGGAACGGATCTTTTGCAGGAACAGATCTGTTGCAGATACTGATCTTTTGAATGTCTACAGCATCTTTGTGTGCAGCATCTTGCAAAGATTTCTGTCTGATGAGGAGTTCAGCTCCATAGAATAGACTGTGTAGGTATGGCCCTCATACTACATGGAAGGGGGTAAAATTGGTCTGTGATCTTTCATTTTCCAAAGACTATGGTCTGATGTGTGTATGAGCCTAAAGGCATTGTTAACAGAAAGCATAAGAAGTCCCATTTGCAGTTTGACACAAGCCATGTGGGGAACAAAGCAACCATGTGGAAGAAGGTGCTCTGGTCAGATGAGACCAAAATGGAACTTTTTTTGCCAAAATGCAAAACGCTATGTGTGGCAGAAAACTAACACTGCACATCACTCTGAACACACCATCCCCACACTGTCAAATATGGTGGGGGCAGCATCATGCTCGGGGGGTGCATCTCTTCAGCAGGGGCAGGGAAGCTGGTCAGATTTGATGGGAAGATGGATGGAGCCAAATACAGGGCAAACTTGGAAGAAAACCTCTTGGAGTCTGCAAAAGACTTGAGAATGGGGAGGAGGTTCACCTTCCAGCAGGACAACGACCCTAAACATAAAGCCAGGGCAACAATGGAATGGTTTAAAACAAAACATATCTATGTATTAGAATGGCCCAGTCAAAGTCCAGATCTAAATCCAATCGAGAATCTGTGACAAGATCTGAAAACTGCTGTTCACAAACGCTGTCCATCTAATCTGACTGAGGTGGAGCTGTTTTGCAAAGAAGAATGGGCAAGGATTTCAGTCTCTAGATGTGCAAAGCTGGTAGAGACATACCCTAAGGGCTTGTTTCCACTGTTGCGACGCGATTTCGGCCGCATTCCGACGCTTGTAAAAACGCATGCGGATGCGTTTCCACATGCGTTTTTACCCGCGATTTCGCCTGCGATTTCGCATGGCAGGGTGCCATGCGAAATTAACCATGACACTGCCAGGGCTAAATAAAATAGAAAAAGGTGCGAAATCGCACGCGAAATCGCGGGTAAAAACGCATGTAACAAACGCATGCGTTTTTACTATTAAATACATTAGCGGCGATTCGCACGGATTCCCGACGCAGGCGAAATCGTTGGCTCTTTTGTGCGTTTTTTTCACGCTGAAAAAAACGCACCTCAACAACGCTACAGTGGAAACAGGCCCATCCACTTGCATTACATGTGCGGATCTGCATGCGTTGGACGCATGCAGATTCGCGATAGTGGGAACGAGCCCTAAAAGACTGGCAGCTGTAATTGCAGCAAAAGGTGGTTTTACAAAGTATTGACTCAGGGGGGCTGAATAATTACGCACACCCCACTTTGCAGTTATTTATTTGTAAAAAATGTTTGGAATGATGTATGATTTTCCATCCACTTCTCACATGTACACCACTTTGTATTGGTCTTTCACGTGGAATTCCAATAAAATTGATGCATGTTTGTGGCAGTAATGTGACAAAATGTG